>NC_137697.1:73284310-73696810 GCF_964034855.1 Anser brachyrhynchus | reverse complement strand
GAAGCAGTCATGGCAATGGAAGAAGAAAAAAGAAGAAAATATAAACCTTCAGAGATACATTTTGGGTTTAACACTGAAACTTAGGTGAATATTATTTTTGTAAATGAAGTATTTCAACTTTACATAAAATACATTATAGCTGGGGGGAGACAGGAAACTTTTTCTATTTAGGGAAAAAAGGAGCATACTAGAATAAACTTGTACCATTGTAATTAATATTTTCAAGAAAAATGACTCCACTACTTATTAAAAATACTAGCAGAACAAATCCTGACTGTGGTGTGGTCCCTGAAGAGCCCAATACAATTTGCACCACAACATTGAATTTATCACTCTCTGGAATTTAACCTGAGAAGTTATTCCTGATTTTTTGCCAATCCTATTGTATTTCTCTAATTTTGGTGACACGCAGGCAGCTCTAGTCAATGTTGTTTTGAACAGGCCAAAATGCAAACTATTCTATGATTACAGCATGTTTACCCTCCTGGCAGAGTGAGATATTTTTAAAGTTAGCATCTTCAGCAGGAAGATTTGTTATCTACTGCACTAGCAGTTTTGCATATTTTGGCAAAACTCATAACCAGGCTGTCTTTACTACGGCTTAAGCTAATCTTGTCATACATTATAACACCAGACAGCTCTTAGTAATCATTAATTAGAATTAATATCAATTTACAAGGTACCCATGTTTACCCTATAAGATTCTGTCTGTAATCATTTTCTTAACAGCTCTGCACTGCTTATTGACTGTTCAGCACCTTTAGCTAATCTCTCAGTTCATGATGTAGACGGATTGTTTCACCTCCAGGCTTGAAGTACATCATCATGAGGGACCTTGCTGACTGAGTGAAAGTTTTTTTGTTGTTCTTATTTTGGGGGGTTGGTTGTAGGGAGAGAGTTGTTTGTTTCTTTCTTTGTTTTCCCACTCTGCTTCAAAAACAAAACAAAACAAAACAAATGTGTCCATTTTCAGTTTTGTGAGATTGTTCATTGACTACAGTGAATGAACACTAAATAGTTTTGATTTTGAGTTTCGAGTTTTGATCCATGCTATACCATGGGATTTTCTTTTTTTTTAATGCAACTTTGTTTAGTGAAGCCAGTGAAATTCTTATTAGCATAAGAGTTACTCTTAATGTTTGTCACATTTCAGATACTAACAGACATATATTTTTTTACAAATGCTTACAATTACTGCAAATGTCCTTAGCTAGGGGTTTAAAATATTCACTACAAATACAAGGTATTTTTTCTCCCTGTAATTCATATATTTCCTGTTATGCTAAAATCCAGAAAACAAATTTAATTTCAGAATTAATAGGAAGTAAATATAGTGTTTGTTTTGTTCATTTTTAAATATATTTCGATTGAGGAAGTCAGGAAGTCAACAAGGAAGGAACAGAGAAAGAGAAAAGGGAAAGGGAAAGGGAAAGGGAAAGGGAAAGGGAAAGGGAAAGGGAAAGGGAAAGGGAAAGGGAAAGGGAAAGAGAAAGAGAAAGAGAAAGAGAAAGAGAAAGAGAAAGAGAAAGAGAAAGAGAAAGAGAAAGAGAAAGAGAAAGATTTTTGATGCAAGTATTTTGCAATCTAAGGAAATTTGAATATTTTTGCCTGCTTTTAATAAGACTGTCTCTATAGCTATTTACTGTCAAACACAATTCCACAAAACTGAAAAAGATTTCCTGCGTTGTATGTTGGCAGCTGTCTGTTCTCACATAAGTAGGATCGTCTATAGTTTGACACTGGGTAAAAAGCTTTCCTGTTGCATGATGGAGGAAAGGCTGCAGCGCCTGGGCTCCATAAGAACATGTACAGCTGACCTTACCCAGAATCTTGCAAACCACTCTGGCAAGAATAAGATGGGAGAAATGAATGATGTTTCCCTTCTCTATTTGCACTGCACTAGGATATTTAGTTCAGAGGTAATGGAGCTCTACAATCTGTATATGAGATTGCTCATCTCAAATAAGTTCCCCTTTCCTGAAGAAGAAACTTCTAAATTACAGTAAAGGATTGCATACCACGCAACTGAGTTTTAGTTATTAGGAATTATGGAGTGGAAAAAATAAGCTTTCTGAAAATATATTATTCATTAAAAAAGAAATTCAATAAAAAAATAATTCAGAAAGTCTGTGTTATTAACAATTCTTGAAGTATTTGGGTTTGTAAAGCAGTCACTTCCACTCTGATTTTCTTGTCACACCCCCTGATCACTACTTCGTTTTGGTATTTTTAAAACTTTCAGCTCTGTGTAGCCAAGAAGAGGCTACTCAGGCATGCTTCCCATCAAGACATGAATTGCAGTGGGATGCAATTATCTCCTATATGTTTAACATTAAGATGGAGCAGCATCTGGTTTGTTGGATACTGTCTGAGGAATCACAAAATGTGGGCTCTGAGCCTTTTGCAGAGGAAAGGAAACTGAACTCATCTGACCCAGGTGGTAGCTGAGCACTCTGCCCTTTTAGCTGCTGCACAGACAGTTGCCGATCTTTTTGCTAACCCTGGGAAAAGGGTAGGATCTTTCGTCTAGTTCTGAAATATAAGAGAGAGAGAAGTTTCAAGTTTGCCCATCTTGAATGTAAAGAATAACTCAAACTTGAGTGACAGATGAAATTTAAGATACTGTAATTCCTTTCCTCAGCATTCATCACTACTTTTCTATGGCAGTCCTACTTTGCAGTCTGTTTTTTTTATGACAGCCACTTTGAAGCATCTAACTCCTCTATGTATTGTGGGGGAAATTATTCTGAGCCCTTAGTCTGAAATTCCACCAAGGATGTGATTATTCATCACAAATTGTGTGGTGCAGGAGCAGGGAGTTATGCTAGGACTCTCTTATGTTAGCACCCTAACCACTTCTCCCTTACCTGGCTTGTGTGCAGTGAAATTTTATTTATCCCAACGACAAACAAAGTAATCAAAAAATAACAAGGAGTATGAACTGACATTCACATGTGGAAAGCTCAACATTATCCTTTGATTTCTGAGAGGGACAGAAACTGTTAAATAACGCTTCTTATGGTATATGTCTAGGAGTATCATTGTAAATGGTCTTGCTTCAGTTTCTTCTTGTTTTAGGACTGAATTACACAAGGGAGTGTGAGCAAGTGAGCAGATCCATCAGCCTGCCTCATGTTTTCTCTGCCAAAGCAGAAGCTCTACAGAGTTGGCATGATTCATCAACAATGTCAGCACATTCTTTCACCCTCCTACATCTCTCTTAAATGCACAGAAGCAAGGTGATAACCTGATCCCTTGTTGATAAGTGAATATTTAAATCTCATGTCTCGTGAACATACCTGGTGTATATAGCTTTGTCACCGCCTGATGAATAAATTTTGCTCCATCCACTTGAGAAGAAAGGAAACTTCTGCTTCTTGTTTGTACTACTTAACCTCACTCTCTTCTGAGGTGACTGTTTCTTACACTGAGAGAAAGAAACTAAATGTATAGTCTTTCAGAAGAGTACAGCAAAAAGAACCCTGTGCCTTACTCTAGCAAAATGAAACTTTATCACAAAGCTCTGACTACATATTTTTCCATTGCATGCAATGAGTTATGATTGTACTTTGACTCAGATGTACTTTGACAGTATGGATAAGTTGATTTCTTACCTGAGAATCAGACCCTATGTATGTAAAAAAAAATTGGACATGTCAATGAGAACTGGTGCATCCTGAAGAATGTTGCTTGCAGATATTTTATTCCACTCCTTCCCAAATCACGTGGGCTATCTCCTCTTAATCATTCCTCTAGTTTGCAGGGAATGTTTTCTTGTAGGTGTTTTCAGAGAGTTGGAACATTAAATTTGAATTGTATCTAATCACAATGTAACTATCATTTGTTTATATTTTTCAGAAATTGCAGGTAGAGAGGGAGAAGAAAAGGATTATCAAAAGCTTTGAATTTTTCTGCTGAAAACATGTGATGATCCTACTCATTCAGTTATACATAAATCTTGCCTAGAGTCAGTTGTCTGGCTCTGGACTGACTTGGCATTGGCTATTCATATGGCAGCTATTTTAAAAAGGCCCTTTAATAGTATAAGAAATATCATATTGAGTTCCAGGTTATCTTTCACTGATCCTTATCTTAACATATATAGTATGGGTGGAAGGTTTTCCTACATAAATAGCTCTACAAACTAATTTTTTTACTGGCAACAGAAACTTTCTTTTTAGGAATTAAAATTTGGTATCCAAAGTGATCGTTAAAAATGATTCAGACCCTCAGTTCTGCTTTTAGGACTCATCTTGAATGCCTAACATGGGGCTAAGAACTCGACTGGGTGGCAAGGTGCCTAAATATCAATCTTAACAACATTCAACACTACAATTCTTCAATCTTTTGTGTGGCTATGGTTCTCATTGCCTACCTGGTTCAGTTCAGCTATGTACCATCATGTATTTGGCTCTTAAATACTGCACTATTAGGAGCTACAGAGGTGCTTGTAATAGATGCTTCATTTCATGAGCATGTTGCCACTGGAATAAAAGCCAGAACCTTAAATTCAACTTAAAATCTGAATTAAATTTTGCTGTGTAAAAATGAAGAAATATATTAATAACCTACTTTTAGCTGTATACTTCCTGATGACAAAATACATACAAAGCATGTATCACAGCACATTGTGACTAATAAAGCAGGCTATAAAATACTTATTGCTGATACCCAGATCTCTCATATAACCAGGACTAGCTAATTTTTCTTGATTAATCTCTGCAGAAACACGTTTTTTTTCAACCTTCATCCTAATAGAATAATAGGATCATAGAATATCCTGAGTTGGAACGAACCCACAAGGATCATGGAGTCACCCTCATGGCTCCACACTGGACTACCTGAAAATTAAACTGTATGCCTAAGAGCATTGTGTAAATACTTCTAGAACTCCAGAAGCCTTTGTGCCTGGATTAGTAAAATAGGCATTTTGATTCGTGTAGTTGTAAGCTTGGAATGCAGCACCCTTTTGCAAAATTCCATATGCACCCCAATACTGTATCTTAACTGCAAGTTAATTTTACTGTCTAAATAGATAGAAGCAAAATCAATAGAGAAAGCTATTTCAGATGATTGCTTCAGAAGCTGTGTATAACTCAAATAAAATGAGTTTAAAATAAACAAATATAATGGTAGACGTAGATACAAAGACTGTGCCCATACTCACATAAAGAGGAACAATATCCAGGAAAGCAATAGCTCTAAAAGGATTTAGATCATGGCAAGTAACACAAAGGGCACTTTGTTTTTCTGCTGTTAGAAACTGATATCAGGTGTAATTAATAAAGGGTAACAGAGAAGAAAATTTATCTCTGTTCAGGGAGAAACTGATAGAGGATACTGTTTACATTCTAGTACGTGTGAATTTTGTTTTTAAATAAAATGGAAAGCTGGACTGAGAATATGTAGCAAAAGTTGTGGAAGTTACTGCTGTTACCCTATGAAAACTATACTGTCAAAATCAGTCCAAGGCTTTCTCTTGCTTCTCTCCTTGGCCCTGAGATATTTGCAAGTATTCTAAGATAGGAATTTTGGTATTGAGGTGATAGTCTGATTGTAAGAATTAGTTCATATTTTTATGAAAAGCTTTTTTTTTTTTTCCTAGTTTTGAGAATCTCATATCTCTGATTATCCTAAGTCTCTCACCTTTAACCTTAAATCTTTACCACTGGAAGGAACATTGAGTTATGACTCTGTGATCAGTTGCTGCCGGTCCTCATTGGCTCAGAAGATAACCTTTAAAGTTTCTTGTAAATTTTATTTGGATTTTTGCTCAAAGATTTTGTAAAATGGAGGCTAGTCTTCCAGGTGTTCAAAGAAGACACTTAAAGAACAAAATCCATCAATTACTTCAAAAAGAACATGACATTTTTATTCTTTTGGGACAAGATATTTGCAAGGCCGGTGTCTTATAAAACAGACAGTAAAATGGACAACAAGCTTTGCTTTTATGAGCTTTGTAAGCAAATTCACATAAACAGAAACAAACATATAAATAGTAGTGGAAAAAGAAAGATATTTTAATTCTATTCTTCATCAGACCTTACAATGTGTAATGAATTTTAATGAGGTCCTCTCTTCATAGTATTTATATATATTATTAATCTATCATTCCATATTCTCACTCAGAATATCAGCTTTCCCTATTTTTAATGATGAAAATTATTATACTTTGCCACAGGCTAGATGCCAACAAGAGCTCATTTTCAAAAAGAAAACTATTTAGTATTAGAGGAATATGGAGGGAAAAAAAAAAAAAACCTTCACATGCAATTAACTTTTTGTATCTAAGCAAATTAAAAACACATTTCAAAATTTGTTTAAGAAAAAATTTCATGAATCATGACAGACCTTTTGTGGAATGTCAAATACCTGTGTTTCTAATAAAATGCTGGCAGATGATGATGTACAATGGGTCTATTGGGCAATGTTCTAATATAACTAAAGTATAAATACTGACTTTCCTGATGTTATCAAAAATTCATTTCATTTCATTTCATTTCATTTCACATTTGCTGACATTTAAAGTGCGTGTACACAACAATTGATTTCTTTTGGGTTTCTAAACAATTTTAAATAAAGCTAGTGTAAATTGATTTTTTTCTTGGTTTCCTGGCATGTCAATTTAAATTCAGTTATTGAGGCAAATTCTTGAAAATGAACAGATACTTCAAGGAAAATTAAAATGTTTACCTCTAGAAGTGTTAAAGCAACTTAAAGTCTTGAAAGAACAAAGAATAATAGTAACTTCTGTAATTTCAAATGCATTTAGCTTACTGTAGTATGTCTGTATTTAAATAGTCATATCCAGTGTTTTTGAAGTCTCATTTAGTGTTTCTTCCAGTGCTAATGTTTTTCAAAATACTTGATAATACTCTCTACTCCTTGAATCCAAATTACATTGCATCTCAGAAGCAATATAATGTGCATTGGGAAAAAAAACTAGAAAATGAGATGTCTATTGACAGAAACAAGTATTGCCTATATGGTTTCACCTGACAGACTTTAGAAGTCTGTATTACTATAGATATCTTTATAACAGAAAACAGTTGTCTTTTAATTTTTTTTACTGATCTTCTATGAAAAAAAAAAAAAAAAGGCATTTTTAAAAGTTTTCAAATTTACTGAGCCCAATCTAGGACCTTTAAAAATTCTCATTCTTCCATGAAGACATCATGAGAGAAGCCAAATTCTCTTGGTGTCTCATCCATTTGCAGAGGCTATAGAACTTGTTTAAAATTGGTTTGGCTTTTGTTCTGTTCTCGTTCTAATCTGAGGAGAGTACTAAGTTTGTTTTCAATGAAAAGAAATCAACCCTTTCTCTCTGATATAATCAAAATTCAGTAGGACAACATGCATCTTTTTTATCTATATCATCGTAGTGCTTTCCACAATATTCTCAACACCCTGAATTCTGTCAACCACTAACTGAATGCAAAAAGTAAATCTGCAGAATATTATTAAACTAATATATACCGAAGATGGAAGCAATACATTAGACAAGAAGGCAAGATGTAGTTTTAAGTCATCTTTGCCTAAATTCTGGATATTGCCCACACATAGACTTATATTTACCAAATTACAGTTACTATATTTTTTATCACAGTGATAGTAGATGCCTATCTAAAATCCCAATTGCAAGAGCAACCTAAACTTTCAGCAACCCAAAGGAGAGGGTTTGGTATCTTGATTCATAATCTTGAATTTTTATATCTTGATCATAATCAAACTTTTCAAAGTATTCAATCCCTCATGATGTGGATCGGTGTAAAGAAGACAGAATCAGAATCTTCTCAGTGGTATCAAGGACAAAAGGCAATGGGCACAAACTGAAATACAAGAAATTCTGTTTAAGTATAAGAAATAACTTGTGTTTTTTGTTTGTTTGTTTTTGTTTGGTTGGTTGTTTCATTTTTGTTTGTTTGGTTGGTTGGTTGGTTGGTTGGTTGGTTGTTTTTTAACCATTGAGAGTGAACAAACACCGAAGCAGATTTCTTGCACAAGTTGAGGAGTCTCTATCTTCGGAGACATTAAAACCCTTACTGTACACAGTAATGAAAAATGTACTCTAGATGATCCTGCTTAGGTAGGTAGGGTAGACTAAATATCTGAAGACATGCATTCTAATTTCAACAAATCTATGATTCTAAGAGTAACCTACATTGACTCCAGACAATAATTTGAGTTTTCTTAACTGAGGAATATATCTAATCCTGTTTAAAAATTGCACAATCTTGCTTTATCTCTTGAAAGTTCTTATTTAATTCAATTTGCACTTGTTAATAAAAATATATACTTATATATATTTCCAACCTATGTTTCCGTAGCTATAACTTCCAAGTATCTGATATCACAACTTTTTTCAAGATATACTGACATAAGTTAATTATCTCTACCATCATTTTCAGGGGAATCCTGATGTCATTCTAGGTATCATGAAAAGAGATGAATATGCTCTTACTTTTCAATACACTATAGATTGTTGGTGATTCAGTCCCGTCAGTTTGTCCCTAGAAAGGTGTAAACATCTAGCTCTATCTTTGTACACACAAAATACATGCAGAATACAACTATATATGCAAAAATGTTCTGACACAAAATATTTTGTATTATGGGCATTTGATGAATGACAGGTTTTCCATGTTCTTATAACATACAAGATACTCAGCTTGTCTTGCCTGAAAGAATATTTGAGTTATTCTTATCTCCCAATCTTTTCAAAATAAGGCTATCAGACTGGTACAGTGATTAGTCTTGGAAACACTAATTGAACTGATGCCCTAAAATAGGGAGGGCAGGGAGAGGTGACATTAGTCTGCTACAGGCAGACATTAGAGTGCTACAGGCCAGCCAACCTGGAAGAACAAGTAGATTAGGCCCTCTATAGATACATAGGTAGGAGCAGCCTCACATTCACAAGCCCTGGTCCTCATGGGGAACTTCAAACACCTCGATATCTGTTAGAGGGACAGCACAACAAGGCATAAGCAAGACAAGAGGTTCCTGGAGTGTGTTGATAACTTCCTTTTCCAAGATATAAAGGAACAAATTGGGAGAGGTGTTATGCTGAACTTTATTCTTACCAACAAGGAGGCACTGGTGGGGAATGTGAAGCTCAAGGGCAGCCCTGGCTGCACCGACCATGAAATGGTGGCATTCAAGATACTTAGTGTAGCAAGGAGGGCACACAACAAGATCACTACCCTGGTCTTCAGGACTTGGCCTCTCAAGGGATCTGCTTGGTAGAGTACCATGGCAGAAAGCCCTGGAGGGAAGATGGGCCCTAAAAAAACTGGCTAATATCCAAGTATCACCTCTGCCAAACTAAGGAAAAATGTATCTCAACAAAGAGGAAATAAGGCAAAAAAGCCAGGAGGCCTGCAATGGATGAACATGAGCTCTTGGCCAAACTCAAACACAAAAAGGAAGCTTACAGAAGGTGGAAGAAAGGACAGATAGTCTGTGAGGAATACAGAGAAATCATCCAAGCAGCCAAGGATTAGGTTAGAAAAGCTAAAGCCCTGAGAAAATTAAATCTGGCCAGGGAAGTCAAGAGCAACAAAAAAGACTTCTATAACTAAGCCAGCAATAAAAGGAAGACTACAGAAATTGTGGGCCTTTTATGGAAGGAAACAAGGGACCTGATAACCTGGATTATAGAGAAGGCTGAGGTACTCTACAACTTTTTTGCCTCAGTCTTCACCAGCAAGTGCTCTAGCCACACAGCCGAAGTCACAGAAGGCAAAGGTAGGGACTGGGAAAATGAAGAACCTCCCACTGTAGGAGAAGATCAGGTTAGATACCATCTAAGGAAGCTGAAGGCGCACAAGTCCATGGGACCTGATGAGGTGCATCTGCACATCTTGAGGTAGCAGGTAAAGTTGCTAAGCAACTGTCCATGATATTTGAGAAGTCATAGCAGTCCAACGAAGTTCTGACTGGAAATGGGGAAATATAGCCCCCATTTTTTAAAAGGGAAAAAAGAAAGACCTGCAGAACTAAAGGTTGGTCAGTCTCAACTTTGTGCCCAGCAAGATCATGGAGCAGATTTTCCTGGAACCTATACTAAGGCACATGGAAAATAAGGAGGTGATTGGTGACAGGCAACATGGTGTCACGAAGGGCAGGTAATGCCTCACAAATCTTGTGGCCTTGCATGATGGGTTACAGTTTTGGTGGATAAGGGAAGAGCAACTGATGTCATCTACACGGATTTGTGCAAAGTGTTTCTGGGGAGACCTCTCTGTGGCCTTTCAATACTTAAAGGGGTCCTACAAAAAAAGATGAAGGACTCTTTACTTGGGTAGATAATGATAGGACAAGGGTGAATGGTCTTAAAGTAAAAGAGAATGGATTTAGATTAGACATTACGAGGAAATTCTTCACTCTAAGGGTAGTGAGGCACTGGAACAGATTGTCCAGAGAAGTTGTGGATGTCCCATCCGTGAAGGTGCTAAAGACCAGGTTGGATGGGGCCTTGGCCAAACTGATCTAGTGGGTGGCATCCCTGCCTATGGCAGGTGGGATGGAGTTAGATTGTCTTTAAGGTCCTTTCCAACCCAAGCTATTCTATGATTCTATGATTTGACACTGTCCCCCATGACATACTTGTCTATAACTTCCAGAGACATGGATTTGACGGATGGATCACTCACTGGGCAAGGAATTGGCTGGATGGTTGCACTCAAAGAGTTGCAGTCAACAGCTTAATGTCCAGCTAGAGATCAGTAATGGGAGGTTTTCCTCAAGTGTCAGTATTGGGACTGACACTATTTAGCATCTTTGTTGGTGACATGGACAGTGGGATTGAGTACACCCTCAATAAGTTTGCCAATGACACTGAGCTGTGTGGTGTGGTTGACACACTGGAAGGAAGGGATACCATCCAGAGGGACATCGGCAGGCCTGAGAGTTGGGCCCATGAGACCTTCATTGAGTTCAACAAGGCCAAGTGCAAGGTCCTGCACCTGGGTCGGGGCAATCCCAAGCACAAATACAGGCTGGGCGATGAGTGGATTGAAAGCAGCCCTGAGGAGAAGGACCTGGGGTTGTTGGTTGATGAGAAGTTCATCATGAGCCAGCAGTGTGTACATGCAGCCCAGAAAGCCAAACATATCCTGGGCTGCATCAAAAGAAGTGTGGCCATCAGGGCGAGGGAATTTATTCTTCCTCTCTATTCTGCTCTCACAAGACCCCACCTGGAGTACTGCATTGAGCTCTGGGACCCCCAATATAAGAAGGACATGGACATGTTGGGGCGAATCCAGAGGAGGGCCATAAGGACGATCAGAGGGCTGGAGTACCTCTCCTATGAAGACAGGTTGAGGGAGTTGGGGTTGTACAGTCTGGAGAAGAGAAGGCTCCAAGAGGACTTTATAGCAGTCTATCAGTACCTAAAGAGAGCCTACAAAAAAGCTGGAGAGGGACTCTATCAAGGAGCATAGCGATCGGACAAGGGGCAACAGCTTTAAAATAAAATAGAGTAGATTTGTATTAGATATTTGGAAGAAAATCTTCACTAAGAGGGTGATGAAGCACTGGAACATGTTGCCCACAAAAGTTGTATGGGTGCTGCATCCCTGTAAGTCTTCAAGGTCAAGCTGTATGTGGCTTAGGGCAACCTGGTCTGGTGGAGGTGGGGGAGTTGGAATTAGGTGATCTCTAAAGTCCCTTCTAACCTCAACCATTCTATGATTCTGTAATTCTAATGTGCAAAGTATTTTGAATCCTGAGTCAAAGACCATCCATATAAAGGTAATGTTCACCCTGTCTCAATTCCATTCTGTCATGTTCTGCAAAATGCTTTAGTTCTTGGAATGGTAATAAATATATCAGCAAAATGTGAGAAGTTATACTTTTCCTAGAAATTATGTTCCTAACAAAAATCACAAACATTAATAAAAGGTTTGCACTTTACTGTATAATGGTGATGCACATAGTCTATAATTTTGCATACAAATGACTGTTTCGAATATATTTTCTAAGTGAAAACATTAAATAATGGTTTTGAGAACGCTAACTCACTTTTACCAATGTTAAATCTTTAATTTTAATTTTTAAGTTCAGTATAAACTAAGAAATATTACTGCCCATGTTCTATTACCACATAGAAATAACACAAAAATCAAATACGCAGTGATGATCAGCACTGATTTTTAACTTCTAGAGAGCTATACTAACCAAACGATCTATCCTAATGGTGCTTAAAAAGCTCTTTATTTTTTTAATTCACTATAGAAATATTGGTCAATGACTAGAAAGAGAGTAATTTAGAAAGCAATGCAAGGTGGGGCTTTTTTGTAAAGGAGAAAAAAAAATCTTTAAGTCCATAGAAAATATTATTAAAAAAATAATAAATATGTATATATATATATATATATTTTCCTGATTGGATCTATAAAAAGAATAAAAGACTGGTGGAAAAAAAAATGAATTTCCATGGACGTAAATTTTTGTTACTATATTTGAGTTCTGAAGAGCTTCAGCTCATTTTAGCTTCAGAACAGCTACACTTATGTACTTAACAGCTGAAATAATTGCTTTGTTTAGTACAGTTTCTATTATTTTTTTCTTGGTCTGACTTGAGTTGTCATTAAGTATTATTGTCCTGCTTTGGCACTTCGTTGTAATAATGTAATATATTGCAAAAGCAATACAGATAAGAAATCCATTTATTAAGGATGAAGGATTCTCCTAATTGGAAAGGAATATTCCAAAGAACAATGTTTTGTTGACATTAGTCTAATACCTGGCTGTTTTGATAGGGTAAAAAAGACCCCCCAAAAAATCTAAAAGCTGCAAAAATGTAGCTTTTTTGTGAAAAATGTTCTTTTTTCACAAAAGAAATGGTTGAATTCAGCTGAAGTTTATGGGATTATATTTAATATTTATATATTTAATATTTAATATTTAATTAAAAATATATATATATCCTTCAGCACATCAGATGTAATTGGCTGTAATTCACTCAAAAGCATAAGTATTGCTGTACTATGAAATGTTTTTTTTATTTGCCATAGTGCCTAGTCTGTTTGGCCTACAGACCATTCACTGTGTTCTTAAAATCTGCTGTTAAAGTTACAACCAAATGGAATAGGTCAAATAGAAGAAATAGATAAATGTGTCTTTGTTTTGGCCAATTGCTTCACATTCTGTGACCTGGAACTATCCAAAGAACTGTAAAACGGTGCAGATCTGAAGTTAAATAGTATGAGCTATACAATTTCCTTGAGATTTGAAAATGAAGGTTAGAAGTTTGAATGATCATATGTTTATGTCTGTATGTGAAAGGAGAAGAAAACCAACAGTAAGATGCAGAAAACAGGAAAATGAGGGGAAAGTGTTAGCATGGGAGGAACCCAAGAATTACAAACTACAGTTTCATATCAAAACAGGCAGCAGTAATACCAGCTTAAAGCATTGCATCTTCTTTCTTACTGTCACTATTTCTTTGTATTGCCCACCATACCCCACCATAGTTGTAATGAAGGAGTGGAAGGGAAGAAGAAAGGCATTAACTGATTTTAAAAAGTCAATTATTTTGTTTTGTGAAATCAAAAATACAGTTTCACCTTTCCAGATGACTGGCTAAAAAGGGGAGATGTATTTTCTGATACTGTCTCCTGTTGATTTTTTTGTAATGTGTTTCAGTCAATTTAACCTCACCCAACCAGTTGCAGGATGGAGAATACCTGTGGAACTAAGATTTGGTAATATAATCATTTTGATTTTTCATCAGTATGGAATTGTCTGATATTTTTAACTTTCAGATAGATTACTATGTGAAAAGTCATTGGTGGTTCAGATACATATTTTTATGATTTAGCTCTGCTTCTTTTCAAGACTGCCTTCTTAACCAATAATAAATTGTAAATTTAAAATCTTAAATGATTAAAAATGAAATTATCTTCAAAATCTTTTATCCAACAGCCACTAAATTAAGAATCCAGGGTATTCTAAGTACTTCTTTTATTCTAGGAACAAAAGAAACAACAACAACAAAAAAACAGATCTAAAAGATTAAATATTTAGGAGTGTTTCATTTGATAGCTTACTAATCTTTCTTAAAACTGGAAAACACAAAACATAGGTCTCCACTTATAATTACTTGATTTTTAGATGACAATGTATTATCATCTGATACATATACATTTTAAAATGCAAGAACTTGTTTGTGGATTATCTCTGTCAGAATGTACAAAATCCTCAGATCACTGGTGAAGTGAGAGTTGCAGAGGGGGAGGAAAAGGAAAAATTCAACAGTGAATATAACTGTCCTTTTTATTCTGTAAATAAGGAACAACAACAACAGCAACAAAAATTAAACTATGTTGCTGTCAAGGTGAATGAATAAGCAAAAATGTATTTTGTGCCAGACGTGTGTGATATGCAAGTTCAAGCTATACAGCTACTGTATGCGGACAGACATTCCTTTTGAGCTGTAAAACATGGCACTAGGAGCTGCCATTCATTTTTACAATATAGTTGTTTATCAATATGATACACATTTGATGCATAATAAAATTCCAGATTTAATTCACTGGAGTCATTTTGAAAACCTGTGAAAGTGATGAAATGAACACTTGTTCATCAAAACAGAGTGGAGCCTGCAGCTGCAGAAACAACCTCTCAATACATTGCAGGATTCAGAATTGATTGCTAGTGTTATGATTTATCCCGATGTTAATGGAAAAAGCCTTCTAGAGTGGACCGAAGGGACTTCTGTCCCATAAATCCAGACCTAGAACTTACCAAAGAATTGCTTTTTTTATTTTTTTCAAAAAACAATTTTCCTCTCAGCCCCATGCTTCACTTGCTTACGCAACCTAAGGCTTTTTTTTTTTTTTTCAAATGGACTAGAGTTGTAAACACATCAACTTTGACTAACAGATTAGAACTTTTACTAAGTAATGATCTGGGAACAGCAAGAGGAAGGAGGAATGAATGTTTTTGTGGGTTAACTTCAATCATAAAAAGGTGGAGCCCTGCAGCCTGTGGTGTCTGGGTATGTGGGGTGTGAGCTGGCACATGCGACTTGGCTCATCATGGCCTGTGGCCAAGCAGGGCTGGGCTGTGCAATATCACAGAACCACAGGTGCGCATGCGCGCGCGTGCACACACACACACAAAGTGTCAGGAAAATAAGTGAATATGACACTCAAATGAGACTGAAAAAGGCTTAATTCTGCTGCTAAAATGAAAGACATATTTCAGTATAAAGTCCAGGACGAAAGGAAAAGATATTCGTTCAACTTATTCACCAATGACCCGGATGAGGAACGGAGAGCACCCTCAGCAAGTTTGCTGGTGGCACAAAACTGGGAGGAGTGGCTGATACCCCAGAGGGCTGTGCTGTCATTCAGAGAGACCTGGACAGGCTGGAGGGATAGGCTGGGAAAAACCTCATGAAGTTCAGCTTCATGAACTTTGTCATGAACTAGGGTCCTGCACCTAGGGAGGAATAACCCCAAGCACCAGCAGTCTGACCTGCTGGACAGCAGCTCTGTGGAGGAGGGACCTGGGAGTCCTGGAGGAGAGCAGGCTGACTGTGAGTTAGCAATGTGCCCTTGTGGCCAAGAAGGCCAATGGCATCCTGGGCTGCATTCAGAAGGGTGTTGCCAGCAGGTCAAGGGATCCTGCCCCTCTGCTAAGCCCTGGTGAGGCCACACCAAGAGAACTGTGTCCAGTTCTGGGGTCCCCTGTACAAGAGGGACATGGAGTGGCTGGAGCGAGCCCAGCAGAGGGCTACTAAGATGATGAGGGGACTGAAGCAGCTGTCATACGAGGAGAGGCTGAGAGAGCTGGGCCTGTTTAGTTTGGAGAAGAGGAGGCTGAGAGGGGATCTCATCAAAGGGTGTAACTATTTGATGGAGGGGTGTCAAGAGTACGGGGCCAAAATTTTCAGTGATGTCCACTGACCAGACACAACCTGAAACACAGGAAGTTCCACCTGAATGTGAGAAAGCACTTCTGTACTGTGAGGGTGACAGAACACTGGCACAGGTTGCCCAGAGAAGCTGTGGAGTTATTCAAAACCCGCCTCGATGCCATCCTGTACAATGTGCTGTAGGTGATCCTGCTCAGCATGGGGGTTGAACAAGATGATCCTCAGAGGTCCCTTCCCACCTCGGCCATTCTGTGGTTCTGTGATCCCAGATTCATTTCTTAAGTCCCACCTAACTAGTTCTGCCAGTGGTACAGTGTCAGTGGCTTTATGGGATGCAGCTGGAGATACCCTCTCCACTCACAGCCTGTAAATCTCTGGGTATGCTGATGAGTATTACACTGGGGGACGGGAAGACGGACTTCGTAAAGCAGGTATTTGGAGGGGTTGGGTAACACATAGCATTTTGCTCTCTGGGAACCACCTGACAACCTAAAGCAAGTGATTTGCAAGTGTGTTGTTCAGTCCTGGGTCATCCTAGCATCAGTGACTTCTATGCCACCATCCTCACCTTGAGAGACAGCTTTGGGGCAGAGCCCTTCCAGCATTCAGATAGAGCCCAGTGGGGCAGGGAGAGATCAGGGCATGTGACCGTGCTGTAGAGGACTCAGAAGTTTGTCATGGAAAATCAAGCGGACATCTCCTGTTTGGTGCAGTTATATGTTGATATGGAAAATAAGCATGGGGTGGGTTTCTGAAAGTGACTCAGAGCCTCAAGACCTGGCTTTCTACTGCTGCTCCAGCCCTTTCATCTACTTCAGAGTCTACTTCAGACTTTATAAACTATCTTAACTCAACAAGAATGAAAAAAACGTCTTTTCATGATGTTCAAGGATATAGAAATGTTACCATTTGAATATGAAAGCACAGGCTATAAGAAAGCCTTTAAGTTCAATAAAAAGTCTCCTTCATATCTTTGCCTAAACAAAAAGAAATCAGCTAAGGTGTTTGGTTTAAAATTGTTTAGTTTTTAACCTAGGTTATATCTGCCTGTGGGGTCCTGAAGCTTGAATCAGAGAGTAGAGGGACACAAGAATTGTGACCTCTTTGAGAATAGTATGAAGTCGGGAGGGGAAAGGAGTATAAGGCCAAGACGAAAAGAGCATGAGGGTTGTGCAACCATTGCAAGAGGAGAACATACAGGATTAATTCAGGTTTATTTAAATCATAAATTAGAGCCATATCTCCAGGGTCAGTTCTGCTGAACTGTCCATGCCTCCTTGATGATGCCATGTCTTCACCTGGAGCCAGTTCACCATAAGACATATTAGGGAAGAACGCGTGTAAAGATTGCTTCAGGTTGTGATTGTACATTGTGAAGCCAGTTAAAAACAACACAAACACATTGCCAAATTTGAGATCTGTTTTATTTTTAGTTGCTTACTTTCACATTTAGTGACATATATATCCAGAAGTCTATCCCTGTAAAAATTTAACAGCAGAACAGTAAAACAGCGTGCCTTATGTTCAAAGGTTGAAGGACTATGTAACAGTGCTGCATGTTTCTTTTGGGCTGAGAATGTTCATTTGTAATAGGTGGATGTGCAACTGTTGGAAGATATATGAGTGATTTGGGAAGCTAGTAGTCTACTGAATTGGTGGTTTGGGTACAGAAAATAACTACACTGTGTGCATAACAAGCAGGATAGAGCTCAGCTGTTTGAAGTAACGCATGGACAAATTAATGAGCAAATTGAAATTGTTTGAAAAGAATGGTTGAACTGAAACCCAAAGTGAGAGATACTGTACTGGGTACTGTCAACACAGATGGGCCAAAGATTTCTATGTAATTTTTTTACCCATGCATCCAAAGCATATCTGGTTTCCTCTGATTTTGTAGAGATACTCTGTTTGCATTGCTTGTTTTTATTTTTGTTTCTGTTTTAATTCCTGTTCAACAGTCCTGTCAAAAGACATCTTAGAGGTGTTCTTTCCAGGCACAGGGTGGAGAAGAATATTACTGCTCTCTTGTCCTGGTTTTGGCTGGGATAGAGTTAATTTTCTTCATAGGGGTTGGTGTGTGTCATGTTATGGATGTAGGAAGAAAATAATGCTGATAACACACTGATGTTTTATTTGTTGCTGCGCAGCGCTTACACTAAGCCAAGAACATTCCAGATTCTCACACTGCCCTGCCAGCGAGGAGGTTGGGGGCACACAAGGATCTTGGAGGGGACACAGCCAGGAGAGCTGGCCAGGACTGGCCAAAGGGATGTCCCTTACCATGTGGGGTCATACTGAGCAATAAAACTGAGGGGAGTTCGCTAAGGTGTCAAGGGGGCTACCATTGCCTGTGGACTGGCTGGGCATTAGTCAGCTGGTGGTGAGCAATGGCATTGGGCATCACTTGCTTTGTGTATTCTTTTCATTTCCAGACCCTTCCCTTTTTCTTTCCTATTAAACTGTCTTTAGCTCAACAGACAAGTTCTACTTTGTCTTTTTCTGATTCTCTCCCCGTTCCCACTTTGGGGGAAGTGAGTGTACAGCTGCATGGTGCTCAGCTGCCTGCCGGGCTAAACTATGACATCTTTTTCTGGGAATAGTAATGATCACAGCTGTAGCACAGCTGTCTTAAATCACAGAATTCCCCCAACAAAGGTAAAAAGCTACCACCTATAAAGTTTACTAGGAAAATTCTCCTTGATTTCTGTGGGAGTAGAGGACAATGCTTGGAGGAATAAACATCATCATAAAGAAGCATATTGCTGAATGTGTGAAGAGTCACCTTCCATGCTTCTTTTTAAATAAAAAGTCCTTTTTCATTCTTTCCTTGTGCAAACACAGGCTACTTTCCCAGTTTGAAGTAAACCTGCATTATCTGTTGGTTTACACTAGTACTATGTGGATTTTCATCCTGCTGGTGCTCTGTAAAGCTCAGTCTCCTTCATTTTCATCTGAGCAGATGACTTGACATTCATATGAAATTCCTGTGTTTTTTTTTTGTTTTGTTTTGTTGTTTGTTTGTTTGTTTTCCAGAAATGCTGCAGAAAACACCTGCTTATGAAAGGCCACTGTTAGTAACAAAGTTCAAGCAGATCCCTAAGGTTCATATGTGTTCAGGGAGGGTAAAGCATTAGAAAATGAATGAGCTGATGAACTTTTACAGGTCTCCAATGTGTAATTATTTCAAATGATGTCCCTCTCATAGGCTAATACAGGAGGAAGTTAACCAGAGTTAATTAGCATGTACTTTGGCAGTCTGCTCAGTTTAATTATTTTGCTACGTCCTGTTAGGGCAGAGTATCTAGATAATAATAATGATAAAAAGGCCTTGTGAAAGAGCTTGCGTGGCTGAGGAGCTGC
Organism: Anser brachyrhynchus; assembly: GCF_964034855.1. Lineage (NCBI taxonomy): Eukaryota > Metazoa > Chordata > Aves > Anseriformes > Anatidae > Anser > Anser brachyrhynchus. The sequence continues at coordinate 73,677,564 of NC_137697.1, read as the reverse complement.
ATATCACAAATGACTGCTCTTGTGCCCTCACTGCAGGCATTTTTTATATATTGCCTGAGTGAACTCTGTTACTAGAACTGCAGTCAGACACCTATCTGCCATGGAAAGCAGGGGTGGCAAATAATATTGGGATATATCATGAGCAATCTTATTTGGATGGCTGACTTGAAAGAAATGAAAATAAACCCACAATCTGTCATGGGCTATAGACTCTTGAATTAAATAAAATAATATAATCATTTAGGTCAGAAAAGACCTCCAAGATCATCAAGTCCAACTGTTAGCCTAGCACGGCCAAGCCTACCACAAAACCATGTCCCTAAGCACCACATGTACACGTCTTCTGAATAGCTCCAGGGATGGTGACTCAACTACTTCCCTGGGCAGCTTGTTCCTATGCCTCACAACCCTTTCAGTGAATAATTTTTTCTTAATATACAAACTAAACCTCCCATGGCACAACTTGAGGTCATTTCCTCTTGCCCTATTGTTTGTTACTTGAGAGAAGAGACTGACTCCCACCCCACTGCAACCTCCTTTAAGATAACTGTAGAACACAGTAAGGTCTCCCCTGACCCTCCTTTTCTCTAGGCTAAATAACCCCAGTTCCCTCAACAGCTCCTCATCAGACTTGTTCTCCGTACCCCTCATCAGCTTCACTGCCCTTCTTTGGACAGGCTTGAGCACCTCGATGTCCTATTTGTAGTGAGGGGCTCAAGTTGAACACAGTGCTTGAGGTGTGGCCTCACCAGAGCTGAGTACAGGGGGACAATCACTTCCCACATCCTGCTGGCCATGCTGTTTTTGATACAAACCAGAATGCAGTTAGCCTTTTTGGCCACCTGAGCACACCGCTGGTTCCTATTCATTCAGCTATTGACCAGTACTCCCAGGCCCCTTTCCAAAGGGCAGCCTTCCAGCCACCCTTCCCCCATCCTGTAGCTCTGCATTGGGTTGTTGCACTCGAAGTGCACTTGGCCTTGTTCCATACGGTTGGCCTCAGCCCATCAGTCCAGCCTATCCAGATCCCTCTTCAGAGCCCTCCTACCCTCAAGCAGATCAACACTCACCCCTAATCTGGTTTTGACTGCAAAGTTACTGAGGATGCACTTGATCCCCTCACCTAGATCATTGATGAAGATATTGCAGAGAACTGGCCCTAGTACTGAGCCCTGGGGGACACCACTAGTGACCGGCCTCCAACTGGATTTAACTCCATTCACCACAACTCTTTGGGCCCAGGCAGCTTGTTACCCAGCAAAGCATGCACCCACCCAAGGCATGACCAGCCAGTTTCTTACAGAAGAATGCTGTGGGAAATAGTGTCAAATGGTTTACTAAAGTCCACATAGACAGCATCCACAGCCTTTCCCTCATCCACTGAGCACACCACCTCGTCACAGGAGAATGGGTTCATCGAGCAGGACCTGCCTTTCATAAACCCATGCTGACTGGGCCTGATTGCCTGGTTGTCCTGTAAGTGCTGTGTGATGACACTCAGGATAATCTGCTCCATCAGCTTCCTCGTTACTGAGGTCAGACTGATAGGCCTGTAGTTCCCCAGGTCCTCCTCCTGGCCATTCTTGTAGATGGGCATCACCTTTGCTAGCTGCCAGTTATCTGGGACTTCCTCTGATAGCCTGATGATACAGCAGCTGATACATGGTGGAAAACAGCTTATTGAGCACTTCCACCAGCTCCCTCAGTATCCCTGGGTGGATCCCATCTGGCCTGAGAAAATAAAATGGAGGGCTTGAATGGAAGAAAGCAGTGTTGTTGTAAAGATATAGTACTCTTTAGAGTTTCAGGAGATCTACTGGGCCAAGATATTTCTCAAATAACATTTGTGCACTACCTGGAAGGGTAATGTTTTTGGGAAAAAGGAAGGGACTACGTATATATGTATACTTCATATTCATGTATACTGTCTGCATACAGCTTGGGGCAGGGGGCAGCTGGCATGGGTGTTGGAAAGGTATGAACGGTGTAAATCCCACTTGTGATTTTTTATTTTTTTATTTTATTTTATTATTTTTTTTTAATGATATGAACTAAAATCTGCCATTTGGCTATGTTTTTTCAAGAGTGTGAGAATTCAGGCCTATTGGTCTGCCTGCCACCCCCAGAGAAAAAAACACTAGCATTTTTCTTTCATCTAAAAGCAACACACAGAGAATGGTATTCAATAGTTAACAAAAAAATTACATATGATTATCCGTTCAGTAGGAGAAACTGAAAATAAGGTAATTATGGTTCTTATCCATTTTCTTCTGGTCATATTTACAGTTTGTACTGAGCTGAGCTCCTGATTTCAATTTTACAGATGCAAATCAAAACCCTTGACATTTTAGACACACATTCATAAGGTCAGAGAAACATTCAGCGGTGTACCTGAAGACTCCCTAGGCAGGCTGCTTCTGTGCTACTTCTCTTCTCAGGGCAGGCAGTGCACTTGGATACCAGTTTTGGATGCTCACTGTCCCCAGCATATATCTGTTTAGACCAAAAAAGACTGAAGTAGCTTTTGTAGAAGCCTGGTCAGCTGTAAACCTTGCCAAGTTAGTTAAGCACTTATTGCTCTTTGCTTCTCAGAGATTCACTGTTGATAGCAATGTGTCATTACTTGACCTTTTTTTTTTTTTCCCTGTGAGAAATTTAGATTTTTTGGTTGAAAAGATGTCTTGATCGTGTATGCGAGAATTTCCACAGTCTCTCCTGACACCCAAGCTGAACTGACAATTATTTTCCTTGCTGATTCCCAAAACAGAATACACAAGGACAGCTAAGCAGCATGGCTGCACATGTGACTTTGCATGCCAGACTCAGGGCAAAATGACAAATGGCTAAGATAAAGTTGTTCTGTGTTGTAGGACAGTAATAGTGTCAGGAATTAAGCTATAGCTTTAACAGTTATCATGTTATAGCCCTCCAGAGATTAAAATTTTGCACATTTAGTGCAAAACAGATGAGAAAACAGATGGATTTGAATCAAAGCATAGATGTTGGTGAATAGATATTCACCACTGCTTGGATTCGCCTTTGCGAGATGACATATTGCCATGTTCTGCAGCCATGAAGACTAGCACAGATTTCATATTCAAAGATCCCCAGGAAGGATAGATCAGACAAAGGAGAAGTGGTCTCAAGACTGGCCAGTTGTACAGCTCAGTGCAGAGGCAGGGCACAACCTAAACAAATTTTGCAGTTGTATTTAGAGATGCCAGCAGTGGAGGAACAAAGAAGCTAAAATAAAATGACAGGCACGAATGCAAAGCTTGTTCCAAGCAATATTGGCTTCCTTGTGCTTGCTTCACCACATTTCTCCAGCTGGTCTGTTCCTTAAGTGAAGGTTTCCACCACTACCACCACCACCACCCATGGGCAAGCTCTTGTCATAGGTTCCTGCTTGCTGCCAGTAGTGTGGAGACTTTTGACATGATTTCTGAAATTATCAAGTAAATAATCTGACCAGCTTTTCCTGAGCAGGAATGAGTACACCTATAGTCATGAAAACCAAGGAAAAAGACACTAGTTAAATCCAGCATTCTCGGTTATATCACGAGGTTTTTGCAAGAGCAAAGCAGGAAGGGCTGTATCCACGAAGAGCAGTCCTTCAAATCTAAAATCAATGCATTTATGAGGTAAACATTTATTTAGGAAAGCTTTTCTCATGCTGTAAGAAATTTATTTATTCAAACATAAGATGATCAAAACTGTTTTTCCATGCAAAAGTATTCTTCCAGAGGCTTCTGTCTGTGAAAGTATTCTTCTCTCTGCTCTATAGAGCTCCTTGGTATTCCTTACCAGCCTAACACCTACCGCCTTAAGGGACTTCTCTTGGAACATTTCCCATTACCTAACCTGGGTCTCATTCTGACTCACAATGCCCTCACTTTTGGAGTTTGTCCCTCAATAACTGAAATGCATTTTCCTTTTCTTCACATTCAGATCCTTTTCTCCACTGGCATCCACTGTAATCTCATTTCCTTATCTTTTATTAACAAAACACATTAGGAAAACCTCTGGGTACTTTTAGAGAACAATATTGATTTACAAACTTCAGTGGAAAAAAAAAAAAGAAAGAAAGAAAGAAAGAAAAAGCATTCCTTCTGAGAAAATATATTCCTCTGAGATGTCAGACTGTTTTGACAGTGGGTTGTGTGACAGCCTTGCTCTACTCTAACAATTGCTTTCAGTAAAGCCTCAGTGATTAAAACCTGATTCCTCCTAATTTTGATTTGGAACTGCCACACATCTCTTGCTCAGTTTTTGCAATGGAGCCATTGAAAGCCTACGTAAATACCCTTGTAAGTGTAAGAAGAACATGCTTGTAAATTTCCTTTGGGTCAAAAAGATTAATTTATTCTATTAATTAGCATTCAGGCCACTGAGATTTAAATACAACTTGTAGAATGCTAAGCAAAATAGTCTACCAGGATCTAATATCTACTTTGTTCTACTTGATTAAACACAACATAAGTGCCACTGGACCTCTTGGAACTACATAATATACTTTTATACCCAGATGTCCCAGTTTCTCCTTCATTTGCATTTACAGAGACTTTTAAACTACAGTACTTGCTATCAAATCTCCCATGCAGAAAGTGTGAAAGAAATTAGCTCTTTTCAACCTACTGCTTCTTTTTCCTTCTTTTCTTCTTTTTTTCTTTCTCTGTCTTTCTTTTTCCTTTTTCTTTCTTTGTCTTTCTTTTTTTCTTCTTCTTCTTTTTTCCTTTTTCTTTTCTTTTTCCTCTTTTTCTTTTTCCTTTTTCCCTGTTTTCTTTTTTTTCTTTTTATGGTCTAAATGTCCAATTAACTTCAGGGATAAGCCATGGTGTGGTTTTATTTGTAGCAGAAACGAAGGAGCAGATTTTGTCATGCCAAGAGGTAGGGTAACTCCTTTGTAATAATTACAGACTTTAGAAGGAATAAGGTATTTTTGAGAGGAAGCGTTATTTAGTCTGGTTCTTAAAATACTGTATTAATTGATATTGTAACTATTAATACTGTATTAATAGTTACTTTCAGAAAGCATACCCAACAGATATGGAACACTGGCAGTTTTTTATTTATCTATTTTTTTATTTATTACTCAGTATAGAATAGTAGTTGAAGAGATCTTTCTTAAAGAAGATTGAAAGAGAAGATAAATCACGTTTGAATTTAAAGACCTAAACAATATCAAACTGGTGTCATATTTTACATAGAAGCACTGGAATTACTGTTCAACTGTGTAACCTTACCTTTATCATAGTATAAATCATCATAGCAAAAACATTATTCATTAATAGTCTTCAAAGTTAATTTTAATTGTGTACTAAATGTAGCTATGACTAGTCACCAACAATAATATTCTAATAGGCAAGATGCAAAAAGTAACATTACTTTGTCAAATCACATATAGAAATAATCAGTCTTTCAAATGCAAAGTTCTTCACTAAAAGTGAGCTCCCGTGTGTTTGTTCCAAACATGCTGTAAAATACAGTCACTATCTCTGTATGAGAATTACCTGTGAGAAAAGGCTGAATTATTCCATTAACAGAAGAAAGACTACCAAGTACATGTAATAAACATCATTATTACCAGGCACACATGTATGAAACCTTTTAGAAGACATTCGTAAAGAAAGTATACTGTAAAATTACAATGCATGATTCAAATTAAACAGCAGTTATTGAAACCTTCTAGAAAAGAATTTTCATTCCAAAAAAAAATAAGTGAGATAGCCTTGTCAAGAACACAGATGAGCTTTGGAAATAGAATGTGAAATAAGTGACATGAGTTCCACTTTCCTTATTCATAATTTGAACCTTCAGCTACCAATTTTGTATTTCTTTCATGATGAAAGGCAAGAATTCTTTCCTTTATAACAAAATGGAGAAATTGAATTGCAAATAAATTAAAGTTACATTCATACAAGACCTGACTGATGCTGGAGCTGAGAGCACTCCAGTATTCCATTCAACCGCATTAACATCTGAAAAATGCACTTCCCACAATCACAAATTCTTCTGCCTTGCCTTGTTCTAAGCATTTTCTACCACTTAAGATGTAGCTTCAAAGGACCTCTTTTATATATATATATATATACATAATAGCTTGTTAAACATTAATAAGGTAATTTTAGACAGCATATTTCCTGTTTAACATGAAGCTTGAAAACCAAACATATATGTTTGTGAACAGGGAGGACTTGTGTTCATTCATGAATATGATGGAAGCCTGCTGTAACTCAAAAACTGTACAAAATGCACTTTAAGTTTTATGATTTAAGTGGATCATGATCCCTCCAGAAACTATAAGCATGTTTTGCTTCTGTGCTTCCTCAGCCATAACAGCAAACATATTGCTCGCCATGGAGACAAGGAGACCAGTAATATGTCCCAACATGTTCTAGTTTCATTTTTTTTATTATTTTTTTATGTTTTTTTTTTTTGCTAGAGTTGTGCATGTGCTTAAAACCACAATGAAATTATTATTGTATTCACCCCAAGACAAGAAAGAAGAGGAGCACGAGACAGAAAAGAAGTGTATGGGAAGAAAAGAGGTTGTTGGAAAAGCACTTTTTTTTTTGGTTATACTCTGCTCTTATGCTTCCCAATACAAAAAAAACTTTCATTACTTTCCCTTTATTCCTTTGGTTGGGGGGTTGGGGGTTCAATGTTTCACCTTCATATTCACCTCCTTTCATTAACATATAACATAGTCATTCACCAGTATTCTTTGCCTACTTTTTAGTTGCTTATCTTCTGCTTGTAAGGTCAAGTAAATACTTCTTCTTTTTTTTTTCTTTCCTTTTTTTTTTTTTCTACTCATGTTTCGAGCTATTCTACCTACATAGTAGAAATCTTTGCCCTATTTTATTCCAATTTCTAAATCCAGCATCATCTCTCTTTAAAAGCTTATGAATGGATTCCTGGGAACATACGAAAAAGGCCAATGATAGCATGTGCTCACCTGATATCTGAAATAATAGATTATAAAGGACTGTGCTTGTGAGGACATCACTGCTGATGGTGAGGACTATAATATTACAAAATACATGTGCATATTTAGGTAGGTTTCTGAAATTATAAAAATATCTTTTATTTGGAGAGTAAAAAATGACTGTGCTTCTGAACTTGAAGGACATTGGAGCTTGTAGGGTTAAGATTGTATTTGTACATCTTCATTGTCATATATATCAGTCTGCTATGCAGAAAACATTTTCATAAGTGCTGGGAGTTAGAAAAATATTTTTAATCTTTGGTTTTCTGGTCATAATCCATAGTTTTGAAAACTGTAACTTAAAATGGTACAAAACCAAAAATCAGTTAAATGTTTTTTAATGATTAAATAAAACTGAAAGATAAGCAACTTATCTACTGAAAACTGAATTTGTCAATGAAAGATGGATCACTACTAAATAATCTAGATTTCACATGTGTTGGATCATCCAACAAATTTCCCTTATTTAATTAACAAATCACTCATGTCAGTCTGAATAGGAAGTAATTTAGAGAAAATTATAGTGTGTGTATAACATGGTTCAGTTTGAATCTTAAGTGAAAATGTCCTTGGAGATGTATGCAAAAAAGATCAACCTTAACGTTTTGCTAGTTTCCACAGCTGAAAAAAGTCTGATATAGTTCTATGAGGACTAACTGGCGACTATTGTGGAGGTCTGGGACAGTAATATGGTTCATTCCACATGTCAGTGCTTTAAACATTTATGTGATCACATGAAAATTATATTATGTTAATCAAAACAAATGTCCTTTTGGTCTTCAAGAGTCACAAAGCTTGCACAAATTGATTTGTTAGGTGTAAGTTCTTCTTTCATCAAGTACGGGAAAGCAAGTGCCCTTAAAGAATGTTACCATTTTTCCCAGCTGTATGTATTTTGTGATTTTTCATTACACCAATAGGAGCTCTATTAGTCTACTGATCTCTCTATTTCACCCAGTAAAGCAAGCAGAAAAATGGGGAAACAGAGTCTTATTGATGTATTACTATAGTGGCTGCAGTGACAAATTTAGTCATACACTATGCTAAAAGAGTCATAAGCCAAAAGGAAATCTGAGGCCAGATAACATTTCTGATGTTCAACAAGATAGTTCTGTTATTTGAAAAACAGTGTGTATTTCATCATGAAAATATCAAATTATTTCCTGGGATAATTTATTTTCAGTCAAAACTACAAAGTTATCTGCACTTCCCCCCCAAAAAATGAAGGTTTTAGAAATTAAATAGTGCTACCCAAATTGTCTCATTGCTTCTCAATATTGAAGGGGATTGTAGCACTATATCCTTTCAATCTGAATCTCTACATCTGTAGGCACGGTTAGAGTACACATCAATGTTGTTTGGACACTGTAATAACTACTGGGTCCATGTTCCACCACCCTATATTGTTTTATAAGCTTGGAAAAGCAGATAATCACATTGCATAAAGTGTATCACCAAAGCACAAACTTTGAAAGAAATGTAACTAATAATCTATAGTACCTACACCAATTTTGTCAAACTGCACAAGACTAAAATCAATCCGAAAAAGATGTAGGTTCTCAACATGCTGTGCTGATATAACCAGCACCCAATACCTGTTCTGGGTGACACCGATACTAAATTAATTGTGTTAATCTATTTTCTGAGTACCTGAAAATTTCTTTTTACTCCAGATCTGACTTCCACAGCAAAATTGGATGCTTAAATATTACAGCTTTTAATACCTAAATCCTGCCTTCATTCCAGCATTTCAGTACAACTGATCTTGAATGTCATTGCTTAATAATTAATTGTATAATGGATTGTATCTAAATAAAAAGACTAAGAACTTTTTATCAAAATGGTTCTTACAAACCCACCAACTTTTAGATCCACAGAAAACATCTGATCCTCACTCTCCTTTTAATTTTAATTATTTCCACACCAACTTCTTTTTCTTGTCTATAGTTTCCTGCCAACTTTAATGTCTTTGTTTGAATTTGTGTGCATGCTTTGCCTTTTGAATCCAAAAACACACATAACTTCTACATTTGTACTAAAGCTGAACATGATTCAAACAGATTCCTAGAACTTATGCTTTGCATGGAAGTTAATAGAAAACACTGCAGAAGAAGTTTTCCTTTCAGTTTTCCAAATGTAATGTTTAATATAAAAACAACCACTGTACTGATCATTGATTCCCAGACCAGGCATCAAGAATGCAGAAAATGACATCTTTATATTGGTTAGAATTCTTCTTTTTTTCTTCTTCTTTTTTTTTTTTTTTTTCCTTCCCCATGTTCCATGATGTACCACATTCCTCAGATATCTCTTCCTTAGCTAAATATAGATCTCTCCCTTTTTTCTTCTAACCTGTCAGGAGTATTGTGGGATCATGTTGTGACTATGAATTTTGCATAATTTTACACAAGAAAGATAGCAGGCTCATTGATCTTATTTCAGATGTTCATTAACCCAAATTATAAAACCCTCAAGAATTCTGAGGTAGGAAACTAGTGTTATTTTTTTATAACACATAGGTTGTGCATAAGAAGAATCTTATGAATTTCAATACAGACAAAAATAAATGTCTTCCAAGATTGCCTTCTCTCTTGTTGAGAAAATTCCAGAAACTTTATTTCAGCCTTGCTCCTGGGCTTTCCAGCTATATTTGCAAGAAGCATCATGTTATCACCTGTATAAAATATCAACATTTATATTAGAGCTCCTTAGCAAAATAGATTAAACACTGAAAGCTCTGCCAAAATAAGAAGCTTAGGGTCTTATCCAGTAGAAAGCAGATGTTGGTCTACAAAAGCTCAGACTCTTAAACTCTCAGGGCCTACTGCTTTTTCAGATAGTTATTGCTTTGACATTGTTCATATAATACTGTACTACTAGAGACTGAAAACCATTTTTCTGCAAAAGCTTCTTCTCCATTCCACTTATTAGGTATAAAATTAATTTATGTTTGTGAATGAAGTAAATGAAACATCCCAACATCTAAGCTGCAAATACATGTTAGATACCACGTATTTTTGTGCAGGCATGACTTACATAGTTTTAATTGTGAGGCTTAGAAATAGCTAGCAAGGTTTGCAGACACAGTTAAGGGAAAATGAGAATGTGTTACCATCAAACTGAGAATCCACAGCTATCTCTGGACATAAGACAGAAAATTCCAAACCCACCTCACCCGAAGTCACCACCAAGACACCAGGCTGGACACAAGCTTTGCCTCTGATTGGTTGTGAAGACGATCAACTTAGTGACGGACCAGGAAGTACATCACTTCTCTTAACACTGGTGGATAAGCTTCGAGCTACTAAATAGTTATACTAATCTCATGTGCCACAGACTTTCACAACTTGCCTCACCTCACCTTTCCTTGTTTTGCTTTACCTTACCAAGCTTGCCTTGCCTTGCTGTCTTTAAAATCATTTGTAAGCATCCTCTGGAGGAGATGATACCACAGATAAATACCCACCCCAATGTGGTAGGATCTATCTGTTCCAAAAAAAAAGCATCGTTTTATTCTTCCAATATCATGCCTTGTGCCTGGTACCAAACTTAAATATGTAAAATATATACTTATTATACTTAAATATGCAATTTTTCACATTTTTACATACTGGTCAATACTTTAAAAAGCCAGTTTATTAGTTTTATTTTTTTTTCTGAATTATTTTCCACAAGATAGAAAGCTTTCTAAGGTGAGAATTCCCATTTTATTACTGTCATCCATTTTCATTACTGTTAATTCTGAAAATAATTGAGGAAAATAACTAAGCAGACCTCCAGAATGTCTTATTTACTGATTTTGTGAATATATTTTAATAATTTTCTGGAAAAAGGCTGTTTGTAGGAGCTACATTCACAAAACTTTATCAACAGCTATATACTTATGAAAGATTAAAAACTCTTTAACACAGTGGAACTCCTACCAATTGTTAACTCAATCGTATATGCTAATCTGCAAAATTAGTAAACATTTCATTGATTTTATTAGAATAGCTTTTTTTTTTCTTTTTTCTTTTTTTTTTAATGGGATGGTGTCATTCCTGTAAAAAATTGTTGAGCTTTTTATTGGACACCTGTTTTCAAAAAAAAAAAAATAACGTATATATATATATATATATCACTCTGTTATAAAACAAAATGTCAGGATAAAATTTGGCAGGTGTTTTATCCATTAGTGAATTTCCCTTAACATTTTTATAATTGGTTTGCTTATACTTTACTTATATTTTATTAATGTTTAAAATGCTTTCATTTTCCACAACAGAAGAGGCACAGAGGACTTGCAATGAGCCAAAACCACCCTCAAAGAAAGTTATGCAATCTTGCAGTTTTCAGAATTAGCTAGAAAAACAGCCTGGACAGATATTCAGAGCAAATTTGAACTTCTAAACTGTAAATTGTAGAAAAAAAAAAAAATCCTAGAACTATGGTTGCAGGTTAATAGGATGAGCTTAAAGGAGAAACTCTGAGACTGTCTGAAATATGTGCTTAAATTTATTATTCTAGCATGCTTCCTGTGAAGACAAACAAGAATTTTGCTTTAGAACCACAGGAGTATTGCTCACAGTGTCACACTTTGTATCAGACAAGACTTAGCTTACAAAGCTAGTAATTACCCAAATCTGCTTAGTTTTATTTATTTATTTATTTATTATTTTAGGTCAGATGTGGTATAAGGCTAAGGTTTTCATGCAACTATAACATATCTGCCTGGGCATCTACAGGGAATCTTGAAGTGCAGAGATTTATGAAAATAAAAATTAATGAGAAAAAATTAATCAAAATATGTCTATCTCCAACAAAGGCTTGACCTAAATGAAAAACTGAAAGTCTGGGTCAGGTCAATCAATTTTTTCTTAGCTCTTCTGCACATTCTCAGCACTACTACTTAATCAGTCATCCCCTGACAAAGAGCATTCTGAAATCTTCAATGAGGACAGAGATACAGAGGCTATCAAATTAACATCCATCTATTTCTCCAGAACCAACTCAAACAGCATCATAGCATGAAAAGAACTCAGTTTCCAAGTGTACACAATTTATATTGAAGATAAAGACTGTACGCTATAGATTAAGCTGCATGATAGTGCAGCCACAACAGGTTGACGCATTTAACCCAGTCCTGTGCAGGAAAGCAAGTTGCTGCATCTTTCAGTGCACAGCCACATCCAAATCTTGATGTCTCATCCTGCTGCCTTCTCCCATACGTACCACCCAGCGCCTGTGCTAATTGTACAGCCAGATGCAACCCTGCCTGCGTGCTGGGGACACACAGCTTGATCTGCTTCATCGCAGGCTCTGTAGTAGAAATCACAGAAATTATCTACCCAGTCTGAAATGGCCTGGCAGCAACGTTATCTCTCAGGATGGATTTGGATTTCTGAAGGTAATGTGAGAGGAAGTCAGAGACTGAAATGCTGCTTAACGGAGATGGAAAAATAGTCCCATGAAGAGAGGCAGTGCAAGATAGTTATACCTCCTGGGCTATCAACAGGATATTTAAGGATGTTATACCCAAAAAACACAGCTGGTCTGTTCGTCCTACACTTCTCTATCTTTTACTGCTTACTAAGCACCCCAGGGATTTACTGCAAAGCCAGGAATTGCTAGAGAGGAAGGAACCACAATCATCCAAGTTGCATTTTTCCCTTGTCCATGGCCCTTATGATTATTATGGATTGAAATGACATATGGGAGCATCTGCAGCAGTCTTGCATATTTGAAGAGCTTGCTACATACGGGATACACTCTGTGCTGTATTGGTGTTATAAATCTGCTTTGTGGGGGAATACTTCAGCACACTTTACAATAACATTGTCAAAACTTGCTAGATCATTGGGAGGTTTTTTGAGGCAGGGTCCAGCCAGTGCCTGAAGTTAAAAGAGCTTCAGTTCCCATTCAGCGTACAATAAAGTAACAGATTTTTTTAATGTAACAGTTAAAGGCTTTCACAGTAGCACAGCTACTGAGAACATAAATCAAAATATATTTTGATTATTAAACATTTATTTACAATTAGATATTTTATTAGTTTCTCTACTTTTATAAATATAGCTTTAGCTTTATAAATTTGAAGTTATGTGTATATTTACAGATAATAATTCAGAAGCGACCTCCATGACCACTATTAATGGTGCTTAAACTATTTCTAGGCAACCTGGCAAGAGCAGATTTTGTTCTCAGGAAAGAAGAAGGTAAACTGGAGTGTGTTTAACAGTTTTCTAAAAGCAATACTTTCTCAAGCTCTTCAACTTGACCTGAGTGTAGGTCAACAAAAGCTACTTAAACAACATAAACAATTCAAAATGGACTCCAGATAAAACACGGATGCCTCTTTACAGCTAAGATCAGCAGAATGAAGATGGATTTGGTATGACCCTAAGCCACAGACAGTGCAACACATGAGAAATGCAGAGATTTCCAAATAATCCTAAAAGAAATAGAGGGCAAGTCACATTTGACTACTTAGCCACAAGAGGCTCTGTTTTTCTGCTGGCTGGTATACCTTCATTAGAGAGCTTTTATGCTCAGAAGTCTGGTTTCTGTTGGTTCTGACCCCAGGAAAAACAAATCACATACCCAGCTGGAAGGACACCTCAAGCTCACAAGAAGATTAATGTCTGTCCTCTCTTGCCTAGACAGTTAGTTAAGAAAAATGCTGTACAGAGTACAGAATGAGGGTCTGATCCTCCATCAGACTGTTGTGACAATAAGGCTTTTACTAGGGCAAAACTTTCTGAAGGAATGTATGTGAATAAAGCTTAGCTTTCTGCCTTTAAGGATATAGCAAACATGTCATTATCATACTGCATGACCTGGGGAAGAAGGAAGAAAGGCAGGCAGGCAGGAAGGAAGGGAGAGAGAGAGAGAAAGGGAGAAAGGGAGAAAGAGAGAGACAGAAAGTGAAAAAGCAAGGAAGTGAGAGTGAAAGAGAGAAAGAGAGAGACAGGAAGAAAGAAAGAGGAAGGGAGGGAGGGGGGAAGGAGGGAAGAAGGGAAGGAAGGAGGGAAGGAAGGAGGGAAGGAAGGAAGGAAGGAAGGAAGGAAGGAAGGAAGGAAGGAAGGAAGGAAGGAAGGAAGGAAGGAAGGAAGGAAGGAAGGAAGGAAGGAAGGAAGGAAGGAAGGAAGGAAGGAAGGAAGGAAGGAAGGAAGGAAGGAAGGAAGGAAGGAAGGAAGGAAGGAAGGAAGGAAGGAAGGAAGGAAGGAAGGAAGGAAGGAAGGAAGGAAGGAAGGAAGGAAGGAAGGAAAAATAAATATATTGTAGCCCAAAAAGTTTGTCTACGAAAGTTACTGTGTTAAATTCCAAGGGAAATGTCAGAGGCTTTTAAGCAGTTGGCTGATTTTTTTTGTTTGTTTGTTTGTTTTGTTTTGCTTCTCATCTTAAGCTTGACCTTTTTCCTCTTCTTTTATATTGTGTGTTATGAAACTTCTTAAAGAAGCAACGTTTTTATTACCAGCAGTGGGAGCTGGGCTTAGGCAGTGGATCAGAGCATATGATCCCCCTGCAGTACTCAGCATATATGAAACAGAGTTTTCAAGGGTGCTACAAACAGGCTGGCTTCTGAACTCTGTGGAAAGTTTATCTTCACTCCAGTAGCAAATGCCTATATTCTGAAGATGAATTACTGTGAAAGTCCCACAGCACAATAATTGTGTACAGTAAACAAAAAGCTTATATTTTTTGGACTCAGCCAGCCCATCATTTTAATATGCACATGTGAATCACACATTTGGATCCCTAAGGTGGTTCTTTTGGTAAAACTACAATGGAAATAAATTCTGCTACTAAGAACATTATCTTGACATTTTTATATTTGGAAAAGAAAAAAGAAAAAAGGAAAAAAAAATAAACTTTTCAAAAGTGCTATTTAGAATGACAAGACGGATATAAGCTTAAATTATCTGTAGCAGAGGAATATACTGTGCTTTAAACACTGAAAATGAAAGAAAAAGATCCATCATCACCATCTAGTCTACAACTGTATTTGCAAAGTTCAAAGTACTTAACAAAGAAAGGTGTAATTATTTGAGTGCTGAATTCTGATTTTATACCCACACTTTCAAACTCGCAGCTCTCTTGTATCCTCATGCACATCAGCAGGGTGTTTTCCAAATGACATATTAACAAAAATGGTACAAGAGAAAACTGGGGACATTTCAGATTATTTACTCAAATGCTAGCAAGAGATATTTTTACCTACAAAATATGGTAGAAAATTCATCCAAAGCACATCTCTCCTTCTTTTAAAAAATAAAGCCAATTTATGACTGTCTTTTGTTATGCCAAAACAAAAGCTAGTTACAAGTCAAGTAATTCAAAGATCTTTATTTTGTTTAAGAATAACCATTTTTAAAAGAAATTTATTAAGATTGTGATTCTTTGGAGAGTATATAAAAATTAATTTATAAAGCTTCATGTACAAAGTTATGTAATTAGCTATGGCTGAAGGCTTCAGAATTCTTTTCTTTTTTTTTTTTTTTTTTCCTTCTTATTTTAATAGCATACCTGACATTAGTCATTTTCTTACTTTCCAGAATTTTAATACCCTGGAGAAGAATTTTAAGCCTAATTCTAGAAGTTTCATATCAGATACTGAAAAGATTATCTGGATATTTGAATAATTGAAATACAGAACACAAAACTGCATCTGAATACACATTTCTTAATAGCATAGTATTACCTAAATATTGCAATAAAAGACTAACATGTAATGGAAATATACATATCTTACTGTAGATGGACCTATGGTCAAATCAGCATATTTTCCATTAGGCAGTATCACTATGCATTGTTTATCACTTTATGTAACTATAATCACTCATAAATTTTACATGTCAGGATATCTCCAGCTAAGTACTTTCTTATTTGAAGATTTTGACCAAAAGTAACCATAATTTCAAAAAATAAGCTTCAGGAGAAAGCATGGCTTTGCCCAAAGTCAAATTTCCTGGAGACATCAGAAGCTTCTTGGATTAGAGCACTGAATTTTAGCAAGATGGTTGATCCGGGCAACAGGCTTTTATCTCTTTGTGGAAATAAATAAATAAATAAATAAATAAATAAAATCTGACCATTCTGAAAGGCTGTAGCTATCATATGTAAAGTGTGTGAGCTATTTTATAACTCGTGGAAAAGAGCTGAATCCCTGATGTACAGTCTATGCATACAGTTACCATCTGGAACTGATGTTCACTTTAGAGCAGACAACACATCCACACCTTCTCTGCTATCTGTACAGCAGACTTCTGCAGGAGAAATAAGTTTAGTGGGATGCCCCAGCAGATGTGCTTTATGAGGATTTTGCCTGCAGTGCCCGTGTTACAAGTCTGGACACAACAGCACAGTAGGACCTTCCAAGCAGCTGCTGCTGGCCACAGATCCTGGCCATTCTGGCTTCCAGCATCCTCCTGCAAAATCCAAACAGTGTGAAACACAGAATGGAGAACTAATGTGGTGGGGACAAAAATAAAATAAAATAAAATAATAAACAAAACAAAACAAAAGTAAAATAAAATTAAAATAAAATAAAATTAAAATAAAATAAAATAAAATAAAATAAAATAAAATAAAATAAAATAAAATAAAATAAAATAAAATAAAATAAAATAAAATAAAATAAAATAAAATAAAATAAAATAAAATAAAATAAAATAAAATAAATAATAAAATAAATCCTGGAGCTGCAAAATGTGGGACAATGGGAGAACAGGTTAGAAGAAAGATGGTTATTGCAGTGAGGCTTATTAAAACCAGTGGGGGGACTGAGACATCACCTGGTAGGAAGAAATGCGAATAGTTGAGCAAAGAGGCTAGAAGTACAAATACAGGAAGGAAATAGAGACAGGTGACAAGAAGCAAAAGATACAAAACAGATTGGGCTTGGCTGAGAAAGATTGTCATGAAATTATAGGTAAAATGAAATGTACAAAGTCTAATTTTTATTGACCTGAGACTTATCAGTGTATGCTCTACTTGTGAAATTCACTTTTGCCTATTTAATTTCTGTGGGAAATGATTATCGTTCTGATATTTATATGAGAGGTGAGAACAGACGGAACATTTCTGAGGGTGGGTTAATCATGCCTGAAGCACATTAGGATCTTAATTTTTAATGTAATTCAAAGTTATCATGCATTCATTTAAAATAAGCTATTTCTCAGAAAGGGATATCCTGCAAAAGCAAAAATGTCAGAAGTCCTAAAACCAAAGAGTTTTGATTCTGCAAAGACATCAGTAGAAAAAAATATTAATGCAAAACACTTTGATGTAAGAATGATAAATGTTACGTTTAGCAAACATTGTTCAGACAATAGGAAAACATCTCCAAAGTTCAGGTTTGGTATTTTAAAATAATTGTTCAAATCTAAGATGTGAACCTTGCTGAAGTCATTAATTCCATTGTAGAAATAAAGAAAAGAATCTCGGACCCATAGATGAACCCAGATAAAATAAATTTAAGAAGCATTTTCTAAATTTTGTCTTTCAGGCCTCGATTTTCTGGTTGTCTGATTAAATAGAAAAACAGTAAGGGTTCAATCATGATATAATGACCAATTTTGAATTGTCTTTCAACATTCAATTTCCTTTCCCTCTTTAGGCTGGTTAGTTTTGTGTTATATCTTGTTTTGTTTTTCATTTTGCCTTTGTTTTTGCTTCTTCAGATATGAATTTTGGTAAACATATGAAGTTAAAGGGATGATTTTTTTTTGTTTATTTTTGCTTTAGGATTCTGTGCAAAGATTTCAAAGAAAGATGTATTAAACATCTATTGAGTCCCATAAGTCCAGAATGATTGATGTCTTTCATTCAGAGAGTGTAACCCAAATTTACAGTCAGAGAGAACATATTGGGTCTGTTTTTTTCTGAGATATTGACCGTCTCTGGGGAACTCATAAAATCCCTTGATTCCCAATGACTGCACAGCTAGACCATGGTTTATTTTATACATTATTGCACAGGCCTTGATCCCATCAAAGCCCCATAAAGTGAATAACAAAATCTCCCTGCCAATAATGGGCTTTGAATAGTCCTTTTGCCTGAGATTGTTGAAACGGATTCTAAAAAAAATGAACTGAAGATTTTATCTACAAAGTGCCTTTGGCACGCATTACTGAGATGAATATTGCAACGGTGAACATTTAGGGACTTTGCCAATGAGAAGAGTCCGTGCTCTAAGATAGAAGCAGGTGCCACAAGACTTACCAAGGATATGCTTAGACTTATCAATAAGAAATGAAAAATAAAAGGAACATAAGAAAGTAAGAGTGGCCTTACTGCACCACATCAAATATAAAAATAAAGCTAAAAATGAACTATAAAAATAGCTCATCACAGCTCACCAGGTATGCTGTCTCTAATAGTATCCTGTAAATGTTGCTTTAGAGGAAAAGAACATCAGGTCAAGAATACAAAATACTTTCTCAGTTCTCAGCAGGAGAAAGTTTAGGGTTTTGTGAGACAGAAATGATATTACATATTTTTAACTCCATCTGTATATTTGTTCATGTTTGTTTTGGTTGTAAGTGTACCGCAGCAAGCTCCCTTCCAAGCAGAACAGGAGATGTTGTAACTCAAAACTGTGCACTGGGACTCACAGACAAGCCATTAACCTTACCATCTGAGTCTAAAGTGACCTTGCCCATCAGTCAAACCTCCTAAGAGTACTAACTTGGGTTACAGGAACCTTAAAACCATGTTATTATGTGTTTTTATGCACAAATGTTTAATTTCAGCTTTTATCACGTTTAGCAGCAAATAACCTAAAACACAGATCAGCACTGTCTTGTGAATTTTGCTGGAATTTAGCTGATGAGCTGATCATCAGGATTTCCTTTACTGTAGATGGCAAGAAAAGGGAATAATTCATCCCATCTTTAATCTAAAAGCTCATATAACATAAGTAGATTAGATGATTTAGATGACTGTGTTCTGTGACTATTTCTCTCCCTTGGCTAAAAAGAGGAGCGCTATCTAACATTGCAGACTTACAGTTATGCATGTTCCCAGTACAGTGTGCTATGGAATAATGATCAATATTTTTTTCTAAATTATTTTATTGAAGAAAAAAAAAACTTGCAAAGGTGATAAAAATAATGTGATATTGCCTTTTCCTATCAGTGATCTTCCATTGTTTTGTAGCTTCTTGCATTCTGGTTTGGTAAGAAATTACTCCTGTAGGTGTATGCACACACAGACAAACCCAAATGTATATTTACAATTATTTATGGCAAAACTGACTAGCATACATTTATTATTATTATTATTGTTGTTGTTGTTGTTGTTGTTGTTGTTGTTGTTGTTGTTGTTGTTGCTGCTGTTATTGTTGTTGCTGTTATTGTTACAACTGCTTATGAATTTGGAGAATGGAGGAAGAGAGAATGCTTCCTCTTAGATAAAAATCATTTTGATTTAGTGGTTTCAATATAGTATATTGCTAATTATTTATTATATTTTTGAACATGGAGAAGAGAGTAGATTTGCCTTAGGATTACTTTAGGCTTATTTTCTTCCCTGGAGAAACTTTTGCAGGGGGACACATGCTTGTAGGATAGTAATTTCATCTACATATTAGTAATTAACTGACTGCCATTCACTTGTTACGACTCATTTGAGAATGCTAAATAATTAGTCAAGAAAGCTGATAACAATTATTCAAGTTATGCTAAAATTATCAGAGCTTCCCAACTTCCTAAGTCAAAGCCCAAGTTGCTGTGAAGAGAAGCAGAGGTCAGAGGTTTTCTTCGATAGCATGGGATGTTCCAGGCTCTTCCCATCCTCATTTGGTTTACGCTTTTCTCTGAAACTTCCTCTGCCATGTTTGTTTCAAAATCACTGAAGCATTTGGTGCCAAATTTTAATGGGTGACTTTTTTCAGCTGACAAATTATCCGAAGTATAACTCCACTATGACACATCCTGTGTCCTGAAGGACAAGCAGCCAATGTACGGTGATTGAGTTTTCTTTCCAAAACTTATGTATTTTGTAGACCATTTTAAGTTTTTTCTACAAGTGGAATGAGATACATTCACTTTTCTGAGCCAACTCATAAAATTAAATGGGCCAAACATTTGAATGATTCAAAAATTTTCAGCCAAACAACTTTAATAATCCTAAGCCAAAACCCACTGAAGTAAATCAGCATTGATCAAATTTGTTTCAAAGAAGTCAAAGAGGGAATTCATGGAAACAGAGCAAAAAACAGTGACTTAATGTTCTTATAAATACTGTGGAAGAAAAAGTGTTGGAAATATTGATTTGCAATAATTAAATAATGTAACTAACTGAAAAAAAAAATGTCATTTCCTTAGGTAGGTTTAATTTAACACAGAATAAGATGTTTGATCCTGTTAATAGACTCTTTAACATTACAAAGTATATCACAAAGAAGGTATCCTTAAGTCAATAAAATTGTTAAGAGGAAAAATGTAGACAGAACAGAGAAGAAATAAGCATGAAAGATTTTCCATCATAAAGATTCGTGACTGTGCATAAATGAGAACGTTTACCATGTACACTGTAGGCAAATCTGGTTTGCTCTAGAGGAACTGCTTGCGTTACTTAATTTAACTCACTTGGCTTTAAATCCTCTATCCCTACAGCTTCAGCATACACTGCAGACACGCCCAAATGAAGAAGTAATCTTATTTGGGGTTTAATTTCTAGTGATAATTTTAACTGGCACAAGCACTTACTCCAAAAGCTTTTCATGACTGGACAAGTGGCAGTGGACTCCTCAGGACCATGACATATGGTTGGATCCAGACAGTAAGCCACAAAACCGTCATTAGCATCCCTGAAAGCAAAACTGAGAGACTAGATCACAATCACTAGATTGTGTGCTGTACTGGAGGAGCTATATGTTTATTTAAAAATAAACCAATTCACTTGCCTAAGTTCTTGTCCTAAGTTATCTGACTTTCTCATGAACCTTTGGTAAGTAACCGCACTCTCACTGAGAAAGCAACAAATTTGTGCTGGCTATTTTTATGGCACATTACTCCATAGGAAACTTCATCATGAGAAAAAGGTTTCAAGAAAACAGAACAAAACAAATCAAAAACAAGCAGAACAGAGCAAAACAAAACAAAAACAAGCACACACTCACACACACAAATAGGAAACACTAGGAGAAGAGAAGGGAAGAGAAGGGAAGAGAAGGAGAAGGGGAAGGGGAAGGGGAAGGGGAAGGGGAAGGGGAAGGGGAAGGGGAAGGGGAAGGGGAAGGGGAAGGGGAAGGGGAAGGGGAAGGGGAAGGGGAAGGGGAAGGGGAAGGGGAAGGGGAAGGGGAAGGGGAAGGGGAAGGGGAAGGGGAAGGGGAAGGGGAAGGGGAAGGGGAAGGGGAAGGGGAAGGGGAAGGGGAAGGGGAAGGGGAAGGGGAAGGGGAAGGGGAAGGGGAAGGGGAAGGGGAAGGGGAAGGGGAAGGGGAAGGGGAAGGGGAAGGGGAAGGGGAAGGGGAAGGGGAAGGGGAAGGGGAAGGGGAAGGGGAAGGGGAAGGGGAAGGGGAAGGGGAAGGGGAAGGGGAAGGGGAAGGGGAAGGGGAAGGGGAAGGGGAAGGGGAAGGGAAGGGAAGGGAAGGGAAGGGAAGGGAAGGGAAGGGAAGGGAAGGGAAGGAAGGGAAGGGAAGGGAAGGGAAGGGAAGGGAAGGGAAGGGAAGGGAAGGGAAGGGAAGGGAAGGGAAGGGAAGGGAAGGGAAGGGAAGAGGGGAGGGGAGGGGAGGGGAGGGGAGGGGAGGGGAGGGGAGGGGAGGGGAGGGGAGGGAAGATGAAAAAGAAATCAAAGAAGTCTGTGAAATCATCTGGTCTGTTCAAATGAAAGATTATTGGACAATAACCCATATGTCTGCACGTCTCATAATTCAGTCAGTTGTGTGACTCTTCTACCCTACCCAGATTTATCATGTGACAATGTTTTCACTAAGTGCTATAATTAGAAGCAACTATCAGTTTCCCCACCCTTCTCTTTCTCTCCCTTCGTCCCTTATCCTGTACCTTTCTCGAGTTCAGAATTTCTGTTTCACATTCATCTTGAGTTTCCCTGTGGACTCAGAAACCCAGATATTTGCACCCTGACCATCAACACCTTGCTTTCAGGTATGAGCTGCCAGAAACAGCCTTGCAGAGAAGAGGCCACTGGGGTGGAGCCCACTCCTGGGAAAGGTGCTCCCCTGCCCAATTTGAACAGCTGTAATTGATGTCAGTGTTTTCCATTGTGCCTGACTCCTAAACTGGGTGCAGCCTTTCTTTCACCGTTAATCTGACATTGCACTGAGCATGATCTAAAACATCATGCCAAGTGACAAGATATCTTACATGAAGATTGGCATTTTCTGTCTGGCTGCTGGCTTATTTTAAGCTGGACTGAGGCACTGGACTCCGTATATCTCTCCATATGCTCAAAAATATTTTCATTTTTGGTGTTAGCTTGTTTGCCTGCAATTACACAAGTAATCAATAGCAGAAGGGCCAAGACAAACACGATCATGTTCTTAAGAGAAGCTTGGTATCTCACAGACGTGTCTTCTTCCAAAATTACTTTAGAGGTCCATGGAAATAAGTACTTATATCTAAGGCATCGTTTACTGGGTCTGGCTGGGATGGTTACACAGCTTCACAGCAGCCTATTTGGTACTGTGTTTTGGATTTGTGACTAGAACAGTCTTGATGAAATGCACCAGCATTTTGGCTGTTACTGAGCACTGTTCCCACAACATCAAGACTTTCTTTACTTTCAGGGACTTTTTTTTTTTCCTCTTACCCTCTTCAATTAAATTGCCTTTACCTCAGCCCATGAATTTTCTTGCTTTTGTTCTTGTCATTTGTTCCCCTGTCCCTCTGTGGGGGCAATGCGAGAATGGCTGTGTGAGGCTTAGCTGCTGGTGTGGTCAATCCACCACACATAGGAAAGACTTTGTCCTTTTCTTGCCTTAAGAAGACAAGTGAACTATGATATTTCAGACAGTTATAAAGAATCAAGTCACGTGCCCAGCACGTGCCCGTGCTCTGTAGCCTAGATATTCAAGATTATTTTTTCTTTGTAATTATCTATAATTATGAGCTACAGAATCTGGATCCAGTTCTGACTGTCAAAGGAAAGAGAGAGCATTTTGATAAAATTCTGCTTTAAATACAGCTCTTACTCTTTTTAATGCATTATTAGCACACTATGAACTTACTCAGTTGGCTAATTAACATTTCCCATGGAAAGTAATTAAGGTCTATTGGATACCGTCTATCCCTGCAGCAGTAGGAACGAGTGAAATGGAGAGGAAGAGAAATCCTTATACAATATAATCACTGCTCTCCAAAGCCATTCACTATATGTTGGAAGGTTCTCACTTTGTGCAGTCAAAGTGATTGTAAGAAAGATGTCTGGCCCATAGCAGATTTTCTTTTTCAAAAACGCTCTAACATAATAGCTTTTACTACACAATTCTATCCCTTAGTATGAAGAATAAGTATGTCCTTACTGGATCAAGAGATCAGTATAAGGACATCAGTGTATCACTGCACTTAAATGAATGCATTCTTCTGAAGTGTTCATTAACACTTAATGGTACTCACTAGCAGATTTATTAGCTCAAACTCTACCTTGTGCAGCATGCAGTAGAACAGTGTGTTAGTGCTGTTGTGGTCTTTCAGTTTGGGAGCTAGTGTGGTCTCTTGCTGTCTTGAGCACCTCCACAGTGGGATGTACTGCATAAAATGCAAAATACCCTGACATTTGTCATGGTATAAAAATACTTACTCCAAACAGGAGCCACAACAGGTATACCTGAAAAAAAAGCATCCCTAAACCAAAACTTTCTGCAGGACCTGAGGTGCCAAGCGGTTAGAAAAACACCGATGGCAGAAAATGCATGAAAGTACATAAAAGGGCCCAGGACCATGGGGTATCACAGGGCTAATTTCTACTGACTATGTCAGGGCAGAAAAGAGGGATGATTTTTATTTTAATTTTTTTTAAATAACCCACTCCAGTAGTTTACTTCTAATTATCAAAATATTATGATCCAAATACAAATAACTGGCAAATTAATGCTGGAAGAGACTCGCATATCTTCTCTCTGTTCAATAAGAAATAGAAAATTAACTTATGGTATCTCTGTAAAACATATAAAGCATATAATAGTAGTACTTTCTCAATAAGATTCTTTTATTTTGTATCCAGTACTGACATAAATCTTTTGTAATGTCCATCCAAGTGACACAGGTAAGTATTCTAAAGCTCCTGGGGGGGGAGGGCAGGATGACTGGAAACCACCATAATCAGTACATATAGATATAACTGCTCCATGGTGACTATTCCAGCTTCAAAAAGGATGGAGCATCTGTTGTTTCAAAGTCCTCCTCCACCAAGTAACAGCAGGAGAAAATACTCTGTGTATCACTAGCAATATTAATGCATGTAGTGATACCTTCCCAAATCTCAGGAACAACAAATCGAATTTTGAACTTTCAAATGAATGAGCAATTTGTTCATGGGTTTGAATCAGAGCAGTCTTTAAAATATTTGATATTTAACTTCACAATATATGGCATTTATAACTAACCTGAAATTAATTTTCTTAATAATAAGTCCCTCACATACAGAAAGCATCCTTCAATGAAACTGATCCTCACAGTTTTACTCAAAAGAGTAACTCCTTTTATATGTAGCCAAGCAATATTCATAGGATTACAGCCAGAAGATCAGGCTCTTTTCCTGCCTGTACTCTGTCTATATTTTCTTGTATGGCAGAAGCAACGCCTCATTAGATTCTGACATCAGTGAAGACAAGACTTATCTAAACACACTGGATTTTTAGTGGTAGTGGAATTGTTTTCTAACCTGAGTGGCGAAGCTGTAGGTTTTAGAAAATTATATGTGATTCTCAATGAATTATTCATTGATAGGAAAGACCAGATAAGTTTTTCTATAGATAAGTTTACGAAGACTTTTCTATTCTCTTTTCTTATCAATGGCTTCCAGGTTGCATTAATTAATTACTATTAAAAGCTTCCATAATCTTTTAATGTCTTCTATGGTGCCAGTATTTCTCATTTATTGAAAAGATCACAGAATCACACAGAATCACAGAAATGAAGGGGTTGGAAGGGACCTCGAAAGATCATCGGGTCCAACCCCACTGTGGAAGCAGGTTCCTTAGACCAGGCTGCCCAGGTAGGTGTCAGACGGGCCTTGAATATGTGGAGTTTTGTTTTTATTCAGCTGCTGTTTTGATTTGGGGTGTGGAGATATTTTCTGCATCTTTTTATCAGACTTTTTTGGGGGTGGAAAGTTACTTAGGCTTAAGCTGTCATATGGGGTGAACAGCCTATGTTTTCCAGATACTCACTTTTGATTAAGCAGTATCCTTATAAAAAGCAGTTGCTGTTTTTCTTTGCTTTTATGGCAAACACAGGTCCAGTGTAAGAAAAAGTAGGTCAAAAGCTTTAATTTTCACTACAGGAATCCATTTCTTTGTATTTCAGAGGAAACTTGTAGAAAAAAAAAAAAAAAAAAAAAAGGATGAAATGGCATGATAAAACTAATGAAAATAAATGATGTGAAACAGATTTCTGTACTAAAAAGTCTTCAGGACATACATCTCTTATGTGGTCCATGGGAGCATGTGAAGTTAGAAGGTTCACTTGGCGAGAAAGGAGAAGGCGAAAGGAAAGGGAAGACTCCAGACATAAAGAGATGTAAGTATCCTGTACTTTTATTTATGGCATGGTTAAGCAAAGTGGAGTTTCGCCTCAGTCCTCCATGGTGGATGGAGAGAAAAAGAAGTAGACAAAATAGGAAACATCAATACAACTAATCTTGGCAAAAGTGAGTGTCTAAGACATAAAGGGACAAAGTCTGATGGCTTCTTCAGTATTTCTGGCTGTCCATACCCAAATACTTGCTAATTTTACACACAGCAGCAGGCGCTCAAGTAGCTCTGCTTCAGCCCACATAAAAATTAAGTCATTTATCTGTGAAAGCATTCTTTTTCCCCTTTTTTTTTTTTTTTTTTTTTTTTTTTAAGGAAAAATGTATTTAAGAGAACAAACATTGAGAAAAAGGAAGTCTGGAGGCTGGACAAAAAGAAACTTAGGGGGATATATACTTTATGTTTAAATAGGAGATTACCAAATAATAATTGCTGAATTATTGAAAGAAAACTAATTAGGTGTTTTTTTTATTTCTCTGTAATTTGATTTTATGACCAATGACAAAGATTAATAATCACAGCCCAGGATAGCTTGCCAATCTAAAGCAGTATATAAGATTTTACCTTTTGTTTGTCTACTTTCATATACTTTTTTTTTACCGGGAGCAGCAAAACCTTTTGGAATGACTGAACCTAATGAAGAACTATCAGCCCAAATCTAGTGTAGGCACAATCATGATGAATGGCTTAGAAGTACCGAAGCATATTTACCAGAAGTATTTTCCTGCCTTTCATAAGGACTATGAGAATCTAAGCAAAAGCCTCAACATAAATGGTCCAGAGCTGACATGGAAACGATTTTAGTGCTAGCAGTGTCATCTCTTTCATAGCTCAGAACAACATTTTGGTCCTTATTATTCTTTAAACTTAGAAGAGGGCCCTCAAAAAGAAAGAAAGAAAAAAGCAAAAAAAATTGTGTTTTAATCCATTTTTTTCTACATAAACAATTTTATCCTTTCCTTGTTTCAGCAATTATTTTAAAAAGTAATAGAAAAATGTGAATATTTATACCATATTATCAACAGTACTTACTTAACAAAGAATTGTTGTGTTCTCTTCTGCCATATGTTCAGCAAATAATGGACACATTGCTTAATTATTTGTTTATACGTTTCTGAATCTGTTTAGTGTGCATTCTGCCTACAGTTTGACAAGACATAACAAAGAATCTTAGAAATCATTAACTGAAAATACATTAATCATACATTTAAGACAGTTGGACAGATGAAAAGATATTGATACTAATGCGTGAATCTGTCAAGATTTTATTCTGAAAAAAAAAAAAAAGTCTCTCAAAGATCACAGATAGCTTTGTAACAATAAACTTTCTTCATATTTCAAAATATTGTCCCGAGTAGTAATATTTCTGTGCTAGCAATAACAAAAGGTTCATAAGTTTCATCCTAAATTCAACCCAACATATTAAGCCTATTTCAAAGAAGCCACTAACTTGAGGATTAATGTTATTTAATTTCTCATTAAATGGATATATATGTCCTTTTAATGTGACTTGCCAGACAGTACTTTCATTTCAGTATTTGACATTGCTGGCAATGCTTCTCCCCCTCTGCGTTGCTCCAGTCCTTCTAATAATTTTACAATAAATATCTCTCTGAAGGTATTCCCACGTTTCCTTTACTGCAGCTTCTGAGACTCTCCCAGGTATTCATCACACTGCAAAGATCTTCACCTGGTAAGGAATCAATATCATCCCCCTTCACAAAAATGAATAGATGCACACAGGATGCACTTATATTGTCCAGAGCAGCATGATTTGAGAACATGTCATAGTGCCCAGGTTCTTCTAACCTTTACTTTTCACTTCTGCACTTTGCAGTGGACATTTCTGCCACAACAGCACCCAGTGACTGCAGTATGACAAGCGGTACTTGCGTGGAGGTGACCATCTTATCCCCTAGGGAGCCCTATGCAGTATGTCATATCTGAGGGCACTGCCTGTATGCCAGGAGGACATGTGCTGACCTCTGTGCTCAAGAGGAGCAGGGCTTGGGTCATTGCTTCTTTCTCCACCCACAGGGTAGCCCAGGTGGGCTCATGGCTGCACCAGAGCATGCATCCCTACTGCTCTGAGCATCCCAACGTGTTTGGTGAGCCATAAACCATCATTGCATAGACACTCAGCACTGGTAATACCAGTCTCCAGCTTGTTTTCCAAACATTAAACCAACTCAGCTTCTGGAATTAGAGTTGTCTTGTTTTTTGTCACTCACATGTACTAGAGACAGTCTTATGATAAACAACTAGATAGGAGAACTGTGTTCAGACTACATAGAAGGGCAGCATCTCCAGACCTCCTGAGGGATCAGAGGATAACATATGTATAGTTACGGAAGACATGAAACATTAGTGTACTTAGTTTGTCTGATCTGAGGAAGGAGCAACCTGTTCATGTGCACCTTGAGAAAGACTGTGCACTGTGCACAGAGAATTAAGAGGTAGAGGAACCAGGTATCGGCAGTCTACCCTAAACACAGTTGGAACCTTTTCATATTTGCAACCTTATACAAGTATAGCCAGTGAATCAGGTGGGAATTAGGTTTAGAAACTTGTGACAGAAGAACTCCAGCCCAAAAAAAATAATAAATAGATAAATAAATAAATAAGAAGGAGAAACGAACTGAAAGTATTTAAGATACCATATTTACTTGCATATATAAATAATTATCTAAAATATTTGCATTATTGTGGTGGTTTTACCCAGCTGGGCATCTGAGCTCCACCATAACTGCTCTCTCACTCCCCTTCCTCAAAGGGAAAGGGGAAGAAAATATGATGGAAAGGGCTCAGGGGTTGAGATAAGGACAGGGAGATCACTCAACAATTATCATCACAGGAAAAACAGACTCAGCACGGGTCCCCCACGGGCGGCAGCTCCCCCCAGACCCCCTGCTCCTGCGTGGGCTCCTCTCCACGGGCTGCAGCTCCGGCCCGGGGCCTGCTCCTGCGGGGGCTCTCCATGGGCCGCAGCCTCCTCCAGGCCACATCCACCTGCTCCACCGGGGGCTCCTCCACGGGCTGCAGCGTGGAGATCTGCTCCGTGTGGGACCCGTGGGTGCAGGGGGACAGCCTGCTCCACCAGGGGCCTCTCCACAGGCCGCAGGGGAACTGCTGCTGCCTGCCTGGAGCACCTCCTGCCCTCCTGCTGCACTCACCTGGGGGCTGCAGGGCTGCTTCTCACTTCTCTCTCTCTCCCAGCTGCTGTTGTGCAGCATTTTTTTTCCCATTAATCTGCTCTCACCGAGGCACAAACAACATTGCTTATTGGTTCGGCTCTGGCCAGCGGGGGGTCCCTTTTGGAGCAGCTGGAGCTGGCTTCTCTCTGACATGGGGCAGCTGCTGGATTCCACTCACAAAGGCTGCTCTTGCAGCCCCCCACTTCTAAAACCTTGCCACTAAACCCACTACAATTATATGGCTGTATGTTAAGGTAGTACCTGAAAGTGTTCTGTGGTCCTTGAAGCTGGTTCTCTAAGGAAGTAAGTAGTTTTCCTTTCTGTAAGGAAATTGTATGATATTATTCTGGGGAAAGAACAGGGAAAGACTGAGTCAGGGAGCTAACTTCCTAAGACTCTGTCTTCTATGAAATATTTATGAAGAGGTATTCCTGCCTTTAAATATATATGTATAATAATAATAAATAAATACAATTTAAAAATCTTATTTGCTAACCCTACAGCAACAGCAACAACAATAATAAAATGCATTAACTTATCTGTATTATCTAAAATATTGTGAACTATTTCCATTTAACAGTAATTTTTGTTGAATGATAAAAACAGGGAGAAAAGTTATCTACATTTATTCTTCTTATTGGTTTTATTTCAGAGCTACCCTTGAGCACCTGCAAGGGAATGCAGAAGGGTCGTGCAGACAGAAATCCCTTTACTCCTGCAAAAGCTTGAAACACAGGAATGTGTATGCCTCAGCATTTTGAGTATTTCAGGTATTACGGGAATCTGCTACACCTCAGTGCAACAATTCCCAACACCTAATATTAGATATATTCTAAAGGTTTTGCAGGGTAGATCGCAGATCGTTTCCAGGCACTTCATAGCTACTTATTTTCTTCCTATTCAGGTTGACTTTTTACACACCTAACAGCTAAATGATAGCAGCTATATTTTTTAAATATCTACTTCCTCTAAATGCATTTTACAAGAGCTATGCAGCATAAACAGAGTATATGGTATGTGATTCGTCTTGCATCTGGTAGGAACGATCTCAATTTCTTACTTATATTTTCACTTATGAGCAGAATAGCCACAGAAAACAAGGAACAGTTAGGTCTTAACTCTGCTGCAAAAGCCAACATTGTGAATTTGGTCTTTGTATGCAAGAAACTAAGAAAATCTAAAGACAATCAATGCAAGATGCCCTTTGATAAACAACTCAATTTGCATAAAATTAAAAAAATGTAAATAAAACAACAGTGAAGGTCAAGTCACTTTTAATAAATGTTAGAAAGTATTTTAAGAATGGCTGCTGCATCTTCAAGAAAGCAAATATATATATATATATTTTTTTTTTTCCCGCCAATACTAATTCACCAGCCACAATGCTTTTTGGCTGTTTGTATTGTTATTCTAAACAGTATTGTGGAGGAAATACATGCTAGATAGAAACCCAGAAGTGGGAATGAATAAAAAATGTACATGAGTACATGAGGAGAATAATGTTGTTAAGCTGTGCTTTTTCTTTTCTTTTTTTCATATAAACTATCAGAAACTTACAGCCATTGCCACTTCAGCTGTACTCAAGTGTCCTTGAGGTGAGCCATAAAAATTGTTGAATGAGTAATTAAGTTTCTTTGAGTTGGTGGTGTTCCTGCTGAAGCACTGTTGGATGTTTGTAGGTGGCTGTGGGAGGATCTTGTATTTCCAAATACTGTTGAAGACAGAGTGTTTAAAAGCACAAATAATTCTTGTGCAGGGATTTGGGAGCTGATGAATTTATTAAGTTCTAACTTTAGAAAGCCTATATTTGATGTTGAAAGCTATATCTGTTGATCAATCTATCACATGTTGCCCCCTATCACATGCTGCCCCTCCCTCTTCTGAATAATTTAGTTTTTATTGAACAGTTTTTTCTTAATCTTGTTTTCCTGTAAACTTAATTCCTGTCTATGATTGATTCATGGAAGAAGGGAAAATATTGACTACACAAAATAAAGGAGAATATAAGTGATTCTGTTTGCATTGGTTTTGCAGCTGCTGATTAGGTATTTAGGTTTTAAAGCAAAGGCAACACAAGATTTCACACTGATAAATGGTTTTATAGCAGATGTTGAAGTGTGTCTTCTTTTGTTAATCTATTATATGTATGTCATTGCATTGTTTTTGGCTGAGATAGAGTCAATTTTCTTCGTAGAGACTTGTATGATGCTGTTTTGGATTTTTAATGAAAACAGTGCTGATAACACACCGATGTTTAGTTGTTGCTGAGCAGCACTTACACTAAGCCAAGAACATTTCAGCTTCTC
Organism: Anser brachyrhynchus; assembly: GCF_964034855.1. Taxonomy (NCBI): domain Eukaryota; kingdom Metazoa; phylum Chordata; class Aves; order Anseriformes; family Anatidae; genus Anser; species Anser brachyrhynchus. The sequence goes on along the minus strand of NC_137697.1, from coordinate 73,646,379 downwards.
ACTCTGCTCTGCCAGCGAGGAGGCTGGGGGTGCCCAGGGAGCTGGGAGGGGACAGGAGCAGGACAGCTGACCCTAAGTCGCCAAAGGGATGCCCCATACCATGTGGTGTCACACGCAGAAATAAAAGCTGGGGTAAAGAAGAAGGAAGGAGGGGAAGGGGAGAGGGTGTGTGTGACATTTGGAGTGATGGCATTTGTCTTCCCATGAAACTATTACGTTTGATGAGCCCTGCTTTCCTGGAAGTGGCTGAACATCTGCCAGCTGATGGGAAGCAGTGAATGAATTCCTTGTTTTGCTTTGCTTGTCTGTGCAACTTTTACTTTACCTAGTTAACTGTGTTTATCTCAGCTCACAAATTCTTGCACTTTTACCTTTCTGATTCTCTCCCCATCCCACAAGTAAAAGTGAGCCAGCGGCCTTGTGGTGGTGCAGGGAAGACAATCATAACCATGCTCAACATTGTCCAGTGGAAACAAACCATGGTTTTCTACATTAAGTTTGCTTGTATTGTTTTTTAGTTTGATTCAGTGCTGTGTGCACATATTTTAGCACCATGTGTTTTGATCATTTGTGCGTGGATTAAGAGATGACAAGATACAGGCGTGTAGGAGAGAGGCTGTCGATCAGCCGGTCAGTCAATCTGGATATCTTTCAAAGAATAGCACTGAGATAAAAGGCTGGCAAATCACAGGTGTTAGTAAAAATAAACTCTCTAATCAGGATGTTTTTACCTTAGTGAGAGACTGTAGGGAAAACTGATGTCATGAGTTACTAAAACAGTTTATATTACTTGGGTAAATTCAGGTTTTTGTTCTCCATTTTTTCGGATAACTCCCATGCTGTTGAATGAAAAATAATCACCCATGTTTAAATTCCACGAAGAAAATCTGATTTTTCGTTACCCAAATATCCATCTCTCATTTTTGGCTCTGGTTTGCTTGATTGTTTGTAATAACCCACATCTGTTTCTACCAGTCCACTGTGAAACTGTTTTTAAATTTCACTATGGGAAAAAAAAAATATTAATGATGTTATAAATATCCTTTCAGTAAAGACACTTTTTTTTTTTTTTCTGTCAATATATACTGGAGACCATGAAATATATCAAAGATATCAAAGATGGGAGGGAAATGTTTTGTCAGATAGCAAAGACAGTAATTGCTATGTGTATGATATCATATGCTTTGAAAGGTGCTCTTCCAAAACCTTAGTCATGAATGTCCATGTGACTACAACTCACTAAATGGTGTTGTTAAGCGAATTCTCTGCTTGGTTTATTTACTTGGACTGTTGCCATTAAATATTACAAAGCATTACGAATTCATTGTAAATCACACTGCTCCTTGTACTGACATTTTTGGTGTAACAATGATTGATGTAACTGAAATTCCTTGTGAATGATGGCCTTGTGTTCTTATTTGTGAAGTTTCAGATAATGCAAATTAGTCTGATTAGTATAGTTAAAATGAGCTTCAGGAAATGTTCCTTGGTTCATTCAAGTGGTTAAAGCTTCCTAGAGCTGCACTTTTTCCCTTTTAGAAGAGCAACACCGAATCAAACAAAAACATATAAAGATGAGTTAGCATCCTAAAATAATGAGCTCAATGGGCAACATTTTAAAGTGGATGGAAACAAGAGATAATACGAAAAGCAAGCTGCAAACTGAATATAAAAAGCATTCAAAGTTCAGTCAGAATACTAACTATGGACTCCAGTAAATACCATACCTCTGTACTATTACAAAAAAACTATCTGTTCTTATTATAGCTGATATCACCAACTTTATGCATAATATTTTTAGTCTGTGAAAGTGCTGGCTAAATGTATATTAACTGCAAATGATCAAAGTATTTAATGTTAACCTTTGCTAATGGATAACACCTCCTTTTCTTTTGTTATTGGGTATCACAGCAAATGGAAAAACTTGTTTTTACCTTTTTTCCTTACAACCAATAAAGAGATTTACAAAGTGTATTATATTTACGTTTTCAAAACATCTGTATTAAACAGTAATTTTCAGAAAGTTTCTTGATGAGCAACAAAACTAATTTAACCTTATTTCCTACATATATTGTAGCATCATTATGTTTGTTTGTTTCTCAAAATCTACTGCAATGGCTACATGATGGTCCAACCATGATAATCTCTGTCGTCTTCTAAGAAGACATACGGCAGAACCCTCAGGCCATCCCCACCTAATAATTTATTAATATTTTTCCTCCACATCACAGCATTTTAGTCTCTTAAATCAGTTTATCTCCTCCCTTTCATTTTCTCAGTCTTTGATGATATTTCTTGTTACTTTTTGTGGTCTTCCAGTTAAAGGAAACCTCTGATCATTCTGCTTCCCATTTTAGTGGGAATTCTCCATATATTTATATATATATATTTTAATGGAAAAAAAAAAGACCCTTCACCACTATATTCTGATTATTCTTCATCTTGTCAACACTGTGAGTGATAGCTGTCTAATTTGTGTGTATGCCTTTCTGCCATGGAGAGACAAAAGTGCCTTTATTGGCAAGGGACTTTCCCAATGCACTGGGACATGCATCCATCTTTCAAATAGCCAGACTCCGGAAGTTATTTTAGAAGGGAAAAATTAAAATAAAATAAAATAAAATAAAATAAAATAAAATAAAATAAAATAAAATAAAATAAAATAAAACAAAACAAAACAAAACAAAACAAAACAAAACAAAACAAATATCCTGGATTGACTTTGAGAGCATAGTCTTCCAGAAATCTCATTTCCAACACAGAAAATGGGTTAAGAAATATGTATCAGGGGAAAATAAATATGTTTTTTCTTGAACTAAAAATCTTTTTTACTTTTTTAATAAGGAGAGACTCTGGAAAACAAACAAACAAACAAACACAAACAAAAAACCTTAAAGACAGAGCAATTTAGCAGGAACTATAAAAGATTAACAGAATAAGGCTTTGGGTGAAACGGGAGGCTGCCTGGTAGGTGTTGGAGCCATTGAGCTCCAGATTTTCTAAAACTTTAATTTTCCCTGTGGAAATTCAGACTGGGGAATTTATACTGGATCAAGTACAACAGCAAGTTTTACTGTCTCTGATGACTATTTGGTTCGTTGCACCTCAGTGTAAATAGTTTATTTTTCAACCTTGTAAAAAAGGAAAAACAGCATGATCCAAACATGCTGATCCAAATTAACGGGGCTGGGGAAGAGGGACTAGTAGATTGGGCCACCCCTTTGATCTCTAGGGATTTTAGTTGCCAGAGGTAGGAATTATAATGTGTATAATTTAGGAACATTTGGCACTGAAGTGCAATTCTTTTCTGTCCATCTAATAGAATGTGACTTCTCTTAAAAATAAATAAAGAAACATCCTTCAAGTGTAAGGAAGTCTCTCCAATAGGAAGTTTTTCCAGACTGGGAAAAATGAAGGATTGAAATTATCCTTTAAACAGTTCTCAACTAAAAGACAAAATTCCCAATTATAGACATTAAACAAAGTTTTTGATGTGATAAACACACCATTCAGATAGCAATTCAGGATATTTAAAAGTGCATATATATTAAAACCTTGGAAGAAATAAAACATTGTATGTGAACATTTACATATTTTAATGTCTTAGGACTTGTGTATAGTAATATAAACTTTTAGTCACAATGTTTTATGGCTTCTGTTGAATAATACCATCAAACTACCAACCAATGATGCTACAAATTTTATTTGTTCTCGGTGCCCATAGTTAAACCTTTTTGTTTTCTGAGTTTCTTTCTGTTTTCACCTATGGATTATTATTATTTTTTTTTAATTAGTTAAATTGACTGCTAGTGGGGTAAAATAATACTGCAGCAACCTTTTGCTCCAGGAAGAGATATCCTGATTTTAAGCTCAAAAGAGGTGATATTGCAGGTGCTCTGAGACCTTCACTGAAGTCTCGTACTGAAACCAACATCCGGTAAGAATTAATGCTACAAATAGGAAAAAGAATTGCATGGATATGTCTTATTTTATGATAGAACATTTTATTTGTTACCTATTCTCTAGCTCATTGGATTCGTTTCTTGCCCTGTGTTTTTGGCTGCAGTCTCGAGGTGGGCATCCTTCAGGGAAGCATTGTTGATGCTGTACTTTGGCACAGCCTCTAATGTGTTGTTACTTCAACCCTTAGCCACTTTGGCTAGAAAATATGTTTTGACTGTCAATAAAGATAAAATCAAATAAAACAAAATGAAGTTTTCTCAAGATTACCATGAGAACCAGAGTACGCATTGAAAAAGAGGAGTCCCCCATGGAGCAGAAAATATTCAAGATATTTAACTGATGTACCAGAAAGCTAGATGAAGCAGCTGTATTGCCAGAATTGGAATATGGGTAGGAAAATCAGCATCTTGTCTCAAGCAAGAGTATCTTGTGTCTTCTTTAGATCAGCATGGCCTTTTTTATCTTGCATACAGATGTTCTACCAGAGATGAAAAATTTCACCTTTCAAAAATTTAACTTGAACTAGCACATCTCCTTTCCTCAACTTTTCATTGCTGTTGTGGTTTTGGTGAATTTTAACTTTGGTGAACTTCTAATACCCATCTGTCCTCTCCAGAGCTACCTCAAAAAGAAAAAAAGAAAAAAATATCACTTAAGATTAATTTTATGTGACAAGGAAAAGTTGTCATACATTGAGACAGGATGGCTCTGACAGTTCACTACAGTGCCATTAAAGCATTCCCCAAATCTCTGATATTGCCAAATTCTAACTTAGACAGTTTACAAAATGTCATGATGGGTTCCCAGCTTATCAAAAGATGAAACAAAAAATACAAAGTTTTGATTAGTTGTCTTACTGTTTCACACAAAGTCTGTAACTGAAATCTGTGTATGCAATGTTGATTTTAAATGCATCCCACCATGACAGATTAGGTGTCAAAAGTCTCCTGGTTCTAATAGTACTCTCCTATTTTGAAATCACGATATCTTTGGCTCAGTTTGCAGCTAAGTGTCGGAAATGCAGATGGCATAACTCTATTAAATACTTCATTGTGATTTAATGGTTCCTCCCCTGGGTTCTGAAATACAGTGTGAATGAACTGCTAAAACTCACTGTCCAATAAAAGTGCTGAAAGTAAGACAAAAGAATTTTTAAAGTTATGTCCCAAATCTCTCTTTCTTTCTCAGAATACTTTTTAAAAAGAGGAATAAACTCTTATTTGTTGGAAGGATCAAGAGAGCATTTAGGGAAAAGCAGTCTTACACACCCACAGTGATGTTTACCATTTAAATGGTTAAAGAATATTCTTGCTAGGTTAAAATATCATTCAGAGATATCTGAAACAAAACTTTTCAGCAAATCCATTGGTTGTGTTGACCTTGGCGTTCTAATATAAATAACAGGAAGATGTAGACCTTGATAAAACACATTTAACTTTGCAAAATTGCAAGTTCAGCATTTATGTAGCTCTGAAGCAAGAAATGACTTGGTTGTTAAGTACTTTAAGGTAGGAACTTTAGATTTGCCTCTACAAAGCTGCATTTGGACGCTATCAGATTCCTTCTACCACAGACATTTGGATATTTTGCAGAAATCCAGCTTCAGCCTCATTTGATCCAGTGGTAGCAACACCAGGGAACACAGATTTCAAAGACTGCAACATACATTGGATCAGAATGAATCCTTTCAGCTTGTACAAACCTATCTCACTGTGTTGTGTTTTACAGATGTTTTTGCAATGACCCAGGATGATGATGGGCTGTAACATTTGGGGGTAGGGCAAACTTGGGTAGAGATTTCAAATAACTGCCCCTTTTTTTTCTTAAACAGATGTTTAAAATGGTATATGCATTCAACACAACTTAATATTATCATTAAAGATGATGATTATAATTGCCATAACAGCAGGGCAGCACGATCTTCATGATCTTTCACAGTCTTTACAGTAGGATCTAAACCTACCATGGCAGCCAGTGTGTAAGTGGACAAGACAGGAATCATGCACCAGTGCAGGGAGAAAGACAAATACAAAAAGTTGGAAGTGTGTTAGCTTGGTTTCATAAGGGCTGAGGTCTATTCAATCAAATAGGTTTGTGTGTGTGTGTTTTCTGCTGACTGTTTTCCTCTAATTGCAGATGTCTGCAGCTGGAAGCAGGATGCATGCCATCGAAGGCACAGAATGCCAAGCCCTCCTCACCAATGAGTGCAGAAGCATTGCATCAAATGATAAATTGTTGTAGGTGACAAAGCATGGGGTTAAGCAGCGTCATGGCCACTCTGGGTGCTCCATGTCCCCTCAAGAGCTGTGGGTACCCCCAGTCTTTTGGGTGAAGGGGCCTCAGGCAGCATACCCATATGCTCCCACATCCAAACACCCACTGTGTGCCACTTGCTCCAGTGGCGTGTATCTTTGTCTTGTTATCCCTCTGCACTGCAGATGTTAAGTGACATTAACGTTAAATTCACACCTCCCCATGCAGAAAGCAGAGCCACCAGGTGCTTTTGGTAATGAGGCACCTGCAGGAGCAGTGAACAGACAGATACCCATCAGTGTTATGCCTCTACACTTGCCTCACTGCTGCTGGAAGAACCACTGCTCCCCATTCATGTAAATCTAAATTGCTATCTTTCATCCTTTCACAAGTGGGCAGGGAATAATTTCAGCTGAAATTAATTAGCATCAAGTTCCACAACTTCATTGGTGTGCAAAAGGGTATGTAGAACAAAATGTAGGAATACCTAATTTCAGGGGTTACTCTTGCACCTCAGCCAGCACACCCTTCTCCTCTCTTATGTTCTCATGCACATTACACATTCACATTATGGGTGGCAAAGGATTCATTTTAAAACATACTCCAACATTTAGTCACTCCATAAGATTCTTAAATATGTCATCTGTATTCACTGGAAGTTTATTTCCAAGACAAAAGAAAGGAAATCAAAACCAATTATGACACTGATTTTGTTTCATCCTTTCTAGAAATATTTAAAAAAAAAAAAAAGTTTTCTTATTTTTTTGCTTGTTTGACAACGAGTTTGAGGATCCCTGTGTCACACATCAGCGTCTCTCCCATTCCTGTGATGCAGCAGTACATGACACTTCTTTTGAACCAGAAAGGTTTGCAGGAAGAAGGCTCCTCCATGCTTTACACAACAAAAACTCTTGTTGGCTTAACTGGAAACCTTTCATGTTCAAGAAGTGGGGGCCCAATCTCTATTTGGGAAGAGATAAAAGAATGAACTATTTCCCTTTTTTTAGAGGCAGGATGATCCCGTCAGTGTTGCTGTGGTGGTGACAGACAGACGTAGTATTTGTTCTTGTCTCTGAGGCAAATATATGCCAATGACTTGCAGAATCAGAGTAGCCAGTTATGGTGAATGGTGCATGGCAAATCCCTGATGAACAAAGTATGTATTACTCAAAAACATTATGTAAAGATCTACTGCTTGTTTGCAGCAGTGGCTTTTAGTAGCCACTTAATTATAACGGAGGTGGCAATATAATCTGTGTCTGTACACCCAGGGCTCTGAGCTGGTCTGATCTCTTGCTTTAAGAAGGCTCAAATCTGGCCACTGCTTTGATGGGAGTCAGTGATAAAGCTAATCTCCTAAACAAAGCTGGTACCCAGGAAGCCCTGAAGGTGTCACAGAGTAATTCAGTGGTTACATTCATGTTTACTAGATGACTTCTAAAACTGACAAGGGGTTAGCAAATGATAGAAGTAAGCTTTTAGTCTCTTACCTCTTTATGACTGCAGCACAGACAGAAGTTACTTGCTTCATCTTCTGTGTAACAAGTATTAGACCTTACGTCACTGTTATTAAACCTTAAGCACTATCATGTACCTAGTGCTAAATATGTACTCCTCTTGTGCATTAAAATCTGTTGTTGCTGTTGCTTTATTGAAGGCTTTTTTATCCAAGGTCAGTGTGGCAAATGAAATGTCTGCATGCATTTCTAATGGCTATTTTTTTTTCCCCTACCTGATGTGCTTCATGAGTCCAAAGGGCTAATTTAAACATGTGAGATAGGACAGAAAATAATAGAGAAAAAAAAAAAAAGTAATAATGAAAAGAAGATGAACTAAGCAATGGGAAAGTTACTGGCTGTGGAATAGCTATTGCCAAGGGTCAAAGAAGCCTATGTTTTCCCTTTGTAAGGGAAATAGTTCATCTGTCTCTCTGCTAACCACTTAAAATCCCCCAGATAGCAGGAATCCTTAGCCCAAGGACGGGATGTCACAGATTTAGATAGCTCCTAAAGTTCCTATCTGCTAATCTTGTTAGGGACAAACTCCGTGTAAACAATGATAATCATTTAGATGGAAGAAGTTAAATGAATTGGATGTAAAAGATTTCTTGACCCTGAGTGATTAGTAAACACATTATCCTGAAGTGTGGAAACAATGTGGAAAATGAAAAGAGGCCTTTGTGTGTTGTGTTCATACACCGAGTGGCAGAAAAAGGAAGAAAGGATGAATAAGGATTAATACCTGGCAGCTTTTGAGCCCATTTTGATAGTAAATTCCAGAAAATTAAGAGCAACCATGACAGAAGGTGGAAATCTTGCATTATATAAAATATTGGAATACAAAATAAAAATTCAATATTTATATGCTGCATATATCATAGAATCATATGCATTAAAATGCATACCAAAGGTGAGAATGTCAGCTTGAACTGCAACAGCTGGTGCCATTCTAGTCCCATCTCGTCCATATTTCAGCCTAGTGGCTACATCCACTGGGAAGTCATTAAGGATTTGCAGATATGTAAACAAATGACGGAAAGATAGCCTTCAAGATGTCTCAGGTCCTGGGTTTTCCTGTATGAAAACTACATTTACATACCTACAGTGCTCATAAATGTTGGCAGAAGTCAGGTTTTCCCACTGACAGGTGGGACAGTTTCTTCAAGAAAGGTGCATACAACAAACACCACAAGTCCACCATTTCTGAACATTAGAGGACAAAGAAGGACACTGGGTCAACCTCTTCACTGAGAGGTCAGGTCAGGGGTGGTCAGGGATGAAGATGGTGGAGAGCACTGTGATGTGCTGCAACCTCAACAACCCCGAAGACAGCACTGGTGATGTAGCAGAAGCTTGGGACTGTAGCCTAATAGCACGGGGAGTCTCGAAGTAAAACTGTTGCTATCACAATAAGCAGGTTTGGCTTTTACACATCAGAAACCTTAATTAAGTAAATCTAGATGCAAATAACTACTACGCTTGAGCTGGGTGGAAGGAACAGACTGTACCTCCCAGCAGTGAGCTGGAGCACTGCATCACGCCATGCCAGGGAAAACAACTGCGCTGGAGTGAAGCATTGGGTGAAAGGGAGCTCCTGCAGCATCCCGGAGTCAGGGTCCTCCCTGAAACTTGGTGGAGCAAGTGGTGGGGAGCAGTGTTTGGAGGGGACCCCGGCTGAACGGGCAGCAAGAAGGATGCGGGAGCAGTCCGATAGTCTGAAGTGACTACTGGAGAGATAGAGAGGGAGACAGAGAGATTTTGTTGAATAAAACTTATTGAAAATCTGAAAACAAAAGGTCATTGCACTTTAGGTAAGAACCAAACATAAAAGCCTTTTGTTGTTTCATCGCTTTTGGCTGAATAAACAATGCCTTGCTTTGAAGAAGCTATTTCTGTGTCGTTTTAATCAGTGGCTAGTCACAGGCTCTCAGTGGAAAAAGGGCTTCCTGGTACCAAATGTAGTTAGGCCCTTTAGACTTACCTAATTGGTGAAATAAAGGGGCTGCATTACGGGATTATTCCCTCAAGAAAAATAAATAAATTTTAAAAAAAGGCAAGCCAGCCACTTGGGGGTGCAGGCATGCTGGGCTGCCACAGCAGCTAAAGTGCAGCTTGCCTTGTAATTATGACAGCTGGATTCTTGGTTGTAAAACAGAGATAAGCCACAAAATTAGCACCGTCGCGGAGATATGATGCATTAATATCAGAAGCTTTGTAAAGGCTTCCTAAATTTCTGCTATCTCTGTACTGATAGAAAGGCAACCCTCCAGGAGAAAAAAAAAAAAAAAAAAAAAAAGTGTTTCTTCCCAGACAGTAGTTCTTCATGGAGATCTCCGGCATGGAGACTGATGAGTGAAATCCAAGTCGCTGTGAGGTAGTGATGTAATCGCGAAGTCTGTCTGTGCAGCAGAAGGAAGGCGTGGGCTGCTGCCAGGTGAAGAGCAGCGAAGACACAGCAAAAGTTTGGGTGAATGCTACCACCAGCTACTGCATGTCCAGAGAGATGCGCTGGACTAAAGCCCGTGCTAACATATCCCCTTTGCTACTGTGGGCTTAATTAGTGTAGGCGAGATTTGTTTTTTTTTTTCGGTTTATATCTGTGCTAAGCTGCTGGATAATTTTGCGGCGCACCACGAAGCAGCGGCTTACGTTTGGGTGCGGGGTGAGGTGCACAAAATGAACTGGGGGCCTGCGTGTCGGAACCGAAATACCCCCAATGTCAGAGAAAAAACGCATGTATTTGCAAGCTCGGAGGTAAAACCGGAGCTTTAGGGAAGGGCTGTCACCCTGCCACTTACTGGCACTTAGTGGCAGACAAAGGGCTTGTAAAAGGAAAAGTTGGAAGCTATTGTGAGATGGGAGCCAATGGACTGGGTGACTTAACAGGTCGTTCTCACTCATGGCTTCGCGATGTTTCTCCCCCTGGTCATGCAACAGCCCGGCCATGGACCGGGGCTGTGCCCGCAGAAGGGCTCCTCCGCGGGCTGATGCTGTTGAGTGCATTACTCTTGCTCAGCATTTCTATTAACTTTTAATGCAGTATTAATACGGGCTCTTTTACTCTAAGGGCAGGTAGAGGGGATGCAAATCACGGACAGAAAAGATCTGAAGAGCCTTTTGTCTCCCGCTGGACAATTAGTACTTATTTCACTCTTCTAGATGCATACAGCAGGCCGGAAAAAAAAAAAAAAAATCATCCATCAGCACCAATTTTGCCAGCCCAGCTCTGACAGGCGACCTCGGTGCCCCCCACCCCGTGCCGTTTCCATAATTTCACCCTTGTCCCGATTCCCGGGACAGAGATTTCCAGGGTAAGGGTCAGGCACCCCACCTCGTGGAGCGGCTGGGAGGAAGGGCGCACCCGAATTTCACCAAGCGGGATGACGAGAAGGGGAGAGGGGGCGAGGGGGGACCTCCAGGCCCTCCAGCCAAAACTTCCCGAGACAAGGGGGTTGGAGCGGGTGCGGGGGGCTATGCGGGAGGGGGTCGGGGGGAGGACACCCTCTCCCCTTTATCTTGCTCTCCACGCTTTCCCTTCCCACACCCCCGCCTGTCTCCCCTCCGGAGCCGCTCGGGGGGCCGTGCGGGCGGCAGGCAGGGAGGGAGGGAAGGAGGGAGGCAGGCTGCGGAGGCGGAGGCAGCGGCGGGACGGAGGCCGGCGGCCGGTCGGTGCAGGAGGAGCGGCGGCGGCACCTGGCGGGCGCGGCGGGGCATCCTCCTCGCCGCGGGTAGGGCGGCGGCAGCGGCATCGGGAGCTGCGCTCGGCCCCGGGGCCGAGCCAGGAGGGACCAGCCCAACCTCACGCCTCGCCTCGAGGAGGAGGAGGGGGAGGAGGAGGAGGGAGGAGGAGGAAGAAGAGGAGGTGGAGGCTCCGCCGGCTGCTCGCTCCGGCAGAGGCTGCGCGGCCGCAGGAGGAGAGGGGACCATGAGCCGCGCCGTGCTGGCCTGGCTGGCGCTCTGCGGGAGCCTGGCGCTCGCCCGAGGTGAGCCGTCGGGGGCCGGGGGTCGGGGTCGGGGGTCCCAAAAGTCTCAGCCCAAGTGCGCGGGGACCGGGCGGGCGCGGCCGGCGGTGGGTGCCTCCGGCCGGGCTGCCTTTTTGTTCGCGGCTGGGCATTGCACGGACTTAGCTCCGCAACCCAGGCAGAAACCGGCCAGCCTGCCCTCCCCGGGCACGTTTTGTTTCGCAACTACGCTTAATGAGCGGGGGGAAGACGTGCCGGGAGGGCTGAGATGTAACCCAGACGAGTGGTTGGGAAGATTTAACAATACCCGCAGAGCTGTCCACACCTTTTATATATATATATATATTATTTTTTTTTTCTTCCTTTCCCCCCCGCCACACCGCCCCAATCAGCCGTCTTCATTTTAATTTGAAGGCTCGGGGAGCCGGAGGTCCAGCAATCCGCGGAGCAGTTTGCAAACACGTTCGGGGGGCTTCAGCATCGCGGCAGCATTGGACAGCTCTCCTCAGGCTCCCCTTTTCCTGCTGCTCTTTAACTAGGGCACCTCCGTCTAAAACATCAGCGGCGCCTTCTCCATCTCTCACCCACCCCCCCCAACGCGCTCGGAAAAAAAATCCCCAACTCCCGAAAAATAACTTTACGAGTTCTCTTCATCATTGTTTGAAATAAGCCTTCACTGTAAGCAGAGTGGGGTTTCCGACTCCGCATTTAAAAGAAAAAGAAAAAAAAAAAGTTGTCGGGGCTCACCCGGCGGCGGTGCGGGCGGGAGGACGGGGACCGGCGGAGGGGGAAGGAAGGCTCCGGGGGTGGCCGGAGCTCACCTGCCCGGTCCTGGCCACCACATCCTCCGGGGACGACCCCCAGCAGCTCCCCGCAGCCCCTGGAGGCTCCCCCGAGCCCCGGCTGCAGGGCACGGGTGAGGATTTTCGGCCGCCGGGAACCGCGGCCTCGTCCTCCGGGTGGGGGCTGCTGCGGTCCCTCCATGGGCAAGGCACGTCTCGGGGGGGGGGGTTTGAGGAAGACCTTGTTGTCGTCTTGGTTGTACCTCCCCGAAACTGAGTAGAACAAGTGTTATCCTGAGGACTCACAAGAGTATTTTCATTGACTGCGACCTGCTCTCGTCACTGTTCACTTTTTTTTTCCATTTTAAAATGAAACCGATGTATCAGTAAAATTGAATATTTTATCAGATCTTAAATTATTCAGCACGGTGGCTCCTCAAAATCCAATAACGTTAACACAGTTGCAGCGAGCATGTGATAGCTTATGCAAGATGTCATTGTACCTACAGTTTATGCCTAAAGTCTTTTAAGCAAAAGACACTGCAACTGACACAAAGTCTACACATGCCATTTGGCTTTGCCTTGGGCTTCTGTAGGACTGTGCGGGGTTTACACCTGAGATGTTTTTTCATTTAAGTCTACGATTTTGCAATGTTTTTAGTTGACTTCAGAGCACAGAAAACTTCACAGATTTTCTAGAGCTGAGAAATAGGAAGAAAGAGTCCATTTGTTCTGTTCCTGCTTGGGCTGTGATTGTTCAGTTAAGGGTTTGTCCTTGGGTTTCAAAATGGAACAGAAGAAAATTATACAGTCTTTTTTTTTTTTTTTTTAATGCTGAAGCAGAATAAAATGCTGCTTGGCAAGTGTGATATAGTGGGTTAATTTTGCTCGCTGTCATAATGTTTACTTTTAATAGGTCTTCTCAATTTATGTAGACTCTAAGCACTGTAACTAACAAACTCTTTATAGAGCAGTTTTTGAACGGTGCAAAACTTTTTGTGCATTGTTTGAATATTACTTGCTGATGAGTCCGTTCACATAATGGAGTATAATGAATGTATAACGAAAACCTATGGTAATGTCATCTGTGCAGTGGTCAGTTCTTCCTTGCTTTCTTCAGGGGTAAATTCCAACTGCAGATCAAAGTTAAATTATACGGTTCATTACAGACCTATGTTTCAAATCTGCCCTCAAATAGAAAATACCAATTGTTTGTTGGAGCACTGAAGGGTAATGATGGAGATCAAATTCCAGTCGATTTATCACATCTTAAAAACCTTTTTTGCTTTTTGCATTTGGAACACATACATAGTATATCAGCAAATCATTTTTTTTTCTTTAAAAAAGGGGAGAGAGGGATGGGGAAGGGGGTTGCAAGAGAGGGCTAAAGTCATCCCAGTAACATGAAAGTCATCCCAGTGGAAGACTGGAATTATCTTCTCTGTGGCTGGTCTGACAAATTTGCAATCTCATGCACTGTAACAGGAGTCTGATCTTCAGAGATGTGTTTGTATGCATGTATATGATGAAGCTAGGCTTCAAGGGTGCAGTGACTTCTACTTCTTAGCTTGCAAGAAAGATGCAGTTGCATTTTTAATGAGGGATATGCTTTTATATTTATTTCTAAACAGCCGTAAAGGTTCACATTTACTTTTTTTTCTGTTCCTTCTTCAAATCAGAACAAGAGCAAATCTGACGTTCCACCGTGCAGCAGACAGACAGTAACTAACTACTAGAGTGACTACAGAGACTACAGGAGATTATTTCAGGTGGAACAGATACAGAGCATCTCATCTGCAGAAGTAGTGCAGGTTCTTTAGTTCCACTGTGCATTTTGTAGGAATAAATAAGCACATCATTGCCAACAGATTTTTGGAACAGTGAGTGAAGATTGGGATCAAATGAGGGGAAAACATTATTGAAAACTGGTGGCTATCTTAGTCCCCAGATTTACTTCATGGAGCAGGGCAAACTGATCAGCTGTGGTAATGGTACCGTGTATTCCATGTCTATGTATTGAATGGTTTTGCAATAGGATCTTCTGAAGGTTTACCATCTGAGCTGTCTTTGTCATGGAGCTGATCCTTAAATTGTATTGTACATTTTCATTTTCCTTGTTGCTGAGTTTTTAGGTTTCATTTGCCTAAAAGTGATAGTGACATTGCTGAAACCAAGCAAATCTCATTCTTCTTTAATTTGTGACTGTGAGCCTGAGACATAATATTTTGGAACTTTCAAGGAACCATTTCATAGATGTTGCTTTTTCTCCATTACAGTGGGAACCTCCACTCTCTCTGAGGCTTAGAAGTGTCTGTAAACTCTCTTTCTGCAGCTGGAATGAGCTGCAACGAGTAAAAGTCCTGAGAAACAACAGAGGTAAACTGTATGTTTGTTCACATGCAACTGTGCCAAAAGACTGAAAAGATCACAGACACTTTTAAAGACCAAGATTCCTCTGAACACACCTTTGTCTTTTTGGACGGCATCTGCTTCTGTACAAACTGCTGACAGTGTGACCCTGCATAATGATTTCCACTGTTCTTTTAACAAATTACATTTGTATACAAATTGATTTTCCATGACTGCTCATACAGCCTCCAGAAAGCATATAGCAGATACACTCTTGCATCCAGTCCGTGTCTGGTCAGTCTAGGACAGAATTTGATGTCAAGCCGTGTGTTCTTATAACTGGATTTAATAGTGTTGGTTGTGTTGTTTTCTTTTATTTTCTTTTATTTTTCTTTTCAAGTATCCAACTTTGTTTTTCTCTGCCCTACGTACTTAAATCCTGTATGTCTTCTTTCAAAGGATATATTTCATATAAAGCTGTGTTTCAATGATAGCGTAGTGAAAAGGGGCACTGTATTATCTTTCATCCCTCTCCCATTTTTCCAGTTGACATCCAACTGAAAATCAAGGAAATGATCCACATTGGAAGTTATTTCAAAAGACAAATGCTTTGCATTAGGATGTTGATTTTTATGCCTTGAACTAGCTATTTATACAGCACTTATCAACACAGCAGCCGTGGCATACTCGCAGCCAGATATCCCATCAATGTAAGTAAAGATACCAGAACCTGGCCCTGGAAAAGCAGTGCTTAAAGAGACTGCAAGAGTCAGAGCAAATATATGTTATTCTCAAATTTATTGTGAATCTCATAGCAGTCAGCATGTTATTGTTTTCTCTTTTTTTTTTCTTTTAATGTATTTACACATTTCAAACTTACGTAAGCCCCAGAGCCAACAGCATATCTGAAGTCTTAGAGGACTGTCTGCATTGTATTACAAATTATGTTGGGCTTCTTTGAAGCATATCTGAGGCCTAGCTGCCTCAATTTTGAAAGAATATGTGTTGAGGATCAAAACACTGTTAATTTCTTTTGACTTTAAAAGCATTTTCACGGTGAGAACGTGAGTTTCATTTTTATTAGTCAAATAGCACACTAGAAAATGAAAGATGAGTTATGAGATTTAAACCCAAATAAGGGTTGTAAGTACCTTAACATTTACAAACTTAAAAACCTTGGAAAATGCTGGAATATAACTAATGGAGGACCTACACACATATTTTATTCAAAGGGTGCGAAGTGAGGAAATAAGGGGAAAACCAACATGAGCCTAAGTTCAGTGCATTATATCGCTGATAATGGGTCTAGGTTTCCTCTGTAGGGAACTTAGGTTGTGCAAGACCTTATCTTAGAGGGAGAGCTACTCACTGTGTGTACTGACAGTAGGATAAGCCTAATTTCCTAGTGGTATATATAGAGCACTAAAGCAAAGGAGCTTTTGTGCCCTTCTTACTGCACAACCAATCCATGGGCCCACCTGAAAACAAAAACTGCAAGCACAAGCCTGGGCACTGGATATTACTGAAGGATCCCAGAAATTTGGAGGTGCAGAATTTGTGCATGTTTGTCACGTGCAGGTGGTTTGGGATCTTGTAAAATCTCAGTTTAAGTATCATGGGAATATACTTAACACTTTTGTTGTTGTTGGTTGGTTGGCTTTTGATCAGCAAGCTGTGTTACTTTCAGTCACAGCTATTTTAAGTTTAAAAAGTTGAGAAATTAAATAGACCATGGTCCACTAATAAAAAGTCAAGCTAATCTAGCTAATAATTGCAGCATGTGGTGTGTGAGTGAATACACTATCCTATGAAACACACGTGAAAAGTTAATTTTCCATGCTGTATAGTAGCCATGTACATATATAGTGGGCATATCCATTCTCTTCAGCAGTGGAATTATGTTCACTTATGTGCCACACATCTAGTCTGGTACTTCATAAACCATTTTCAAATTGTTTGGGTAATGTTAAATAAGACTTAATTGTTCTATGAACTCTAGATGCAGAGCTCCATAGTTCAAGGCAAAATCTGTTGCATTTGGCAAAAGCAGCAAACATTTAAAACTATTTTTGAGACTCATGGTTGTTTTCTTCACTTCACCTCCCAAAACTTTAGTTTTGGCCATCTGTAGGCAAAGTCTCAAAGTCACGGGACTTTTGTGGAAGTTGTTTGAAAATACAGAGGAAAGTATTCATCTGCATGGTTCACATGGAGAACCCAGCATATCTTAACAATACCACTCGTGCCTGCAGAAGGCCAGTTTCAGGAGTCAGGACTTGAGACACAGTATTTTAAGCAATAAACCTGAGCATGAAGATGACAGCAGGGAGGAGCAGGAGATGGAGGATGGTCAGCAGGCACAGGGAGATCTGCTCCTTGCTTGGAGCCTGGGCAGGCTCATCTGAGTGGGAAACTGAAGGTGCGAGCAAAGATGTGGACAGCATGGGTTTGTGTCAGCTCTGAAGTGTTTCAGGCCAAGGTTTTAAATTGAGAGTCTCCAATTTTGTTCTCATACAGAGCAAGACTTTTTCAGTGTTTTGCAAACAGCCTTCTTTTCCTTCTTCCTGTCCCGCTCCCTTGCAACTCATTGTTTTTCTCAGTTGTTTTCAGTTTTAAACAGCGCAAGGCACTGGTGCAGAGCCAGAGTGTTCTCCCAACAGCAACTTTTTGACATAGATGAAAAAAATTGAAAGAGATGATTGCTTTGCCAATTTTTAGCTGAAGTAATTTTATTTGCCATGCTTCTATGTAGGGAGCTGACAAAATTTTTATAAAAACTGCTTTTTTCCTATCATTGTCAAGATGCTGTGTCAACCTGTATAATTATGGAGAGCTGTGACAGCAGTGGGTAAATAACAGTAATTTCTGCCCTGTGATTACTCATGTCCGTAGGTTTCTACAATAGCAACGCTACGACAGACAATTTAGAAAATACTTTTGGATAAGACTTAGATACGCTGTGTGTGTGAAAAATAGAAAATAAAAGAGCATTGATTTATTTTAGTTTTAACATTTACATCTTTCTGTCCATCTCCCCCTCATGTACGACAGCCTCTGTCCCTGCTGGATATCATTGCACACAAGCATTGCCTTTAATCCAGGCTTGCTCTCTGATTATTCTCTATTACAGTCCCATAGGCTGTACCACTTTAATCTGTTTGCCAGTTTTCATTTTTCCAGCTAAGTATTATGTTTAGAGACAGTGGCATGGGCTTTGAGACTGTTTTTTTCTTATTCATACCCTTTGCAGTTTGGGCTTTCAAAACAGAGATGGAGAAAACATCATTTGCTGCATAACTTGTCAGGTTTCTTACTTGTGTGAGGAATTGCACAGGATTGTCTTACAAGGACTTTTGTAGGTTAAAAAAAAAAAAAAAGAAAGATCTAGTAGCTGATTGCTCTCAGATGCTATTCCATAACTATTTAAAAAACACTGAACATCCATTGACTTGAACAATTCCAAGGAAAAATTAGATCAATACAGTGAATGGCATACAGTATGTATGGGGAAATTATATGCTGTTGTCATGAGAAGTAGCTAAAATGATCTAGTAGTTCTCTTCTATTGTGCATTCTATAGATATTTCTTTAATGATGCTTTTGTCTAATTTCTTAGATGTCTCTTTTATGGCTTACCTCCTGACCTCATATAAAATGATGGGTCAGTTATAAGCACTCCTTCAGGATAAAGACCAACCTCTTTAATAATGACTTTTATTTCCCTAGGTGTGATCAATCCCATCGTGTTCTAACCTCTTGACTTCCTTCATCTGGCTTCTGTTTAATCTGGTGTACTTGTTCAGGTGCATGTTGTCTTTTAGAAATGCTGCATTGTCATACCCTGCATCCTTATGCATATGCTTACGCTCTGTGGTTCCTGTGGGTGACAGCTATCGTTTTTCATTGTAATTAACCGAACTCCTCCGGAAAGGTAGGTCTTTGATTCAGCCTGCTGCTGAAGTCACAGTGGACAGACAGAGATCAGGAAAGAAAAAAAAATAATTCAAGCGATGTCAGACATACTCAGAAGTGTAGTCTCAAAAAAGGTAGTCAAAAATCAAAGCAACATTCCGAGTCAGAGCCCTGAATTCTGCTGAGTAAAGCATGGTTGGCAATATGTAGTGGCTGCACATTAAGGCTACATCTATATTACTTCACACATCAAGAGCAATTATTACCCTAAGGTGCCTCAGTATCCTTCAGTATGGTTGGGTAATTATGTGCTAATATACAGCTATAGTGCTGAGTGTAAGTAAAAGTAGGGTAGTAAAATTGCGGCTCTGACCTGTGGGTAGAGATGCTGCTGCTTGGCCTCTGGAGGGGTGAGGGGCAAGGTCTAGTCTGTAGGGACTTCTCAGTCCATGCAGTTTGTTACCGCTAAGCATCAGCTGAGATGAGCGACTTTGTTGGGTGTTTGGTGTCCAAGCCCCTCTAGTTGCTGTTTGCCACTAATTTCCGTAATTTCAGCACTGGTGATGGTGTCATGCAGAGCAAAAGAAAACTGCATTTCTCTGCAATGCTGGTTTTCTGATAGTTCAGCTTCTTAGGTGACTTAGTGGCAGGACCAGCCAAGGCCCAGTACGGGTGCAAGGAAAGGTGATGGGAAGTGGGAGGGAGCAGTGAGCGTCATGGTGTTGTTGGACACTATATGTATCCTCACATTCTTTCTGCAAGGGAAATTACAGATGCTTTTCTCAGCAACAAATCTGGTGTTTTTTCCTGAGAAATAGATTTCTGGACCTACCCCTATGAGTGCTTGCTGGCTATCAGTGTTTGTGTGAATGTCCCAAGTCCATTTTTCAGTACCAAACAGGTGAACTTAAGCCATATTGAGCACTAACACAAGCTTGCTTGTTCCTCCACCCTAGGCAGAAAATGCCAAGCTCCTCCCTGTCCCATGTGTGTAGTTATATATCACCTACTGTAGAGACCAGGTACAAAAACCATACTTCTGAGTATGTGTTGAGTTCCTGTCTGTGTGCACTTGCAGTACCTTCCTGCAGGCGGAGGAGCAAGCTCTGCATTTCTCCTGCCACCTCCCAGCCCAGAGGCACACTGCCTTACTGTCCTGGGGCCAATCAAGTGCTGATTAACAAAAATGTTCCTGGTAGACTATTTTGATGAGGGTAGATAACAGTGTTTTTCTTCCCTAATTACTATGCACAAACTATTTAGCTTGTGGATAAAGATCACTCCCTGGCCACAGAGAGCAGTCAGGAGGAGCTGCCTCCCTGAAAGTCTCTCCCCTTGCTTGTTCATGGGCAAGCAAACTGCTTTAGAGCTGCGGGTGAGGAGACGTGGCTCTGGCTCCTCCATTCGGGCTAACTGAAGGCTGAGCAGGAAGAGAGAAGCAGCCAAAATGAATGAGTAAAACCATGACATGCTTCAGTTACTCCATGGGGAAACTCTTCAAAATGTAGATCTAAAATATTTCAGTTATTTGTTCTGGTAGCAGTTCATGTGAATGTACACCTGTTGAGTCTGGTGACTGGGTTGCGTTGGACCAAGGAGCATCCTTCAGCGAGTACGTGACTTGATGAAGTGCTGTGCCATTCCCAGTGGCAGCGTTCCTTTACCCCAACCTCACACACTAGCTCTGTGTCTCTTCCTGGGGTCTGAAACCAGTTGGTGATTAATTTTGACCAATTTGGTCTGCTGGCAATTTTTTTTAGTAGACAAGTTTTGAAAGTTTTTGTATGTTTCCTGTAGAAAGCAATAAATAATTAAGTATAGGTAAATTACTTTCTTTTCCAGTAGGAGATTTAAATCTCAACTAAACATTTACTTTTAAGGCAGGGGAGAGAAGGAGGAATAACCCAAAACTGTGACCCAAGTTAACTGAGATAAAGATTAATCAGATTACATATAGTCAGTTTT
This sequence comes from Anser brachyrhynchus, assembly GCF_964034855.1. Lineage (NCBI taxonomy): Eukaryota > Metazoa > Chordata > Aves > Anseriformes > Anatidae > Anser > Anser brachyrhynchus. The sequence continues at coordinate 73,625,694 of NC_137697.1, read as the reverse complement.
CTGAACTGGGTAGCACCATTTTCCAAGCTGAAGAACTGTAGCAAGAAATACAGGAAATTTTTTTCTTGCATGTTTTTGTAGATTCAGGAAGGTATTCTTTCACCCTGTAGATGTTCTAATCTGGCAGATATTCCTAATGTTTTATGCCAGCATCTTCCATAGTAATCTTTTTTTTTGTATCTTGTGTCACATCAAGCTTTTTTTTTTTTCTTCCTCCTTCTCTTTTCTTGAAGTGTGTGCACCTGTGCACCTTCCAGATGCTACAAAAAGCATCCCTGAAGTCTGAAGACAAAGGTCAATACATCACATGGAAAGGCATCTACTTTTAAGAAAAATAATGAAATTTGATGACTTACATCTGCTTACCTAGAGCCTGGATGTTAGGTCTCCTGTAGTGTAAGTCTCTGCACTGCAAATATTGCAGCTGGTTGCACATGGATTTTACAGTGTGTGTGTGGTGTTAGCACGCTAGTGATATTTACCCAAAGACTTGCATGGATCTCACAAACAGGTAATCTTCTAGAATTGCTGTTTCAGGAAAACTCTCAGTTGGAGTTATTTTGGTGTTCCTGCTTTATTACTGTATATGCAAGAGATTCTAATTTCTTTTCCAGTTTCAAAATGAGGTGTTAGAAGCTTTTAACATTCAAATTGCAAATGCCCAGTCTGTTTACAGCATGGTATATGTATTTTGTAACAGTTGGAATAATTTTTAAAAGCCTTTAATATAGGATCTCAGAACACATTTTCTGTAGAAAAAGCAGCTTCAGAATGGGTATAGTTTTGTTCTGCCCATTTTCCTGTTAAGATATAGCAGTAAAATTACCGAAGATTTTAGACATATTACATCTGTTCTTTGAAAGAGAACAGCATAAAAGACATAAAATTACTGTACTAGTAGATTACAATCTGTAGTGTATATCTGCTGAAACTGACTTTATAGGCGGTGCTTCTTCTAAATCGATGCAGTTTAAAAATAAAATACTAACTTCTTTCGGCTCATACCTTCCCTGAGCAGTGCAAAAATGCTGCATCATATCTCTGCTCTTCAGCCACGTAGGCTGTGCCTGGAGGCTGGACTCTCGGGAGCAGCCTGAAGGCCACAATGTAGGGACAGAGATACTCTACCAGGGAAGGATGATCCTGTGCAAGATGCTTGCTGTTGCTGTCCAGGTGGAAAGGGAGCGTACTTAGTCTTTACCCTCTTTAGGGCAGAGTACAGACCTTATTTTCCTGATGGAAATGAGCACTCGAAAGAAATCATGTCTGTGTGGTATGTTGCCAGTGTGCAGATGTCGCTATATGATCCTGTATATACAGGACCACTCATAGGTGGTCAGTCTGTGAATAAGCTGCAGTGGTGTAAATTGTAAAAGAAATGTATTGGCAGGAGAGGATGGGGAATTACTGTATGGCCCTGCAGTGTTTGTGGTGGCTTTTGGCTTGTTCTAGCAGATCTGTATGTACTGACACAAGGCAGATCTTTATGTAGTATTTATGTTCCGCAATGTTCACCAAAAAGTGAATAATGGTAATGGCATTTGTAAAGAAAAAAAGGCTTCTGCATTCAGTACAGCCATCTTAGGCTTTCCAAATTTTTTTTCTGGGAGCATTTCCCTGCATTGGAAATTACTATATTTATCCATGGTATCTATGTAGTGACCTAGTTTGTTTATCACTAACTACTCAGAATTTTTACTGTTGCCTGGAAGAGTAAAGAGGTGTGTATTTATGTTTGTGGAACAGAGAGGTGCAGGTCTCTCTTGTTTGCCTGGGCTTTTTGTTTCTTCAAGCCCCTGGCTTTTATGAGGTCCTACTTTCTTCCTCTGCACAAAGGGTTTCCGTGCTTTTTTTTCCTTCCGTTTTCCTGGAACTGTTGTGACAAATTGAAAGCTTTCTAATAGATCTAAAAATTATCAGTGTTACATGCGATAATGGCCAAGGTCTAGAGTCAGCCACAATTGCAGTACAGTTAGGGCAGAAAATGCAGACAAAAGGCTTCACTTTGTCAAACACAGTGTTATTTCAAAGTTTTTCACATTTAGGGTTTATATTGTACCTTAAACCACTTCTCTTCTCTGGACTATTATTTTATCCTTTTTTTTATATATATTTTTTTCTTTTTTCCTATCATTGAATGGACTTGAGCTTATGGATTTCTGGTTTTTCAGTTGATGCTTCAAAGACCGAGGACTGTGGTAGATATTAATCCAAGTTTGATGTTGAAAGTAGGTTGCTCTTCACATTTAACTCTTTCAGGAATCTGGATTTTCGTGGCTTCTCTCAGCTTTAGTAACCCTGGGACAGCTCCTGTGAATACAGCGGAATAACTTTACACCAAAGCTTCACCTAAATTAATGTCGGTGTTTGACAAAACCTTTATTTGTATTGCAAGCTGTGTCTTCATGTTCAAATCAGGTAATTAAATCTTCAAATCATACATGTAGGTTTGTTATTAGTAAATTTATTATTAGTAAATTATTAGTAAATTTGAGGTTTATATGGTGTCACAGAACCTTCAAGAAAGAGCTGCAGTAGAGCTCATTACAGAATGAGCTAAAACCTCTCTGAAATTTTTTGTTTTATTGCATTTTCTGGTTTGGACTCCTTTCTCTCTCAGGCAAAAACAGAGAGGAAAAACTGCCAGCACTGCACTAGGTGTGTTTGTGCCCTAATTGCTGCAGGTCTCTTTATGGTATGATACGGGGCCCTTGATTTGGGTTGCTTGCCAGCATTGTATGAATCATCTGTCAACTTTTTGTGATACTAAATGGTCATCCCTTTGCAGTAAACTAGTTGAGGAACAGTGTGTGCACCTGAAATGAAAACCTCTGTCTGTCAAATATAGGTGTTATAAGTGGTCATTTACTCTTGGGGAAACATGGTTCATTTATGATTATATGCCAGACAAGACTGCCCCTGGCGTGAGCTGGACCAACCACCGTGGTACATCTCAGTGACCTTGGCCCAGAAGAAGAGTACTGAGAAATGATGCTGCTTCCCCAGTCTCAGGCTGCAGGAATGAGTACGGGGGAGAACAAACACAATTTTGGCAGTGTCTTTTAAAGACTCCAAGAAGCCAACAACTCAAGTCCTTCACTGCAAGGAAGGAGGGAAATATAGAAGACCACTTTCAAATGATCTGTGGAAAACAGAGATACTAAACTCTGCCTTTGCCTCAGTCCTCCACAGCCAGGTCTGCCAGACCTCTGTGGGAGATGGGTAAGGGACAGAAATGACCAGCAGCAAGTGAGCAAGAAGTCAGGGAGAGGGTAGACAACTCGATCCATGGGCCAAGAGGACAAGATGGGCTGCACCTGAGGTTGGTGACAGCTGGCTGATGTCCATGCAGCGTGATGCTCCTATAAAGTCTGGGAGGTCGTGGAGATCCAGGGAGGTCCCCAGAGACCAAAGAAATGAAAGTGTTGCACACATTTTTCAAAAAGATGATTTGGGAAACTCCAGGCTGGTCAGCCTGGCTTCGGTCCCTGGGAAGATCATGGAGCACCTGGAGGAGAAGGTGACTGGGTGCTGTCAGCATGGGGATAAATCACACCTGGCCCACCTTTTGGCCTCCTGGGAAGAAATGACTGTTTTGCGGATGGTGGGAGACAAGTGGGCATCATGTACATGGTTTGTAGCAAGGCTTTTGGCACTGTTGCTGTTCTCACATCCATCCAAGCCATGATGGTTTGGATGGACAGACAACAGGATGGGTAAAAACTGGTTGGATGATGGCACTTAGAGGGCAGCGGTCGATGGAGCACTGAGGGGGCCTATCTGGGACCTCTACCATTTTAGATCTATATCAGTGACCTGAAGGAGGTGATGGAATGAGTGCTTTCCACCTAAGAGTGCAGGTAATACCAAACTGGGGCAGCCAGTGTATGCACTCGAGGGCAGGGCTGCCACTCAAAGAAGCCAGACTGGGTGAATGGGATATCAGGAGCCATAAAAAAGGACAAGTGCAAAGTCCTGCTATGAGGAGGGAGAGCTGATCCCCAGTTCAGTTCTGGATAAACCAGGGTGAGGTCAGGGGACACCACCACACTGGTCAGGCTGGAGACCCTGGCCTGCAAGGGGATGTTTTGGAGGTCCAGTGGCAGCCCCAGTGCTTGCAGCAAGAGGGTCAAGGAGTATGAAGATGGACTCTTCACAGTACTGCATGGCAGGAGAATGAAAGTTATCTTCTCTGAAGATATGACCCTTCCTGGGTGGTGAGCATGAAGACTTACGCCCCTTCTAAGCCCCATGCTGACTTGCTGTGTGAGATTCAGACACTTTTGTTCAGTTATCCTTTTTTTTTTTTTTTTTTTTTCCTTTATGTAAAGATTGGGATTGTATTTTATGGGAATGCTAGCAAATATAAAATCTTAAGATCATCTACAGAGTACATCTTTTTTGTTGTTGTTGTTGTTTTTATTGTTTGTTTTTGTTTGCTTATTTACTTTGTAATTGTTGCTTATAATTAATAAACAAGTCTAAACTGTGTTAAACAAGCTGTAATTTCCAGTGCTAATGTTTTTCCTTTTTTTTTTTTTCTTTTGTTTTGCAGTTTTCACTTTATAGTTTTGTGTCTGTGTGGGCTGGCAGTAAGAATCCAAAAAGAAAAATTTACTTCCATTACTAACTTCCTTTTATGTTTGTTTATGAAACAGATGAAAAAAATGGTTGACAGTACATAGAGATTCTCCTTGAACATTTTCTTCCTTGAGATAGTAGTAATGGAAATGTCCAATTTCCAGATTGTGACAGGAAAACATCTATTTCAAGTATATTGGAATGAAGTTATGAGTCTGCATTTTAAAATGCAATCTGGATTTGGCACAAGAGATCTCAGATAGAAAACTCCAGCTAAGATGATGAGATTTATAGATTTAAGATTCAGTGTTCATGCAAAGAGTTTAACAATTCTGCTGATATGTGTGTTAAGGGAAGAAATTAAAATGAACTGAATTGGTGATTCATTTTGGTCACACTCTGGGTGTAGACCAGACATTTTCTAATAATTAATTATCTAATTTAAAACTTCCCTGTTTCCTGGCTGAAGTAAGAAATTAAATATTTTGTATAATAAAGCAGCTGATCTTTAAAACTAATGGGAAGGGCTGTTATATTTTTCTTAAAAACTATAGGCTCTTCAGTTCACTGGGCTCTGCTTCAAGGAATTAGTTCTGAGCAAATTAGCCAGTAAAATGAATGTACCCTGCACTGATTTATTAACAAAAGCTATGTATAAACAGAGCTGATCAGTATACGGAAATTGCATAAGAAAAATAAAAATATGCATACATTAAACAGTCTTGATCGTTGACCATTGATCGTGTGTTATATTTCTCTTAGTTCCATATGAAATGTTTCTTTTACTTGAAAAACGAATAAATGTAGGTTGAATAAGCTGAGCAGTTCTGGGAAGTTTTCACTGCCTTTGATTGCCTTCATTATAAATTGAGAGTGCTCAGTAGAATTTAGAATAAAAAAAGGCACAATCTTGCAATGCCGTGGATTCTAGAAAATGTATTCTGAGATTAAGTATTTCACTCTTTATCACACAAGTCATCAACCTAGAATTATGTTCAGTGTCAATGCTCATATTCCTCTATTTTCCTCTAATGCTACAACAAAGACTCTACCAGCCAAATGTACCTCTGTGAAAATCCCAAATTAAGGGTGTCCTTTTCTCTGTTAACTTTTTCATTACAGTTCTGAAATGGTAACAATACTGCTGATACGGCACTAGTGGCATAATGTGTGGAGGATGCTAAGCATATTTGACAGAACAGTTGCTGATTCCTTTTACTCCCATTTAATGCATTTGCCTGCAGTAATAAGGTGACTGTGGTTTATTTTCAAGCCACTGGCTTGATTTCCAGTTATGCATCTATCCTACTACTGTTCCTATAATTTCAAATCTAGTGCATGAAATTGCTTTGCAAATATTACTGTTGATAATCGGGGTAGGTAGTACTGTCTATTTGTAAGAAGGTGTATTGAATTGCAGCAGAACCAGTGCCATAGTACAAGGTTTTGTGACCAGTCTTTGAAGACCATGGTTGGGTAAAAGTCTCATTGGTTTTAAATACTTCTTCTCTCACAGTCAGTAGGGATGCCTCAGTTGGCACCTCTGCATTGTAGCATTGTATGTAGATAACTACACAAAAAACAAAACAAAACAAAACAAAAAAACACTGCAGCCTAAGAATAGGAGAAAATGCTGGCTGAACACAGGAGGAGCCTAATCATGGTCAAAATGGCTATTCTGCTAGTCTGGTATGACTAAAGGTCTGGTGTGACAAGGAGAGCTTTACAATAGGTTTAGAGAAGATAAAAGGCAGCTTTGCTGAACTTCTCAGAAATACCTTTGCAAGGGTAAAGGGCAGTGTGGGAGAGAATGAAACACAAGCTGATTTGGAAATGAATTTTCAAATACATGGAAGGTTCAGCTAGACTTCTTGTTACTGGGTAAGAGATGATACATTACAAGAGATCCTTTCCAAGAGCTTTGAAAGTACAAAATGACACAGGTTGGGTGTGATAGGAAAGGGCGAGAGAAGTGATCTTAGTTAAAGCAAAGTGCTCGTGTAATGCTTCACAGCAGTATTCAGAAAGTCACCGTCTATTCCATTTCTGAAAGCACGAGTGAAAGATGACAAATTAATACAAATTCAAGAATATTGAGACCTTGCGATGATTAGCTCTGCCAGTGGATACGAAAGGCAATGTCTTAGAGATGCCGTTAATGAAAAAAATTGGCAGAACATCAGCCAGTGATGGTTCTCACTTTCACGCTTTTTAGAATCAAGTGGCAAGCAAAGTAATAGTGGTTTGTATTGCAGTATTACTTGTTGCACTGTGTAAGCTTTTGTAACTGAGGATCCTTCATGTACTGGGAGGAAATGAAGACTTTAAGGGAGTGCATTAACACACTTAGCATGCTTCTAGAGGTTGAAGATTAGGGCTCAAATCTTCATTCTCCTTTATTCAGACCTCTCCTTCTGTCCAGAAATTCTGGCATGCATCAGGAAGAGTTCTTCTGTCTGTCCATGGGGGGTGCAAATACATGAAGGAAGTAGTGAAAAGGGGCAACTTTTCCCTAAAAAGTGTTTAAATCAACTAACTGAAAGTTTCCGCTCTGCTCTGCACTGGTGTGGCCTCACCTCGAGCACTGTGTGCAGTTCTGGCCACCACAGTACAAAAAGGACATTAAACTGTTGGAGAATGTCCAGAGAAGGGCGACGAAGATGGTGAAGGGCCTAGAGGGGAAGACGTATGAGGAGCGGCTGAGGTCACTGGGCCTGTTCAGCCTGAAGAAGAGGAGGCTGAGGGGGGGACCTCAACGCAGTCTACAGCTTCCTCACGAGGGGGAGTGGAGAGGCAGGTGACCTATTCTCCGTTATCACCAGTGACAGGACCCGTGGGAATGGTGTTAAGCTGAGGCAGGGGAAGTTTAGGCTGGACATCAGGACGAGGTTCTTCACCGAGAGGGTGGTCGCACACTGGAACAGGCTCCCAAGTGAAGTAGTCACTGCACCAAGCCTGTCTGAATTTAAGAAGAGATTGGACTGTGCACTGAGTCACATGGTCTGAAATGTTGGGTAGACCTGTGCGGTGCCAGGAGTTGGACTTGATGATCCTTATGGGTCCCTTCCAACTCGGGATATTCTGTGATTCTATGATTCTGTGATTCCATCTGTTATTGCAGAATCTGTAGTAGAGATTTTGGTGAATAAACTAATTAATTTCAGTCTTAAGCTCTAGTGCCTGCTTTTCTTTAAAAGGGAAGGGTATGCCGTCCCTTTTCCAGAAAGAGAGATTCAAGGAACATGGGGACTTGTGAGCTCCCAGACCCAAGTGAATATGCAAGAATTATACTATACTTGGCTGAAGGTCTGAGACCCCTATACCCTTCATGCTGCCATGGCCTTTTTCTTTGGCTGGGTTTCCAAGGAAAGGATATTCAGATTCCTTGATCTCGTATGATCTGTAATTACTCCGAGCTAATTTGCATAATAAGGGGACTGTAGCCTTGGGACAAGTCATGTAGTCAGCTGAGAGAGATTTTCAGATTTAGTTCATCAAGACCAAAGTATAAGTCATTTGGGGAAAAGGGTGGAAATTAAAAAAAAAAAAAAGCTTTTTAACACTATCAATACAAATGTTATGTTAAGCAGAACTGAAAAACTGGATAATTTCTGCAGGCAGATCATGACAGTATCATTAGCCTTAAAAAAAAAAAAAAAGTAGTCTGGTGGATCATTTAATTGGGCTGACTTCTAGAAAATTATTTACCTTAGGCAATATCCATGAATGTTTAGATGACCATGTGTAATGATTCAGTGAACTTACTGAGTACTAGAACGTGTTTCAAGAAAGAAAGAGAGAGAAATGTGATTTTGTGTTAAGCAGCATTAGTCAGGTCCAATTTATCCTGCAGGGGAAAAGCATCTCTGGAGAAAGTTTTGATGAGTAGCAAATGTAGGTAGTTTGAGGCGCTGATCTGCAGGCTAAGGCCAAATGATGGTCATTAGTCAACATCAGTAAAACATGTTTGCTTGTTTTTAAGTACTGGCAGACCCCTCCACTCCCCCCCCCCACCCAAAAAAAAAAAAAAAAAGAAAAAAAAAGGAAAAAAAGAGGCCGAACTAACAACAACAATAAAAAAAAATGAACCCCCTGCATAGCTCCTTTAGAACTTGAAAAGAGTACTAACCAGCAGTTGAGACCAAGAGTATTTTTGTGAAGATGGATCTCTAAACAATTTTATAAGTGTAGAGTCAGAATTGTCAGGAGGGGATTCAAACTTAAATGAGTTAATTGGTTGTGGGACCCTGACTTACATTTGTGCTCTAATTGCAGAATATCTGTGCTACTGAAGGAAGATGAGGATCTGCGCATTTTTCTATAGCCACCACTTTCAAAATATTTCAAGTGTCTTGTGCTTAAATAGTATTAAGAAAGCTGTATGTATTAACACTTAAAAATAATGGAACATTGAGAAAGAAATAATCTTACATAATGCCTCCAGCCTGCAAAACCTAAGGAAGGGATTCCATCTTCAAGTAACTCTACATTAACTTGGTCAATTCTTTAAACAGTTGAAATTAAGTTTTGTTTCCTTTTAAAGATGAAAAAGCCTGGTCTTAAACTATAGCTAAAAATAAACCAGATTAAAAGATTTGTACTTCTCTTACCTGGCTTTTGGGGAGGGGTGTTAAGGAAACGCAACAGTCTTTGTTTACCCTGAGGCTTTTAATATCTCAGATTATTATAAGATTTTAGGTGGACATTATTTACTGTGAGAGTAAAACAAAGGGAAGATAGATCTTGCGTATGTCAATACTTTTATTCAGATCTACTGGAAAAAAAATAGCAGAATGCCTTTGCAGAAATAGTTATAGCTGAGACCTGGAGAAAATGAACCATAGAGGTACAAGTAACTTAAAGTTACGCTTTTTTTCTCCATAGCCTTCTGTCAGCTGTTGCTGTTTTAAGAGCCCTGTCTGCTTCTGGTTGAAAGCCGGAGCCTGGGTTTTGGGCATCTTTGGACTGCCTCTGATTTCTACCAGCTGAAACTGTTAAAAAATTCTACCAGCCTCAAGTTTTTCACAGAGAACAGAACCTTAAAGGCTGCTCTTTCCCTCTGTGTTCTTTATAGGCATGAATTGTGCAAAGCTTTAGTTGCTACACGAATTATGACAAGGGCATGCAAGAAAGTAATGTTTTGCTAGCACTTCCCATAGCCATTTATATGCTACAGTTTGTGAGCATCCATCTAATTCACTGATTTAAAAAAAAAAATCCTATTTTAGCTTAAGAAAAGAGAATGGAAATAAGTTGAATATCTGTAAAACAGAGAGCTGTAAAACAGAGAGCAATAACACAATAAAGACAAGAGTCTTTTTTGAGTATGATGATACTATGAAGCCATACTGCACCGGTAACATTTCAAGTATCTAGACATGATACTTACTGGTATCAGTTTGCCTTGGAAGTTTCCTGCTTGAGATGTGTTCCTTGTGTTTTATTTTTTTTAACTAACTCTCTGTATTGCTTGCTTTTCACTCTTCTAATAAAAGGAAGTTACAGGTGCATTTGGATGTGAGTGTTGGCTGTGGCTTGTCATAAACTTTCTGGATTTTTATTTTGCTTGATAAAAACTTTTATTGTATTTGTAAAAAAGACCTTCAAAAATTTTTGACTTTTTAAATCAGGTCAATTCTGCAGCTGCTTTATGTGGTGATTGAGCAATATGGAGCTGCCTCTTTCTGAGGTTTTCTGTATTTTTGAGTTTGTTTATCTTATCAGGATACAGCCAGTACTTATTTAAGTAGGTCACACACATTTTTGGTGATGCTTGTGCTGTGGTCACTTGGAACGAGCTTTGAGATGAAACAGTGTGAAAGATTAGTGCCAGGAAGGAGGTTTCTTTGAAGGTTATGAAAGCATGTGTAGATGTAGTGTCCTTCTCAACATAAGATGAAAGGCTTTTTCCACTTCTCTGTAGAACAGACATTTTGTTTTGGTTTTATCTGTTTGTTTCTCCCAGCTTTGGTAATGATACTGTGTTCCGATGGGTTAGTTGGAGAAGAATCAGGGAAGTGTTCTTAAGAATTTCAATACAATTAGTGAAACGATGTATTTGAACGAAGAAGAGAGGAATATAACCTTTGACAAATCCAACAGAACAAACTTTCTTCTGTTTATTTCAATCACCTCCCCCCCAGTAACCAGTGTTAGGAAATCCAAATAAAACCAACAGATTGCTGGACAAATAGAATACTTTTGAGATTTGTAGCTGAAGGGATTGTTTTCTGGTCACAAAGACCAACAGGTTTCAAATGCTTATGCTTCTAAATCAGAGGGTTAAAATATACTCCTTTGATGACAGCTATGCTAGAGTTATTTTTAAGCCATTTCCCATTTCTGTCATTAACTTCTTAAGTACTAAAATTTTTAAGAGTGAGAAAGTAAATCATACTGATCACAGGCTTCTGTTAAATAGAAACAGTAATTTTCTGCACTAGAATTGCACGCATTTTTCATTTTAAAATAATTAGATGTATATAGTGAATCAGCTTAAAATTTCCAATTAAAATCACTGAGTAATATAATAGAAATTCCTGAAGCAAATGAAATTCCAGACTTCCATAAATATCTTCAGAAGAAAATGAATGTATATAATACTTTTTTTTTAAAAAAAAAAAAAAAGTGAAGCTGTTGCTGTTCATAAAAGGCAGAGTGCAAAGAAAAGATGAGTACTTATATTAGATGAGCCATAAGAATTGGATATTTCCTGAATACAGTGGGTGGTATCGGAAATGTAATGGTTGCTCAGTTAGGTCTTCATGATTATCAAGGTATTTCAAGCGCTACATTAAGTAATACAAAACAAACAAAAATAACTAAAATCAGAGTATGTTTAATCCCACAGGGACATGTATACATTCCTTCTTAGGTTTGTGGATGAACACCCAATTATTTCAGCATTCCCTCTGCCGTTCTTTTATACAGAAGCTAGATTTTTGGCTGCACTTCAGCAGGGACTTACTGGACTTGACAGTCAGCAGTGATGTGGCTATCTGAAATGGAAGTGATGTGTTTTCTTTCACCAGTAATGCCACAAGAGGATTTAAATCATCTGGCACAATTTTAGTCAGGAACTATTCCAAGAGCAAAGATTGAGCAGAGCGGAATCATCAAAATGATAGACCAAGACAGATAAGTCAAAGAGAAATGAGAATTTAACCATATAGACAACAGTAACACCATCTCAGACATTTGCAGTCCTTAATTTTTTTAAATTCAACTGTGTGTAACAAATGTATTATGGGTGTTCTACCCAGCTGGGCAGCTGAGCTCCACCACAACCATTCTATCACTCCCCCTCCTCAAAGAGAAACGCGGAGAAAATACAATGGAAAGGGCTCAAGGGTTGAGATAAGGACAGGGGGATCACTCAACAATTATCATGACGGGCGAAACAGACTCAGCATAGGCAGATGAGAGAAATTTAATACCTATTACTAACAAGCTAGAGAAATGAGAAATAAAGAAAACAAACTAAAACCACCTTACCAATATCCACTCTCTTCCACCTCCTCCCCCTGAGCAGCGCAGGAGAACGGGGACTGGGGGCTGCAGTCAGTCCCTGACGCTTCGTCTCTGCCGCTCCTTCACGGTCCCTCTTTGCCCCTGCTCCACGTGGGGTCCCTCCCACGGGATGCTGCCCACAGGCAGCAGGTCTTCAGGAACTGCTCCCACAGAGCTCCGTACCACGGGGTCCATCCCCCAGGAGCAAACTGCTCCAGCACGGGTCCCCCACGGGCGGCAGCTCCCCCCAGACCCCCTGCTCCTGCGTGGGCTCCTCTCCACGGGCTGCAGCTCCGGCCCGGGGCCTGCTCCTGCGGGGGCTCTCCATGGGCCGCAGCCTCCTCCAGGCCACATCCACCTGCTCCACCGGGGGCTCCTCCACGGGCTGCAGCGTGGAGATCTGCTCCGTGTGGGACCCATGGGTGCAGGGGGACAGCCTGCTCCACCAGGGGCCTCTCCACAGGCCGCAGGGGAACTGCTGCTGCCTGCCTGGAGCACCTCCTGTCCTCCTGCTGCACTCACCTGGGGGCTGCAGGGCTGCTTCTCACTCCTCTCTCTCTCAGCTGCTTTGTCACAGCAGTTTTTTTTTTTCTTCCCCCTTTCTTAAATCTGCTCTCACAAAGGTGCAAATAACATCACTTGCTGGCTTGGCTCTGGCCACCAGCGGGTCCCTTTGGAGCCAGCTGAAACTGGCCCTTATCTAACGGGGCAGCTTGTGGATTCTTCTCACAGAGGCCACCCCTGCAGCCAGCCCCCCACTACTAAAACCTTGCCATGTAAACCCAATACATGTATTTGTTTGGGGGTGAAGCTAAATCTCTTAAGGATAAGAAAGAAAACCACCTCCAAATGAGTCTGGTATATTTGTACGTAAGACCTTTCATAGCACCAAAGGATAACTCTTTATGTTTGTTAATAATTAGGTACCAGCAGGTGGGGCTGAAGGTTACACAGCTTTTGTAGATTTTTATGAAGACTGAAGACATTTCTGTTGTCCACTGGAACTGCTTATGAAAATGGATTCTTACCTGAATGAAAGTCAACTCTGATAAAATACTAAAGTTTTGGTATACTCCACATCTGAATTGACATATTTGAACCATGATAATTGACAGAAATGCCCTTTCCCTGGGTGAGAGTCATATTCCTATGATAGTAACTCTTTGCATGTGGGAATACTTCTTGTTCTGCATTCATAAAGAATTTGGCACAATGAAGACCTCGTTCATGACTAGTAAAGCACATCACCCAAAGGAAAAGAACCAGCATTCAGAAACCATCAGGTGGTATCTGGTGGTCTATTTAGGCATTTTAGCTCTGTGTGCTTTGCAGGTCTTTGTTGCATGCTTGTAACTGAGGAACTAACTTGCATGAATAAAATATATACTCTTGTATCTGCTTACACATGTTGTATCCCTTGCCGCTAGTAAGAGTGCTGCCTTTTATGGTCCACAGCTTCTTGTTCAGATACCGGAGAAGAAAAAGGTGGCTTTGAAGAAGTCTGCCTTGGGCCATGTAGGTATGTGAAAGGGAATAAAGAGAAGTTGAAACCCTTTTCTTGAAGGACTTTGTCCAAAGTCTGCATGGGTGAGAGTTACCTACATATGGTACAAGTGGTGAGCCACAGCTCGTTAGTGCTGGGTGCTCCAGTGCAGCGCACATGGTGTGGCACGATGCTGCATAGTGGCACATCTGCAGTCAGAGTATCAATCTACCAACACAGCATGCACTGCTGCATCTGTACAACTCTGTGGGCTCATGTGGATTCTGTTGCATTCAGATCTACCTGTGCCCCTTTGTACAGCACAGACCTGCTCTAAGTAATGTGCTTAAAAAAAATTGCCTGATTAAAACAGGAATATAAACTGGGAAGTATAAATAGCATTTGCCATCTCTTAATTTAGCCTAACTACTGGCTTTATTTATCAGCCACTGGACAAATATATAACTGTATTTAGCATGTTCTTTGACTTACGTTCAGTTTGCCTGTTAGTTGTATAGAAGATGGTAGTACTGATGTAGGATCAGTCACTTCTGCAAATAGTCTGTGGAGTAGGTCATTTCTTCAAAACGGAGAGGTCACACACAGGAAAGCTTTAGAGGCAATCAGGGTTCTTCAGATTGCTTTATTGTTATTATTTAATCAGGTTGTGCATGCACACTGCGTATTGCATGAGTTGAGTAGGAAAAACTTGTTCTGCCACAGCCCAGCATTTGGTACAAGCACAGAGTGAGGAGGCTGGACCCCTGCTTTGCCCCTCTGTGTTGCATCAGTCCAGCACTGCTGGACCAGTGGGTGATGGTGCACTGCATTGGATGTGCCAAAGGCAAACTGCACATCCCTGGAGCAATGGGGAGATGCAGAGGAAGCAGTCTTATACATGGCTCTGTCATCTGCAAAACGCGTCCCAGTGTTACTCCTTGCCCGGGGCTGTGCCTGCAGGCAGAGAGCAGCCCAGGATTGTGTATTCTGTGCTTTCTGCTTTCTTGTCCTTTTTCTTCCTTTTTCCCTGGTTCCTTTTCCTTTCCTTTTTCATCACATAAACACAAACATCCGTGGCTTAGTAAGTGGCTTAGTTGGTGTTTGCTGGGACAGAAGGAGCTGGAATAGCATCCAGGGAGGAAATTTGAAAGCTGCCCTTTGCCAAGTACTTAGAAGCTGTGAATCAGCAGGAGGGAAGGACTGTCATAAAAAAGATCACCAGGCTGTTTCATCTGTGTAAAATCAGAGAAGCCTGTCATGTTATCGAACAGCCAAGTGTCTTTTGTTAATTCTTAACATGTTTTGCAGGGCATTCTGTGCTTAGAAATCCTACCAGAATAAAATAAATAAATAAATCTAAATATCACCAACCATTTATACAAGAAAAAATACTGTTTGCAATGTTCTTTTGAATCATTCAGTTAATAACTAGCCATTTTTCCTGTTTACAGTCGTTCTTGTATTTTAAGAAAAAAGTTACTGTTAAATGGCATCTTCATTAAAAAAATACTTAGTATGATAAATTCATTTTAAAATTATTTGGCTCTTTGGAGTAATGATTTGTGTCTTTGTGAATATGTAAGACCCAGCAGTTGTTGCCCTTTCAGTAAACTGATAGTCTTGGTCACCTGAGGGTTGAGATGTCAAAAACTGAGAAGAATTTAATAGTCAGAGAGTGCTTCTTGCACAGTTCTTTAGTCACATGGGAATATGTGAAGTGTATAAAGTAAACATTTGGTAAAGTTTTCCATTTTTAAACATCTGTGATTTCCGTTTTATGTGACAGAAATCTCTGAGTCAATTTTAGTTATTCCAGTTACCCATGTCTTGAAGCAGAAGTATTATTTTAGAAATGCTAGTTAACCAACGTATGAGTTAAAGCTGTCATTTTTGGAGGTATAAACTCCCTAAGTGTTATTGTATATGTGATGTATAATAGTTCAGGTAGTAATAATTGATTTGGTACAGCAGTTATATTTATTTTAGGGGATTTGGTAAGTGTATGGAGGGAGGTTATGGAAATGGCAGTCTATTTTGGACATTGCATTCAACAATAGCCTTAATGTCAAGTTTTGTGAAGTCTTTAAAAGTCATTTATATGCTGAGGGCATTCTGTCATTTTGTTTGAGAAGAATGGAATTACTCTGAGAACTAGAATTTTAGGAAGTACACAAAATGCTTTGATTGGAGTTACTTTGTCATCAGCCCTTAAACTGAAGGGTTTGTGTAAGCCTTGAATATGAAGTTTACGTAGCACACATGACTGTACTTGTGCTCCTCAGCAACAGGAATGCTAATGACCAGGTATGCTGTCCATGCTGAGACTGTTTATGTGTCAAAAACAATGTTTCCTGTTGATCAAAATCGACTTCAAAGAAGACTGGGAAAAGAAATACGGGTTTGCATATATACTTCATTACGCTGCTTGGAGGCTCAGACGAAATATGACATAGCATTGTAGGCACTTTGAGTACAGTAACTCTGTGACCTTAGTGCTGTAAAATGAGGAGTGTAGCACCTGCATTAGATATTTTCAGCCATTATATGGCTACCTGTTACCTAAGGCGTTGCTTTGTAACATCAGCATCAATAAAACTGCTTGGGAATGAGAGTTTTGAAGGAGTCTGCTCATATGACTCAGTGTAAGACAGTATCTCGTTCTCCAAAGCATGGGACCATGTTGTTTGAATGGCTGTTGGTTGGACGTACTGATCTTAACAGTCTTTTCCAACCTAAATGATTCTGTAAATTTAAACATAGAGTTAATACTAAATATACAGTAAATACATGTAAATACACGGCTTCTGGTTCCAAATCAGTTTTGCAGCTCTGAAGCAAGATGATGAACTAGTATAGACTTGATGCTTTTGCTGGTGTATGTTTGACATAAATTATCTATCATTTGCTGTATCTGATATGACAGCCCTGCCTTTACATCATTTCATTCAAATATGTGTGAACTGGTAACCCAGCAGCTCATAAGTGATATTAGTAATCACTGAAGTCATTTGCAGACACATTTTCCAATTTCAGACTCATGTATGAGTAATTTACATACATGAATGTTTGTGTTAGTACTGGTACTTTAAACACGTAGGCAGAACATCAGGAATGAACAGTGGTTGAAGTCAACAGTAATATGTTATGCCCTTGGTGTTGTTTGAACTAACTTTCATGTATGTGATAAGCTCTCAACTCCTCCGTGTCTGCTTTTTTTAAAAAAATTGCTTTTCTTTTTTAGTGACCATGGCTGTACACAATGACTGTATGTAATGATACAGGTGAGAGCTCACTGAGATCTTACAAAATGATAGTCAGGTTTCTTTATCTGTCCTAGAAATATACCTCATCTAATACATCCTTAGTATTCTTCTTGTCTTTGTCATGGTATGAGAACAGTATGGATCATATGATTGATTAGATATTTGAGCCCTCTGCTCAGGGGGACCTGTTAATCTCTCGATATAGAGAACTGGCATATTGTTCTACTAAATGCCATTCCATCTGTATTGTTACATTCCTTGAGCTCATCCAATTATTCCTCTGCCATACCAATCTGCCTAAGTATTAATAACATTTCCCAACTTTGTATCACCAACAGGATTTCTAATGGAAATACTGAAAGGCCTATTAAGTTACACGTTTCAGAAGCAATGTCACTCTTTGCTGGAGTTGCTTTTTTCAGCATGCTCATTATTCACATGAAGTCCATACTCACATTGCCTCTGCTAATGATGCTGACAGGAGGCCCCGCTAACACCGAATTGGTGAATACAACTCCTCCATCACATCGCATAAAGAGTAGCAGTTACAATTAAATCACATGGAGAACAACGATATAGGTGACCTGTTATGATAATGATGTATTTCTGGTTCTGTTGTGAAGATGATGCTTTTAGACATGCATTAGACTCATTACAATTTTCTCTGTCTGAATCCAAAAAAATGACACTTCTAATTAAGCTGGGAGACACGGGCAGGATATCTGTTGTCGTGGATGTGGGCATACCTCTGGTAGATGGAGCGTGTTAGGTAAAACTGAGGGTTGCTGATTGCTCTGGAAGAGCCAGTATCCATAAAAAACTGCTGTGCCTCTAGATGTCCTATGCTAAATCATTCTATGATTCTATGCGATTATGGCATAAGCTTGAGAATTGGTGGGAAAAAAAGCAGTTCAAACATATCCATAAATGCTATTGCCATCTACGTTTCAGCAGGGAATATTAGCAATACAAACTGTATTAGCATAATAAAGGAGTGGTTTTGAAGGCAAATTCAAGACAGTGATACAATAGAATATCTTTCCAATCTTCAGCTCACTTTTATTTTTAGCTATATCTATTAGTTTGTTGTTTAGAGAAGAAAAGTCATGGTTGGGGAGGAAGAAAGAGAATAGCTTTCCTTTTCCAAGTGAAAAAACAAAGAAACTCATGTAGAAGGTGGCTGTGAGCACAACAAAAGACATCAGCTTTTTGAAAAAGTATTTAGGGGAAGTGTCAGATGCTTTAGATCATTTTGAGCCTCCTTTTTGGACAATGATAGAATCGTAAGTTTCAATTGTATTTCACCAACAACTCTGACTTTTAAAAAGAACTTCTTTAGCACAGATGTTATCTAAGCTACCTTGTTTGTAGCATTCTCCATCACTTATTAGCAATGTTCATCTCACTCAGTTCATCTTTTTTTTTTAACTTCCATGGCTGCTCTTTATGTCTCCACAAGGCATACTTGCAATACATTGTCAAACTTCACGTTAAGCTTTTTTTTTGCACTTTTAATAGCTTTTCTTGTTATTTCTTTTTCTAATTCTATAGTTGGTTACACCAGCAAGCAAATTTTAAACAATGCAGGTGCTTAAGGAATATGACAGGTCTTTTTACAAACTTTGTAGACTGACTTCTTACCTTAAGCCTAAATTCGTATACTATAAGCACTCTTGCTGATTTGTGACGTGTTAGCAAGAGCTTCAAATGTCGGAACACTGCTTTCAGATGCTTACCATAGTTTATTAAAGAAATAATCTCCAACATGTTTTATTGCTTCATGCATCCTAAAAGTTCAGAATAACTCACCGGTAAGAAATAGACCCTTTTGCACCACAGGTGAATATAGTATTTAATGTAATATCTAGCTCTAACAGCTTTAAATAAAAAAGCTTTTTTTTATCAATTGTTGTAGGGTTAACAGAAAATAGCAAAATGCCCACAAAAGGATGGGTGTGCCATATTCTTTTTTAAAATCCCAAATTTGTGTGGTGTTGCATTTCACCAAATATTCTCACTCACGTTGTTGGAAAGAGAACTTGTCCTGTCACATCCTCTCTCTCAAAATGCACCATTACTATAGTAAAAAATGATCTGCACAACTATTGTCATTGTACATGGAGGAGTCCAATGCTAGAAGAATGAATGGCCAGCCTATAAATGTGAAATGAACATCTACAAGTGCATCCAAATAGAAAGTCTTCTAAAAGGATAGAAGAAATACCAATTTGTACAACAAAGCAATACACCGCATTTAACAGCTTTCTCTGTGAAGTAACCACAAGAGAACAAAACATATTTTTGATTTACATGTGTTCACCTTCTTGTCATGAAAAAAATTACCAAGATTGTCTATTTACCAGCAGGAGCAGCAAGGCAGAAATCAGGTAGATGCCCATAAGCTCAGAAGGAGTGCCACTTGTGGGGGTTCTGGATGGCAAAGAACTGGTATTTGGCAACTCACAGCATGGAGTTTATACTTGTGTAAGCAAGAAACATAGTACTCTATGTGGCTTAATACATATACTCTCTATAACCCAAGTAGAGTTTACATTGACTAGGCATTTATTAAGGAACAGAGATTACATTATTATTTATTAATATGATATGTGTAACAACAACAACAACAAAGTACTTTGGACGCAAGGTGTTTGTAGCCTAAGAACACCTATACACCTTAGGGACATGCCTTTGGAATTTTGTTTATATGTATTTTGTCTGTGTGTGAGTTTTCTTATTTCCAAGGTCAGAGCTTTCAAAGCACTCTGCTAAAGTATTTCAGGCTTCTGCTGTAGGATTATAGACACTCTCCTTCCGTAGCCCTACACATTCAGGTACTTTAGAAAGGGTGATGCTGCTTAATTGTCTCACCTGGTCACAGGAGACCTTCACTTGCCTCACCTGCCCTGTTGTGTAGCAATTCCTCAAATGAAACTGGGGTTAAAAAGCCAAACAACAATTATCTTGGAAACCTGGGCTCTGGAATTTTACTGGCTGAACCTGAATGCATTTGTTCTGCTAGCTGTTCAGCTTAATCATCTAGCCCATACGCTCTCACTGTGTAGGATTGTCTTCCTGCTGAACATGCATTAGTACTTAATGAGGTAACTAATTTTTTAAATTTAAATCATGTGGCTGCCACTGTTCTCTTTCAGAGGCAGTTCCAAGGCTTGTTGTCAGGAGAAATCACTTGGTTTTGCTCTGAAAAGACAGGCAGGTTGAAAAAATCAGCTTCTGGTCACTGCAACAAAAATAAAGAGTTGGTATTAAGAATTCCTGTTCACCTCATGAGTGGTGTTTCGCAGACTATTGCCAGAGAACTGGTAACCAACTGTGGCAGTTTTGAGCTGGCATCGGATTCAGGTGCTTCCTTCAGAGACCATCAGCCTATTCCCTTCCATTTAAATATTCACACCATTTTTAACAGTGTTTTGTGAATTTTGAATATGAATAAATTATTTTTAATTAAGCTCTGAAAGTGTACATTGTTCTGTGCCTGTATATTACATGTGGCTTGTCAGAAAGTGGTCTTAAAGTATTTGTGTAAGTAGTTCAGTGAAACATTTTTTAATGATGTCCTGTGACTGTAAGAACAGATTTTAAAACTTTTAAGATAGTTATAGAATAAGTTGTCTGATACCTGGTGAAGCTCAAGTAAGCTGCGGGTGGTGGGGTTTTTTGTTTGTTTGTTTGTTTTTGAGGGTGTAAAATAAATGTTCAACAGCCAGTTATTTTCACAACACTCCTAGGAAGAGTCTCCTAATATACTGCTCGGTGAATTGATCCACATTTAAAAATTAATTAATTGCATAAGCCTTTTTATTTATGAAAGCAGACACAAACAGTCCCTGGAAGTTACAGGATTGTGATAAAGGTTATAAGCATATCTGGACATCCATACAAAAGAAGAGGAATTACTTATTCCTTGAAAGGAAAACACCAAAGAGGGGCTGCAGGTCTGAAATCTAGGTATTTGTGTGTGGGTAAGGGAAACTGGGGCAAGACATGGAACAAGTTGGGTTTACCTTACCTTTTCCTTTTCATCTTGGAACATTCCTGGAGAGGTAGCTTGGGTCTGTATAATTATAAAAATGTGTCACATTAGCCCCTCCATCCTTTCATCCCTCAGAAAAAAAGGTCTACACCTAGAGATTGAGAGTTATTGGGAATGTAGCTCTGGGGGAGAAGAGGAACTGACCTGGGTGTAGGAAGTGAGGGCAAAACTTTCTGTGGACTACTATGAAAAAAAATGGGAAATCAAAAACCATCTTTTCCACACATATATACAATGCAGAAAGATCATGAGTCTCTCCTCCTTATGAAATGGAAGATTTTTGTAATGTGCAAGGTCTGCTAAGATTGCAGTGAATGAGACCGTGGATGAAACAATGTTAGAAGTAGTTTAAATAGGACATAAAACAAGAGGTACACAGGGGGATTAAGATAACACTGAAGCAGGATGTTTGCATTTATAATGGTTGCTTTAACCGCTACTGGCATGTAGGTAAATATTGATGCAAATATATAGTATTCTGATACTATTGGATTTTACAGTCTATCTTTACTACTTATAGTTAAGATACTCTCTAACCGATACAGATTAGTTGTGGTTTTTTTTGGAAACATTTCTGGAAAACATTATTTAAAATACTGGTATATAGGAGGTTTAGACTTTTTTTCTTTTTTAATTCCTAGATATGTCTAGGAAACTCATTGTAAGCCTTGGAAACTTACAGAATTAAAAATAAATACATAAATAAAAAATTCAAAGAGAAGGGACTGGGAGACCTGGGTTCAAGCTCCTGCTCTATATCAGACTTGTTACTTTCCTCACTCTTCCTTTTTCTCTTCTCTTTCCTCACTTTTGTATAACCTAGATAATAAGGCTTGCTGAGTAATAATAGTGCTATCTTATTGTCGGGTGTAAATATGGTAACATTTAATGTTTTCTCGTCTCCAGCAAAAAAGGAGCGTGGGTGCACTGGGTATAGATTCCTCCCTACACATCTTGTGAGGAGTAATATTTCCCATTGGAATAAGAACTAAGTATAGCTAATATTTGGAAGTCTGAGAATAGTTCTAACTACCCCTCCATTACCTTTAAACTTGACTTCTGATACAGAATGCAATTACTTTCTCTGAACGGCTGCAGTGGGAATCAGAGTTGAGAAATTCACTTTATTATTTAAAATGGCTTTGAGCAATTGTCAAAAGTTGTTTTCTTTTCTCTTTCTGAACCACTGAAGTTAATAGTAAATGTGTTCACACAATTAGCAGATTAATAATCAAGGATTTTAGGACTACTCAAGATTAGGAATTTATCTCTAGGCCTTTTGATTTCTCAAATGTAATCAGTTTAATTAGTTAGATGATGCCACCTTGAAGAATGTTAAAATTCATTGAGCGTTGGGCTGTTCCTGCTCTCCACTTCAATTTGCTTTCTTTCAGAAATGTGTACTCAGTTGAGTGCTTCATTTTCAGTGAGTCATACAGCAATCCAAAATTTCTGAGATTATTTTAATGATTTTTAAATATGAGTCTAAAACTGTGTCTTACATAAAGTTTGGAAACAGGAAACTTTTAATTTGTCTGTCCATAAAAGAACCTTTGTGGTTCCTGTTATTCAGTCTAAGCTAGTCACTTCAATTTTTGTAGCATTTTGTTATGTTTGAGTTCATACATCTCTTTTCACATTCAGCTGCAATAACTTAGGTTCTTAGAAAAAAAAAAAGCAAAAAAAAAGCATGTGCACAAAAAATGGTAAAGGAATATGAAGTTTGCAAGTAAAAGCAAGCACTGCAGAGGAGGGAAGGAAGAATTCACGTTGTCTGAATGGTCTTTATGTAGTCTGACTTTGTCTTATGCTTTAATACATGATTAAATACCACTCCTACAAAGCTGAGAGTCTTCATTATGGTACAAGCCAGCGGTGGATATGCTCTCTTAATAGTTTATCTCCCCAAACAAGTAGCATCAGCAGCTTTTGAGCTGTTATGCAGTGATCTTAATGGTAATGCAGGATTCTTTAGAAAAATGCAGGTTACTTTCTAGTGAGCTATTGTATCTTAGTTTGTTGGAACTTATTTGTGTGACGGTATTGGTCTTGCCTAAATAGACACTGCAGGAGTGTCTGCTGAGGGAGAAGTAACACAGCTTCTACAGATATAATAGCAAGTATGTTAAGCTTACAGACAGAAGTTGATATTTTTTTCCTAATTTTCTTTGAAATACATGAGTATATGTAGCTGTTGTTCAGGTAAGGCGAAGCATTTTTGGTCAGTACAGGGATTAAAAATCAAACTTTATAAAGTTCTTCCTGAATAGAAGATGATCAAAAGATTAAGCAGGGCTTAAAGATTTGCCAATAAATATAGGTCTGTGCTAAGACATCAGAGTTAACTAATCTGTCTGCGTTGTGGCACATCCTGTTGCTCTGCCCCATATGACAGTCACACCTTAAAAGTCCAAAACCTGCCTGTGTTTATCCTTCTGAATTTTACGCACCAGGACTACTGAAATACTGAAAGCATTAAGGTCAGGAATATATTATAGTGAATGGAGTAAGACGTATGTGTAGTGTTGAATGTAGGCTGCAATCCTATCTCTATCATTTCTTCTTTTGCTTTTCTTCTTGAAAGCATCTTATGCCTCCTGGCTGCCCTGGTGGAAACAAGGAGGGCAGAGAAGGCATAGGGGTAACAAGACAATATGGGAAGGTAGCAGACTTTGAGGTGAGTAAAAGATGGGTGAGAATGATAAAGGAATGCAAAATCAGGAGAGGAATAAAATGATTGTTCATGTTGCAAAAATGAAGTGACATCAAATGAAAATGTTTTGTTCAAAGCAAACTGATGGACCTACTTCTTAATCAAGTGGTTTTGTACACAGTATGACCCTTAGGGGCATTTTTTATTGCCACAGCTTTTTTCAGGTTCAAAAAGCAATATGGACATACTCATTGAAGAAAAACCTTTGCAGGATTTTGTCCAAATATAAAGGCACCTACTCTGACTTGAGAAGTCTCATTGTAAATTGCTGGAATCTCAGAGTATAGCAGTACAGTACAGTAATGTTATTGACTTGTTTTGTAAACTTTTGATTTAAATTGTTGTTTCTTCTTGTGAGCTCTTTGATACAACACAGTGTGACTGTTCTTGTCTTTAATTCCCTGCTATCTGAGCAGTCATTTTTCAACTCCATCAAGAAGAACTTCTCAGCTTGCCCTTTGGACTACACTGTCTGTGCATGTCTGGTTGGCAAACTGAGAAGATGAGAGTCCAGAACCCAAACCTGCATGAAAGACTTTTTTTCCAGTTATTTATCCCAGAGGAGAGTTACGAGTTCAAACACTGTCTGCCTCATAGTCACAGCAGGACAGAGCATTATTTATTGCATAGTATTCAAAACTTGCTCCAGAAATAGAATGATTAATTTCCTTGCAGGCTCATCTGTGCTCATCCTTGTAATATCTTTGCATGCTTCCTGAATATGTCTGAAAACATTTCCATAACAACTGTCTGAAATGAGACGATATCATTGTCTTTTCCAAAAAAGGAAACTGAGGCAGGACACTCTGGATATCTGATACCATCACAGTATTGTTTCTTCTTAAAGAATTCTTAAAATTCAGCTCACAGACCATACATTTATTGTAGATCTAAGTTCTCATCAGTTTTGCTTATGACATCTGAAGTTCACAAAATGAGCAGCAGGTGTAGCAAACAGCTACAAGCAGTCTTGGTGACACAGCAGGTACCTCCATGTTTTCATTCCTTTGTTATAACTGTGATGTCATTTCTCCTTTTCCTGTAATTAACTGTGTCAACCACTATGTGCCATGAACACTTCCAATAGATGAAAAACCAGTGGTATCTCTAATATCTTTCACTGTACATTCTTGATGTGAGCTTTGAGGATAATTCTGTTTTGCTGATCAAAATGGAAAAAATGGCTCTTCCTCCAAAACAAAAATGTTAGGGTTTGTTTTCTGTAATAATGTATTATATGACTTAGGAGTATTTTTTACTTTGCAAAGGAAACCACAATTTAGTTACAAAATGAAATTTTGTTTCGAGATACAAATAGAAAACACTACTGCTTTATTGAAAACTTTTTTTTTTCTTTTCTTTTTTCTCCTCTTTTGGCAGTCCAAAGTATTCATGAAATTCAATTCTAATTCACAAAGTTCACCTCAAAGCATTCTTTCATGAGTAAATTATCTATCAGTCGTATATAACTCAGTACTGCTCAGCTATGATACGGTGCCAACCAGGTCCAGCCTGTGGCTAAAACAACATATTTTTCTCTTACCTCATTCAATCATTTTCTTTCCTTAAAATGATCTGAAGAATAAAAGCTGGAAAACTTTATTCTGACAAAAAGAGGTTTTACAGTTGTGGATGAGTGATGAAACTAGTCAATGACAGAAGGCTTGCCTGCTCAAAGTATATAAATCTGTATCTAATACTTAATGTATCTTTTACGAACAGTTGTTAATACAGACACTGGAGGTTGCTTACTCTATTTGTTTTGTCATGTGAATGCCATTAGCATGGAGAATAGTAGATGGTCACACTTTTAAGCTAAATGTTCCTGCATTTCAAAGTTTCCAAACAATAATTTGTTAGTGTCAAGGCATTCTTTTAAAGTCACAGTGTCTTACCACCTCACTCAAATTTGTCTTATATATTTGTTATTTGTCTTACCTAAAATCTGCATTTAATTTCTTCTAACTACTAATTTTCAGTACTTAATTGGCAGAATTACATAGTTTTTCAACGTGTTTCCACAGCCTGCTACAGTCACCACTTAGGACTAAAGTGGTGATGAAAGTTAGCCACAGCTTTTACAACCAGTTTTATCAAGATTGCTGCCTCTCCCTCATTTCTTAGTGTGTTTTCTTGTGTCTCCATGAGATGCCTCTGTCAGAATTCCCACACTGCAGGTGAGACCTGGCTGTTGTGACGGTCCAGACTGTTCTAGGCAGAGGCACTGTATCTTGGCAGTACTGAGATACCTCAGCTACCCGCCAGCCTCCAGCATGAAGTCAGAGCATGTCCAGGGCACCTACGGGCACAGGGAGACCCCCTACAAGGTCAAAAACACCGTGACCATGAAGAGTGAACATGTATTTACATACACTATAATAGTGAAATGGATTATTTTTAAATGGGAAGGAGTTGGAATTTCCCATTTAAGTTGGAAACTGGTTGGAAACCAGTTTCAGGTGAGTCTTCTCAGACAGGAGTGTGCTGGCCATTATTTCCATCTCATGGCATTGTTACCATCCCACAGATTCAAAAACAACTCTAGAAAATGAGTAGAGGTAACCCCCTGCCTTGTCAGTCAGTCTAAAAAATCCAAACAACTACAGAAACAAAACCCTACTGGATATAGCATCGCGCATCCAGATGCTCTGCATGGAAGATGGTTTATGTTGCTTTATCTGAGTACAAAAAGATTTTTAATTTATCTTCCCACTTACCCAGTGGAGTTGTTGAACATTTTGATTTTGTTGAGGATGTGATCCCCATAATTATCTAACTAGTGCCAGAGCAATACTAGAAAACGGGTAATATGCATTTTGATTATTTGATGGCGAATTAGCAGCAAGTATGAAAAGGTATTAAAATCTTCTACTCTTTCTTTATGCACTTTTGACTCTGATGAGGCTTTAGAGGCAGATTTTGGAAATCCATGTATCTGATACAAATAGTTCAGCGCATAATAAGCAACTCTAGTGTCTAAATCCAGAATTAAGAGCTTATTTCTTCCAATATGTTTTCTTTCATCTAGCTAGATGCATTTATATCTTCTACTCAAATAGTACCAGGAGGTGATAACCCCTCCGTTTTTCAACTGGGAGGAAATAAACTCTGCTTCATATCCAGTAGTGGGAAGAATGGGAAGGATAGGAGAAGAGTCACACTGGTAACAGGGGTGCTGTGAGATCTGAATCTGTGGTTTCTGATTCTTTATAGAGGAGGAGTTCTTACTTTTATTGTGGGTACCAGCAAGCAAAGTTTCTAGAAACAGCAACAAAATTACAAATCCTGTAAGAATAGTTGGAGACCACTATTTCCAACTATTTCCTATGGTCTATTTTTCTGCATAGTTTACATTTATTTTAAATGGGAAATCACGTGTTAAAATATAATCACAGGATCTGAGCAAAATGCCTGTTCTGTACTTGCATAATAATCTACTTCTGCTTCACCCATTTAAGAAATGTGCTCTCAGAGACTCAAAATGGACAACAGTTATGTTAGCATCAAGGCCTGTGTGTAACTTGCCTATTTGGATGTAAGAGCACTGTGACTAGGGAAGGGCTGTTACATGTCCTGTCACTCTGAAGAGTTCATAGAATCAAGTAAAATCATATATGTTGGACAAGACCTTCAAGTTCATCAAGTCCAGCCATCAGCCTAAGAAGTTTAATGGTCTTTTGTATCTGTTGCTGGTGCCAATACTCAAAAGAGACAAAGAGACAAGTGTATTTATATCTTTGTCTGGATGTCTCTCTCTTGCTTACAATACCATTATTAAATCACAGGCAAGTTAGTAAACTTTTGGAGCATGTTTCTTAGATAAAATTGAATACCTCAAGTTGGAAGGGATGAGGATCGTTGAGTTCTCTGTATGTGAAATTTTAGAGCAATAACTTTTACAAATTAACCTAAATTAAGTGAAAATGCCCATGTGTGGAGTAATGCAGGAATACCTATTGCAATTAAACTTGTGCTATTTAACGACGATGGACTTGCAAGTGTAGACAAACAGAGCTATAGCAGAAGCACGGGATACAGTAAATGAACTCTTACAATATGAATGTAGTGAAAATTTCAGAAGGGTGATGCACTGTGAAAAAGCTGATAGATGAGGTAATCATTAGACATTGGCTTCTTCTTGAGCAAGTGGCAATCAAAACCCCATTTTATTCTCAGGGGGCAACTCAGAGTGCTGACATAACTATTAACCATTCAGATACAGGATGGATCCCTCTGTCTTACCAGGGATGGATCCCTCCCTTAATTTCCAAGAGAACCAGGGAAATTCACACAATGAAGTAAATCCAAGGAGGCTCTCTGCTGAGAAGGTGCCACTTTCAGAACGAAATAAATAGAGGTGTAGGGGATGAATTCACTCTCTTTGGTCCAAGACTCATGACTGAAAATATTTCATGTATATTCAGGCATCACCACAAAGAATCAATTTTAAAGCCTCTGCAAGGAAGGACTTGAGTATAGATTTTCCTTGCAAAAGGAAAGGTGCAAAGTATACGGAAAAAATGTCATTTGCTTAGTGAAAATAGGAAAAATAGTAAATATGTAGAAGCTTTAGCTGAGGTTTCCAATATAGATTTTGTGATAACCTCCAAGGCGGAGGACAAGTGTTCCTTTACAAACGTACTTCTTTCTGAAAAACCCAGCAGGCAAGGGCAGAAGAAGTAATCTGAGGAAAAAGCTATGAAAGCATTTTCTCTCCCTCCAAGGATTTTACCAGTGTCTGTTTCTCTCAAATTAGATATTTAAGGATTCAGTCAGGGGGATGGAGAGATCTTACTCTGCACTCAATACTATTTTTTTCCCTGCACCGCTGAGATCTTGGTTTTTTTGTCATGATTTTGTCTCTGGTGACAGGAGATTCCCAGACAGGAATCTAACAAGATGAGAATGACCCTCTTTCTCTCTTTCTCTCTCTCTTTCTTTCTTTTCTTTCTTTTTCTTTCTTTCTTTCTTTCTTTCTTTCTTTCTTTCTTTCTTTCTTTCTTTCTTTCTTTCTTTCTTTCTTTCTTTCTTTCTTTCTTTCTTTTCTTTCCTTCCTTCCTTCCTTCCTTCCTTCCTTCCTTCCTTCCTTCCTTCCTTCCTTCCTTCCTTCCTTCCTTCCTTCCTTCCTTCCTTCCTTCCTTCCTTCCTTCCTTCCTTCCTTCCTTCCTTCCTTCCTTCCTTCCTTCCTTCCTTCCTTCCTTCCTTCCTTCCTTCTTTCTTTTCTTTCTTTTCCTTCTTTTCCTTCTTTTCCTTCTTTTCCTTCTTTTCCTTCTCTCCTTCTCTCTCTCTTTCTCTTCTCTTTTTTTCACACCATCTCCATTTGGTACTATTCTTTCTTTTCTCCCTGTGCCTTTTCTTTTGTTTGTGTAAAAAGCCATTCTGCCTATCCCACTTCAGAATCCAGGAGGAGAACTAACAATAAAGGTAGAAACAATCTTCTCAGGGACAGCATCAGGAATTGTTTGAATGCTTATTTTTGTACACTTGCTCCCTGAAACAGTTTTAAGTGGTTTAGTGTGATCTGCTATGTGGACAACAGAGTAAAAGTTTCAGAATTCATTATGATAACAACATATGGCATTCACATGGGAAATTCAGACAAGCAGCATTGTAGGGGATTATGGACTTTGAAGTGAAATCTGTTTCTGTTTCACATGTTGAGACTGTAGTAACTGCAGAGCTCAAGAACCACTGATATGAGAAACTGTCAGATAAATTTTTACTTATTTTTGTTTTCACTTACCCGTCACAAAGTTTAATTGCACAGAACTGAGGATATGGATTCATTGTGAAGAAATTTTCTAAAACTACAATTATTCAGTTAACATATTTAAAATGCAGATGTTTCAAAGTAAGTTTGTATTCTTGAAGAGTGAGCAGTGATTTAGCTGTCACAGTAAAATCTTCAGAGTAAAAATGCTTATGACAACTAGGGCATTCTCCATAGGTGGGTACAGTTTTGAACCTGCAGTTTTGACCACCAAGAGACAGAGACTACATTTCTGGAAACGATATCTTAACAGTATGTCTCCTAAAATTAAGGCTTAAGTGTCTTTGGAGAACTACTTTGGAGGATAAAATCAAGTTACTGCACATGCTGAAAAATGGTGTGATGAGAATGTATGTTAAGTGTTGAAAAGTTAATCAGAGGAGTAAAGCGACATCAGTAAGAGCCTTTTTATGATGAGAACTTGTTTATGCTGTCATCTTCAACACTGTCTTTCTTTCAGCTGCTAATGCATGAAGAAATTGTAACGAATGGTCACATGCCCCATAGTAAATGATTGC
This sequence comes from Anser brachyrhynchus, assembly GCF_964034855.1. Taxonomy (NCBI): domain Eukaryota; kingdom Metazoa; phylum Chordata; class Aves; order Anseriformes; family Anatidae; genus Anser; species Anser brachyrhynchus. Next base: position 73,595,803 of record NC_137697.1, on the reverse strand, counting down.
TACCAGTAGCAGTTAAAAACCTGAGAGATCAGCTTCTGAGCCTTGACTAGTTGTTTCTGACTTCCTAATTTATATCCCAAAGACAAAGCATTTTAGTAGCATTCAGTACTGTGTATTTCCATCTTTACTCAGTCTGGTGGAAAACTTGTGTTGGCTTAATGAGAATGGCTGTTGGTGCATAGTGACACTTACAAAACTTTTGCATTGACAGCTGTTAAAATGGAGAGTGGACCTGCCAAAAAATATCAGAGTTAGGATCAGCATGAATACCAAAATAAAATCCAGGGAGGTGTATAATTAGATTTTTAACCACTTAAAATAAATAAATAAATAAATAAAAATCTGGACATGACAATTGGTATTGTTTTGTCCAGATCTCCATAATTATAGAAATTGATTCACAGTGCTAGCATTTGTAGAAATTTGTTCATGGAAAACTCTGCATGATGCCTGAGCCATCTTGCACGTAATAGTTTTAAGTTTCAAACTAGAAGCAGGTAACAGGTTGGTTGTGTGTGGATCTTTTAAACTATTTTAGCCTCCCACTAGTCAACCAACAGATGAAAATTTTTAAAAGGAAGTTTTTTAAAAAATATAGGTTTCAGTGTTGTTGAGTGCTCACTAACAAACATGAAATCGCCTGACTGTATTTTAAAAGGAAGTTTAAAAAAACAAAAACAAAACACAAAACTTAGCATTGTCCAATGCTCACTAACAAACATGAAATCATCTGTCTTTATTCTGCAGAGTGGTTCTGCCACCTCTTTGGGGGTCTGCATGTGTTCTCTGGATGCCTTTGTCAGTGCCAATATTTACGGGATTGATCTTTCTCACACAGATCAACAGTTTTCAGCTCTTGTATTCTCGACTGGCATTCTGCTGCCCCATTTTGCCCTTCTCTTAGTAAAATTTTTTTAACCAATCACCTATTCTCCCTATCTCCGACACCTGCTGTTTGTTTTGTTTTGTTTTATTTTTCCATGGGTCTGATATTGCTGATACAAGTGAGAGGCCACAGACAGTAAGACGAAGGAAGAGTGAATAATTTCACCATCAACTATTGGAATCCTGCCCTTCATTCAGTGAGTGAGATGTGAACTAACCCTTTTCTCCCAAAGGGAATGTAGAGTGCTCCCTGGATGGCTACCTCTTCTCTTGAAGGCAGAAATACTATAAAATTGACTTGTTTTTATTTCAGGAGAAGTACTTCTTGAAATATGTCCTTAACTTTACTGGAATAAGATGATTAGGAAACAATCAGTGAGGGAAAGGTGAATCTAATATTAATGCAATTCTAAAGAAACAGCAGTGGCAGGGAAACTGGATTTAGGACATGGCTTGTAAAAATGACTTATCTGTACAAATATGCCTGTGTTCATAATGGTACTGCATCTTTGGTTTCCCCTCTGCTGGCTGTAGTCTCTGTTATATGTAATGTGTGATTGCCTTTGAATATTGCATATCTGTTGAACTGTAAGCATATTTAAAGTTGAATTAATTTCACTAATGCATTAATAATTATAGCTACATGCAGTTGTGTATTATTGTCAGCTTATATCTTCATGTTTGTGTGTTTTCTTGAAAATGGCACATTGAAAGAGTGAAGTTCAACAGCAAAAATTATATCAAGCTCCTTCTAGTCATTTGTGCTTTGTTAGCTGTACCTTGGCCAATCATCTGAAGATTATTATTAAAAAGGTAGAAACACAGAAACATGTTTAATTGACATAACTGATAAAAATAACAATCCAGAGGAGAAGTATAATTTATTTATTGACTCTTTAATAGACAGTTCCCGCAGCAAGTAATGAAATCTCAATGTTCTTCCTAAGTGCATGGTTTGGATTTGGATTTCTCATGCACCCAGTCATCTACTTGCATCCACCAGTTGTTGCTAGAAGGTAGGAAAAGTTATATTCACAAGATAGTCTTCAATACAGTCTAGATTTGGAGGGGAGGGATGAGGCACTTTTTAGATAACAGCACCTGAAGGCATATTTTCACGAGCAAAAATCTCTCTGAAAAGTCAACGCAGTATTGCAAATGTGGAGTGACACAGCTCCGAATCTGTTCTCTTGAGGAAGGTCAGACATGTCAGAATTTCATTAAACATGAATCTGCAGAGATGCATTTTTCATGCATCTATTTTGAATTTAGGAGTTTTGTTCATATTACAACAATTTTTTGAGTAGATCTGTGAGTTACTGTTAATAAAGGAAGACTGGCTTTTCTTGTGCAGTCAAACCCCCAAACATTTCACTAAATTATTTAAAAAAAAAAAAAAAAGTAATTCTGAAAGATAGACAAACTGATGTGAGACTTACAGGGAAGTAATACATCTTAGAAGATTTTCAAGAGGACAGTGATAGTGATTATTAAAACCTGTACATCAACTACATTGTATTTTCTTATGGACCTGGGGAAGTGGTAATTACCAGAGCCAAGTCCTCTCAGACCTTCTGCAAGAGGTGTGTGAGGAGGAGTTGGAAGGCTCCAAATTTCATCTGAAGACCTCTCCAGCCTCTCTCACGCCTGTCCCATCTCTTCCAGGATTACAGTTGCTCTTCCAAAAGAAAGGACAGCAGCAGGGAGTGACTGGCTTTGTGGAGCCAGTCCTCATTTGCTCTCGTTACCTGTGGTTTTCAGCCAGGAAAGAGGGGCAGACTGATTTTTCTCAGGGAGGGCAGTTAACTTCCCTGCTGTAAACAAAGGGAAGCTACCCAAGTCTCAGTCCTTCCTGAAACAGAGCTGTTACCACTGTTTCAAAGCTTGATCTGTCACTGAATAATGCATAGTCACAACAAACTTACACAGTGCTTGGTGGGAATTGCATTTGCATACGAGAAAGCATTTGCAGTTTTATCCACCTAGGTAAAATGAAGCTGTGTATACACTTGAAGAATAATTGTCTGTTTTTAAAGCTGAAAAATCAAGTTGACACAGAATATGATCCAGCCAAGTATCTGCTAATTAAACTGATTTATGCAGGTGTGGAAAGCTCCTAGGGAGTAGTAGGTTAGAAACTGTTGGAAAATTGAAAATAGAGAAGTGAATCTGCTTTCATATGTTTAACATATTTAGATACGGACAGGCATTGGTTCTTGTGAATCAGGTAACTTGTGAATTTTGATTAAGCTACATAATTAATATATCTCTTTTTGAAATGTTCAAAGTAGTATAAAATCACGAAATTTCATATTTTAACATGTGTAACATATATGCATTTTGTACACTAATATTTGCATGTCATCTAGGAATTATTGGCAGAGAGATTTAAAAACTATTTTGTATGTAACCACTTATTATAATGCATTGTAAAGCATTAAAAAACAAACAACAGCAACAAAAACACCTTTTCACATCAAAATCACAAGAAAATAGTTTATTATGTAGTTAAGATTAAATGTTTTCTTTGTTTGCCATCATCCTGTAGAACTCTTACAAAGTTGTCACCCAAGATTTTATGATGGACTGGGTTGTATTATTCTGTATGCTTTTTAATTCTTTCTCACAGTTTCTCCCCACTGCTCTCAGTAGAATCCAGTCATAAGTGACTTCCAAAAGAGAAAAAAATGTCAAATTTGGTTTATTCATAGATAACACTTTCTTTTTTTTCCCCTTCTAAAGACAACATAATAATATGAAATGCTTTGTTTGCCATTAAAGAAGGTGGTCAACACCAGGTTGTTCAATGTATTTCTCTGAAAACAGCATTTTATTTTCTCTGTTTCAGAGGCATTAGGTATCTAAAAATTCAACTATAGAGGTAGTTTGTATTTATATGTTCAATGTAAATCTCAGATTTAATATTCAGATATTCTGCTACTTAATCTGTGATATCTTTCTCATTTCTTAGGAACCAGAAAGCATATTGAACACTAAAATAAGAAATGTGGCAATTAATCTCTACAAAACAGGATGTACAAATTACAATATTTACTGAGTATCTGAGATCTAATTTCACATCTGTGCAGTGTTTTTGTCTGTGTATGCAACTGCCCAAAGTGAATTATAGACATGAATTTGGAGCAACTAATTTAATAAATAATTGTTTTCTAACTTCAGAAAAAAAGGGACAAAATTGAATGAAAAGGATATTCTGCATGATCTTTCATGATGTATACGACAATGTAGCAATATCAGGATTTGATGCAATTTGTTGGTCTATCTTCATAACAAAGTAATTCTCATAAGCTCACAAAATGTCATGGCCCTTATGTGCTCAGGCACATAAGCTTTCTGGCAATGTCAGATGTTTCTAAGACACTGGTGGTCATCTCGGGGTGCTGGATGCACAAGAGCAGTCCCCTCTGGAATAAGTTCAACAATTTCATTCTGCAGGTAGATTTGTGCAAATTGTAAGACTTCTAGTGGGTTCTGGAGACAAGTTTTTGTTCCAGCTGATGACTGAAGGCAGTAAGTTCACAGACGTACATTCCATGTAGGACTTGATGCACTACCATGTTCCTCGCGTTTATTGCAGCTGGTTCCAGCTCCACTGGATAAAGATGGCTTATCTGCAGTCAAGGTACCAAGGACCTTGTCAAAAAATATAGCAACTCTTCGGTTGTTCAATTCAGTATCTGTTTTACTATGAAACTGCTTTGCTGATAATTCATTGCAGGAGCACTAAATACCCACATGGAAAAGGAGTCTCAGAGAGACCACTGACTTGTTTGGCAAAGGTTCGGTTTCTAGTTTTTTTAGTTTATTTTTATTTAATAATTATTGTTATTAATTTCAATACATTATTTAAATAGTTTTAAGTGAAGTTGCTGAACTGTTTACAAAGAAACTAAGTTAAAATAGAAAATTAGTTTAATTTTGCAGACATTTTTGTTGCAATACTTCATTGAGGACAGAAAGTACCCAGGTGATTAGTTCAGCCATAAACATTATAGCATAGACTTCCAAGGTTAGGTGAGATGAGTTGCATCTTAGTACCTTGATGAAAGAATAAAAGGAATGTCTAAACACTACACTGCTTTGCAGGAATATCACATAGCTCATTGAGTCCTTGTTGTATGCAAGACTCAATACCCAGCAATGATTTTTCCTAATTCCACTATTTGATAATGGTGTTTAGCTCCACCAGAAAACAACTGTAAAATGGATTTAATATTTCAATGTGTGTGTTGAGTTGAGAGAATTCTAAACAGTGCTAAATTGTAGAATTTACAGGGCTCTTTTTCATGTATTAAAAGACCTGTAAAATTGCTCACAAACAGTGTTACTCATTTTCAAGCTTTCTTGGGAGAATAATAACTTCTGTGGTCATGTTACTAAAATTACCTCACAAACCATCTAAAGAGAAGGGTGAGGTCTGAAAGTCAGTTATGATCATGAGCATATGGATGTATGTTTATCTATCTTTAATAATGGGTTTTTAACTCTTCGGTTTCTTTGAACTGTTTAAATTTCTGCTTTACTGAGAGTTTGAAAGCTATGCTGAGATATTTCTAATTAGAAACCCTCCTTATATCTCTCATTTATTTTTTTTAAATATTGAATACTTATGTAAATCAACAAAAATCAATGAGTGACATCTGTGGCTTCATCTGCATTGTAGTGTTCAAGAAACATTTGAACAACACTCTGACATGTGGTTTGATTTTTGGGTGGTTCTGTGTGGAGCCAGGAGCTGGTCTCAGTGAACCTTCTGTGTCCCTTCCAATTCAGGATATTCTATGGTTCTATGATTTTATTCTACGATAATATCACATTAATAGGTTGATGTATACCCTTTCTCTTTTGTTTTAAAAGACGACACTTTAGTGGTGAATAATTTTAATGCCATTTTAGTATGGCAAATTTTTTTCAGAATGTACTTTCTCCAGCATATGTGCGTGCTCCATGTGCATTCCAGACAGTCTGTGGAACTCTTCTGTTTGCAAAAATAACCCAAGATATAGTATTTACATGAGAGAATTCAAAATAAGTGCTGCATGAAGTGTCCTGTATTTGTGTTTGTAAGTTAACTTCATAGTTCAAGACACCAGTTCTTGAAATTCGCTACACAGAAATAGTTTTGTGAAAGGGGAAAATATAGACCTCAAAGAACACTGTCAAAAGTTAGTGTGGTTAAAAACAGTTGACTGACATGTCTGGTACCCAATCCTAAAAAATCCAGCCTGTAAGTTGGAAGCCTTGTCAAAACCTCATTAACTTTAATGAGACTTATAATAGACATTCAAGGAGACAGATTGTAGGGTTGAGGCTCAAATTAGTACTGAGTTGTTGTATGAAGACTTGGAAAGATTAATGCTATTAGTATATGACCTGTTCTGGCAGGTTATTCTATGAAGACATGGGTTTTCCCTTTTTTCAAATGGGAGGAGTTTTTGGTTTGCATCTGGTGACTGAGTTAAAACATGCCAGACTAACTCCCTGGGGCTTGTGGAGTCTTTGGTTTTATCTGTGTATATGAATGTGTGTTTGCAGTGACGTTGGGGTTTCCTTTCCTGGAAGATACAAAGGTGTCTTCTGCTGCCTTTGCATCCTTTATCTGCTTTCCTACTGACTGTGTTTGCATAAATAGTGTGCAGGTTGGGAGCTGTGTTTCATTTTTCTCCTTTGGAAAGAATTTTCTGACACAGAAAACACAGGTCATGCAAACAGATTTTCCTCCTGCTGCTTGGCTTGCTACTAATGTTGGCTCAGTCAGCTGGACTGTTCTGCACCGTTGCCTGTATGTTATAAGCTAGACGTGCATTTTCCAATAAGAAACAACACTTATAATTGGGTAGAAGCCTGTGTATTGTGTAATATAATGTGAACATGGCGAGTGAATGAAGAATTTTAATTCTGTGTTATAGGAAGTCAGTTGTAGGATTTACAGAAAGCAAAGTTCTGTTTTATAGAATGTCAGTCCACCCGCAGTGTTTTAACACCAGACATCCTTGAGAGCTATTTCATCAGCCACATCTTTCCAAGAAAAGTAGAGGTGGTGACTGCAAATGAGGAAACAGGAAGCAAGAAGTCAAAACATTTCCAAACGATATTCTGGATATTCCTAAAAACATATAGATTAAAAATAAGTAAATTTAAATTATTTCCTGAGACACACTGGGCAGTTTTTTGCTTGATAATGGAAAATACCATATTATCAATGCCCAGAGGCCCCTTGTAGCTTTAGCGTAAAAGCAAATACAGGCCTATTACGTACTATTAATATAACACTTAAGTTATATTATTTTCCCAGTCTCCTTTCAAGTTGCTATTTGGCCACCTAAAAAATCTCTGGTTCAAAATGAGGACTGCTTGCTTACCTGAGTCAGTGTGGCTGTCTGGGAGAAATGAAGGATTTGTCAAAACTTCTGACTGCAAACTGTAGCTTGATGGATGGACCACTTGGTGGGTAAGGAGCTGGTTCTGTATGGTTGCACTCAAAGAGCTGGGGTCAATGGCTCAGTGTCCAAGTGGAAATTGGTGACGAGTGGTGTTCCTCAGTGGTCAGTATTGGGACCAGAGATTTGACGTCTTTGTTAGTGGCATGGGCAGTGGGACCAAGTGCACCCTCAGCAAGTTTGACGATGACACCAAGCTGTATGGTGCGGTTTGACGATGACACCAAGCTGTATGGTGTGGTTGACACATCCGGAGGGACCTGGGCAGGCCTGAGAGGTGGGCCTGTGCAAACCTCATGGAGTTCAACAAGGCCACGTGAAAGGTCCTGCACGAGGGTCAGGGCAATCCCAAGCCCAAATACAGGCTGGGTGGAGAATGGATTGAGAGCAGCCCTGAGGAGAAGGACTTGGGGGTGGTGGTTGATGAGAAGCTCGACATGAGCCAGCAATATGTGCTTGCAGCCCAGAAAGCCACCCGTACCCTGGGCTGCACTAACAGCAGCGTGGGCAGCAGGGCGAGGGAGGGGATTGTCCCCCTCTGCTCTGCTCTCGTGAGGCTCCACGTGGAGCCCTGTGCTCAGCTCTGGGGCCTCCAGCACAAGAAGGACATGGACCTGACCAGAGGAGGCCATGAGGATGATCAAAGGGGTGGAGCGCCTCTCCTACAAAGGAAGGCTGAGGGAGTTGGGGTTGTTCAGCCTTGAGAAGAGGAGGCCCTGGGGAAACCTTACTGAGGCCTTCCAGTGCCTAAAGGGGACTGCAGGAAAGCTGGGGAGGGACTCTGTGTCAGGGGTGTAGGGATAGGACAACCGGTAATGGCTTTAAAGTAAAAGAGGGGAGATTTAGATTAGATAACGGAAGAAATCCTTTATTGTGAAGGTGGTGAGGCACTGGAACAGGTTGCCCAGAGGAGCTGGGGCTGCCCCATCCCTGGCAGTGCCCAAGGCCAGGCTGGATGGGGCTGGCAGCAGCCTTGTCTGGTGGGAGGCGTCCCTGACCCTGGCAGAGGGTTAGAGTAAGACCCTTTAAGGTCCTTTCCAACCCAAATCATTCTGTGATTTTGTGAAGAGCGCCAGTAGTGCAGGCATTACAAGAAAGATTCCTGTCAATTATTTATTTTTAGTTCAGTCATTCTTAATATATTTTTTTCTGGCACCCCCAATTTTCCTGGTCATTGACTGCAGCGTTCATTATTTAGATTTTTTGCTCTGAGAAAGCCATAGTTCCTGCAGATACATTGCTTTCTTCTTTCCTCCTTATGGCAGTTTCAGTAATACATTTGCACTGCATGTTTCGTGCAACCTATACATTTTAAAAATCATTATTGTAAGAAAAAAAAATAAGAATAATAATTGCTGGCTTGTTGCAAAGTAATTATTAAAAAGCAGGCACCCAGGAAGGTCTCCCTGTTGTGTGTGTTTACTGCTTGCTTGTTACTGTGACTTACTCTGTATATATCATTCCCAGAAGCTATTACTTAATGGGGATTGAAGAGCTGGGTCCCATTTGATAAATTATATTGTTTGGGAAACTGATTTTTTTAATTTTTTTTTTTAATTTTTTAATTTAATTTAATTTAGTTTTGTTTTGTTTTGTTTTGTTTTTGACTGCTTGGGTCTTGCCAAATAAGACAAGTGAATTTCAGGAGGTTTTGTTGTTTAATCGTGTTTGCCTTTTTTTTTTTTTTCCTCCCTACTCCTTTTGTTCATGGCTACTGTGATGCTGATACTTCTTTGTAAGTTTAACTGACAACACGTAAGTCTATTCCATATACAATCCATTATCTATCACCAGTGTTTCTGGTAGAAAAGTAAAAATATAATAGAATGGTATTTTCTATCTTAGAGCTTTTGAAAAAATCATAAATGCATTCACATCATGATTCAAGCAATGGTATGAAGTCATCTTTTCTGTCCTTCTACTGACATATTTAAAGAAAACACTAACAAATATTAAATTGAGGACATCCATGCGCGATCAAACTATGTGGGTGAACAGTTCACGGCCACAGAATGCTTTCAATGTCTTATGGCTGGAGTCATATCTGTATTTTGATTTTATTTTTTTTCAAACTGTTGACTGGAAGTTGTCTTTTTCGTTAGTTTGATGATTGCACTTCCTAAAGGATGTAACTTGAGTGTGATGGGAGGTTTTTCTTCTGATATTACCAGGTTCCAGTGCTGTTCCATAAGGAAATATATGTAAAGAAGACTATCGTAAGAGATTTAGCTTAAGGTGATAATTAAAACAGGCTCATCCAAAACGTGACATGAAATACTTAGAGCAGCAGGATCACGTGTTAGAAAATGCATATAAATGTATGATAATACTCTTGACGAGAAGGGGTACCCACACTGAGTAAGTGGACTGAGAAGAAAAGGATATATTTCTAACCAAGCCTGTTTTTTAGGTTCGGTGGTGGTGGACTAACCTTAAAATAGTAGCTGTATTAGCATTTGTAGCCCCTATACTGCAGGAATTTAAAATTAACTGTAAGAACCATTCATATGCAATGGACATAACAGGCTATTTCTTTATATGTCTTTGCTTGTCACTTAAAAACAACCACCAAGCAGATAGCAGCTAATATATGCAAAATTAAACACCGACACCTGTATCCACAAATCACAGTTGGGAGCTATGCAGAATTCCAAACATCAGGAGATTGTATGAAGTGGTCCAAATAGCTTAAAACTACAGACAATGTAGTGCTTTGATCTCACAGATCAGGTTTTCATAGCAATACTGGAGAGTTATGAAATTAATCATAAATTACTATGATTCATCATACTAATCTTATTAGATCATAAATTACTATGATTGTTCATTATTTCAGCTGTGGTTTACATGTTTTTTGGACATCACTAACTCTGCAATTACTTACAGAATGTCAGTTGTCACCCCTTACTGTATTAATGATAAATTAAATTATGGAGTGCTTGCAGTGATTTGCTAGTACACTTTGCAGAACTGAAATCTGTAAAAAAAATAAAAATAAAAATAAATAAAAAAAATTGAAAGTTCCCATAGTCAAAATCAAAGCCAGATGCTTGTATCCTTTAGGATCTTGTTTGGATAGCTTAGACATAATGTCAACATTTTTATATTTCTGGAGGGCATATGAACATTTAGATACTATTAAACTATTTAATTATGTCTTACTGTGACATCTGAGGTAAAATTCAGGGGTTTTATTAATTCAAAAGATATGTCAGTTAAATTGCTTCAATAGTAACCTAACAACCTATTTATTTGTAAATATAATGCTGTTAAACAAAAAGTTTTTGTTTGGTCTGATATTATGCATTCTTTACACACCAGTTGTGTTTTACATTTAATGAACTTATTAGCAAGGCAATTTTCTTTAACATAATCCAGTACTAAAATTTTTCTTTCTTTCTTTCTTTCTTTCTTTCTTTCTTTCTTTCTTTCTTTCTTTCTTTCTTTCTTTCTTTCTTTCTTTCTTTCTTTCTTTCTTTCTTTCTTTCTTTCTTTCTTTCTTTCTTTCTTTCTTTCTTTCTTTCTTTCTTTCTTTCTTTCTTTCTTTCTTTCTTTCTTTCTTTCTTTCTTTCTTTCTTTCTTTCTTTCTTTCTTTCTTTCTTTCTTTCTTTCTTTCTTTCTTTCTTTCTTTCTTTCTTTCTTTCTTTCTTTTCTTTCTTTCTTTCTTTCTTTCTTTCTTTCTTTCTTTCTTTCTTTCTTTCTTTCTTTCTTTCTTTCTTTCTTTCTTTCTTCCTTCCTTCCTTCCTTCCTTCCTTCCTTCCTTCCTTCCTTCCTTCCTTCCTTCCTTCCTTCCTCCCTCCCTCCCTCCCTCCCTTCCCTTCCCTCCCCTCCCCTCCCCTCCCCTCCCCTCCCCTCCCCTCCCCTCCCCTCCCCTCCCCTCCCCTCCCCTCCCCTCCCCTCCCCTCCCCTCCCTTCCTTTTCTTCCTTTCTTTTCTTTTTTTTTTATTTTCTTTTTTTTTGTTACAGTAGTGCTGAATTAATGACATCATAAACACAAGTTTAGAGTGAGATTTCATTTTTTTTTTCCAAAACAAAAATGCAGTAATAATAATTAAATATGTATTGGGGAGAAATACTGTTTTCCAAAGCATTTCCTTGTAGGAATTTATGCTTACTGTGCATGAGGTACACTGAGCAATATTGCGTTAAAAAATAAATATTTAGACACATCAGCCCATATGAATATTTAGCTTTATATTGTATTTTAGCAACATTCGTAGTCATACCAGTACAAGATCTCAAAGCAAGCTACCGTTCCCCAATAATGCCTTTTTCTACCAGCTTCTGTGCCATAAGCTCTTGTATGATATATATATATATATTAAATAATCCTCACTGACCTTTTGAAGGAACAGAGAGAACAACATGATCTGATTTCAAAAAGCAAAAAGTTTAGAATCTTTCCCTAACTGTGTGCAAGATAATCTTTTCTGATTTTTGCAATGGAGAAGGTGATAATAATAAAATAATAAAACAAAACAAAAACACAAACTGTTAAGCAGCTGAAAATCTGTTGGTACTCAGGGTTTGGCTTATCTGACACTAATTTTTACTGTCTTCTGATTTTTCCCCCTTTTAAAATTTCTATGAGCTTAAAGAAAAGTTGAGATTCAAGATAGGACTGGAGATGAAAGAGAGAGACATTATGTGTGACATTGATGCTGTTTGCTCATAGCATAAGAAATATACAGGAATTGTACAATTAATATTTTTCACAGTGTAATGTTCTGGATGGCAAGGGAGGAGCTGAAAAAAAAAAAAAACCAACAAAAAAAAAACAACCAGGTGCTAAGATGTTGAGGTGGCAGGATGGCTGTCCTGGAATAGCAGGAATAGTGAATCAGGTGGGGAGTAGCTATGTGAAACCTTTTTCTTGCAGAAAGTTCTGAGACATTTGTAATGAAGGTTATTGATACATCTGTGAACATTTCCCAGCTACCTCGTAATGGAAACAAATATTGTTGTGCATCTGCTGCAATTCCAGAAGGGAAGCTTGGATTAGGTATGGATATTTGATTCCCTCCCCCACTGTAAAAATCAAATTCCTGTCTTAATGTAATTGTCAGAAAAAAACCTTAGATGATAACGTACAATACCTATGCAAGGGGTAGTCAGTCAATTGTCTGTCATAGTAAACTGGGCTCATAACATGGACTTTGCAAGTTAATTTGCCAGGTATTGAGGTTTAGTTAAATAAATTTAGTTAAATTAAATACATGTTTAGTTACACTAGTGAGATTCTTATTTTCTCTGTGTTGAGAGAATGAGCTTAGTTATTTTCCTCACACTGCCGTTTATCCCTGTATCAACCCAGTGACTTTCATGAAACCTTTTCCGCTTCATTCTGGTATGGAGACATACAAAAATCAAGGCATAAGTAAATATAGAAAGTGCACATGTATGTATAGAACTTGATAGAAAATAAGTACAGATTCGCATTGTATACTGAAAAAGCGTTTTTATTTTCATATTTATAATTTGAGTTAGTTAGTTCATCAGGCTGTGGCTTATAGCTGCCCACCTAAGGAATCAGCAACAAGTCAGTGGTGTATCCAGAACGTTCTTTTTTGGTTTCTTTCTGAATGCTTTTTGTCATGACAGAGAGTAATAACTGGCTCATACGTCTATTATGTACGTCAACACTTGCTGAATGTTGTGGTTATACTATTTTTTTTCACTATTTAACAGGAAAATAACATGCTTTTTATTACTAAATATAAAAGATATTGAAAGAGCCTCAAACTTCATAGTCAGATTTTTCATCTCACAAGACTGTTTGTCTTTAAGACATCTATAGAAATGATTTAATATTAAAATTAACTGTTCCAACTATTGTAAAACTGGCCAATTCAATTAATGGTGCCATCATGTATTGTGCCGTGCCTGGTTTGAAAACTTAGTGCATTATGTTATGCAAAGTGGCTTAATTTCTTGTATTAAGGTTAATGATTTTGAGCTAACACGCTAGTCAATGATCCAGTGTATCCACAAGGAAAGTTCTTGTCATTTAAAGAGGAAATACTTTACCCTATATTATCCAGTTAATTTTCTTGACAGTGGTAGTGAACAGGTATAGTCAATCAGAATCATGTATTGGAAATCTTGTTAAAGAACATGTTGAGCTTCAAAAGATAACAGAAAACTTTGGTACTGGCTTCTTAATGAATTTCATATTTAGAAACTCGAACTACTATGACTTCTCCAAGTTCTTTAACATGCTAATCAGAAAAATCCCCGCATGCCCTGGAGGGAGAAGAATGTTATTTCACACCTACTACCTCCTGCCTTGACAATGAGAAGTGACAGCATCTCTTTCCCCGTAACGTGTGTGTTCGTCTTGTTCCTGGTGGCTCGACTGCATGCTGAGCATGGTGCGTCTGCTGGACCCTACTTCATTTTCCTTCTTCAGACCTGGCAGCAGAAGACAGAGAGATCATCACTGCATACAGCAGATGATCTATACAACTGGCATTTCTCACAATGACCATTTTGTGTGTAACTTATCACACAGTTATACGGAATATATGCTCTGATCACTCTGCATTTATTTAGTACTTGGCAGTGAGAGCATTGCAAGTTAAAGCTGGTCTGGAATTCTTTCACCAAAGTGAATTTCATGGGAAAATGGCAGAAATTCAAAACATAAACTCTTTATGGGAATACGAGTATTGCCAAAAATGTGACCAGAGAGTGTGAGGTCCAGACTTTTTTGATGCAAGCTCAAATCTTTCATCAGGTTAGACACAAAATAATGCATATTCTTGTACGTGTGTCCATGCTGGTTCTATTTGTCAAACACTATTTTTAAACAGCCGTAGACTTTTTGCCTCATTGTAGAGTTGAACAAACAAACAAACAAAACCACAAAGTTTTTTTATACTTCCTCACATGTGAATTCTTATACTGGATTATAGCCATCCAGCCCTAGTGCTGTTGAAATTTGGATTCACAGTTACTACTACTTAACATTCAGGGACAGTCTGACTGTATAGTCATATAGTAAAACTTCACCACTCAGCAAATGGCATGGGTTTTGCAGTGTGAAGAATAAATAGATCTTACTGATCTGGGGAAGATACACAAATGTCTGGCAGGATGTCATACGAGGCCAAATGCCACAAATTTCTAACTTTTTTTATGAGTGCACTGAAGTCAAGGGGAGTCTTACTGCATGCATAAAAGCTAGTTCTACATGAGTGTAACAGCCTGATTGCTGTAACCGTACCCAGACCACTAAGAGATGTGGTAGTCCCTATGCATGGATAAAAATGATAGCATTCCGAATCTGTTCCATGATATTACAGGAGGAGTGTAAGATGTGTTGATTTTTAGGGAGTGTGCTGTTGACACCATATCTCAGCATGCTTTGTGGTTTCCATTCAGACAGGTGGGAATTCAGAGTACAAGGAGAAGAGCAGGACAAACAAAGGATGAAAAAACAGACACGTTCTCTTTGAGCAGCTTCAGACAGGAGCAGAGAGACAATGCTGTAAATCTAGAGATACTGTGAATTATTAATCTGTAATGCCATTTACCAGTATGTTATTTCAGTTTACTTTTGCTTTGTAAACTGGACTTCAGAATACAATCCAGCTTAAAATGCAGTAGCCACGTGTTTTGAATGTGAATCTTAATACATCCTGAGAGATTTTTTTGTTTAAAGCTAACAATGGGAAGAAGCAGGGAAGTAGAAGTAGTTTTTTCTGGAATACATGTGCACTCTCCTGTGCCCAGATAGTCATCTTTTTATGAAAGCAGATTAATTTGGGAGCACCTGTAATCCAGACTCCATTCAGTTTGGTGGTTGTTCTGGTTTAACCCAGTGGGCAGCTAAGCACCGTGCAGCACTCCACCCCAATGGCATGGAGGGGAAAATAATAGTAGCAATATATATATAATAATATATATATATGCACAAAGCAAGTGATGCACAATGCAGTGGCTGACATGGTACAGGCACGGTACATTCCTGTGGCAAGTTGGGGTCAGGTGTCCTGTCTGTGCCCCCTCCCCGCGCCTTGTGTACCCCCAGCCTGCTCACTGGCAGGGCAGGGTGAGAAGATGGAGAGTTCTTGACTTCGTGCAAGTACTGCTCTGCAACAACTAAATCATCTGTGTGTTATCAGCGTTATTCTCATCCTAAATCCAAACCATGGCATGATACCAGCCACTATGAAGAAAATTAACTGTATCTCAGCCAAAACCAGGACAGTGCTCAAGACCTGAAGCACAAATCCTGCAAGCTGTTCTGTACAGGGTCTTTGAAGAGCCCCTTTGATGTCCGTGGAACAGATTACATTTGAAGTCAGGTGGATCTTTGAAATGTTAGGATTATCATAATGCTTTTTGTTCAGAAGACCTAGGAATGGAAGCTAACATTCAAGAATGTTTCAGAAAGGTGCTGCACAGTCTTAGGATGATTTGCAGCCTTTGTAGAACTGTGATTATCTGTGGTTAGTGAGCTTCCAAAACACCAGGGAAGGCATTGGATGCTTGCCCCGGCTGGGTGGTTAGTCCTAAGGTAGTCCGAATGTTTGTCCTTTTTCTGGGTCAAATCCCATGGGCTACTGCTAAGGCATCTAAACCCATTACAGTGGTCTTGCACAGAGACTGAACCTGATCAGAGGTCTTCCTAGAGCAGGCACCACTCAGATTCTCAGCTGTAGTCTGTCATTAGAAAAATGCATGTTTGATACTTCTAGAATTCATTCATCTGAAACCCAGATGTGCATGATAATGATGCAGAGCAGGCAAAAACACCAAAACCAAACAAAACCAACCCAAGCTAACTGGAAACATACGGGCACTTCCTGAATTTGTGTAGAGAGAAAAAATCACAATCTCATGAAAATGCATACTCTTCATTATATATAGCCTGGATAGCATAGCAAAAGTGCTTAATATAGCACTAGAAGAGGGTTGTAGGGAATTAGTCACTGCTCCCTTCACCACAATGGCAGCAAGGAGATTTGGAGATAGAGGCAGCACCCACTGCCTCATAATTGTCCCTTCTTTTATGGCCTATTTATTTTGTCCTGTGTGTATCTGGAGCAATGGAGGACAGAAGAGCCTCCTACAAGAGGGTTTTCATTTCTCCTGTTTGTCTGATGAAGTAGTTCTCATTTTTCAGATGCTGACACCAGAGGAAAGGGGATTTTTGATACTTACAGGATTCTGAGTTGGTCGTAGTACAGGTCTGCTGCACAGAGCCAGACACAATCCCACAACAGTCTATACTGATAGTTCTTAACCCCGTCCTTGGCGTTGAGCTATGTCAGGTGGCAGTCTCCTGGGCAGTGTCTAGTACAGTCTGGAGGGTGGGATTCAAAGATTTAGTAGTGGGCAGGTTGGATGAGTCACCTATAAGAAAAGAGAATTATGGGCCCAATATGTTGTAGATCTTTTTTGTTTGTTTGTTCGTGTTGGGTTTTTTGTTTGTTTCTTTAAGATGGCCATGAACAAAGATGTGGTTTTTGGTTCTACACACCATTTTTAATAACTTGTGTTTTGCTCAGTTTTGTGAAATTGCTATTGCAGTAAGGGGAAGATTTCTTACAAAAAGCTAATCAATAAGCTTTGAACCTGATCTAGCAGGCAACATTTTGTACTCATTTCTTTACAACATGAGGTATTATGGATTTATGATGAAGTAGATGATGATGGTGGTACAGATAAATTTCTTGTTTAAAAGAAAGGTCACAATACGCCAGGAACTATAAGTTTATACAGCCTAAATTTTAATGCAATTGACTAGGTTACATCTGTAGAAAATGCTTACAACTTTTCAATCAGTGATTTTTAAGACAGAGCTTTCCAGCACTCAAATACTGTACTTTCTATGTTTTCACTATCTTTTAACTACTTTGTGGTCATGGTTTTTAATCTAGTTTACATGATAATGTTTTATCTGAGGTTGGAAGATGTGATGTCTTCATCGCATTTCTGACAAAGAATCCTACCAAATTTGGTTCATCCTTACTTTTATTAATTTATAGCCATGGTGATTTTACCCAGGTGGGCAGCCACAGCCTCTCACTCACTCCCCCGCCTAAAAGGGAAAGGGGGAGAAAATATGATGGAGAGGGTTCAAGAGTAGAGATAAAGACAGAGAGATCCATCAACAATTATTGTTAAGGGCAAAACAGATTCATCATAGGGAGATTAGTAAAAAATATTGCCTATCACTAACAAGCTAGAGAAGTGAGAAACAAAGGAAAGAAACAAAACCCCCTTTTTTTTATCTCCATTTCTTAAATCTGTTTTCAAAGAGGCACAAACAACATCGCTTAGTGGCTTGGCTCTGGCCAGTGACGGGGCCCTTATCTAACATGGGTCAGCTTCTGGATTCTTCTCACAGAAGCCAACCCTATTGCCCCCTGCTACCGAAGCCTTGCTACGTAAACCCACTACAATATCATGCTCCCAGAAAAGAAAAGACTTCAGTGCAGTACAGTAGTAGATCTGTCTTTGATCTATAGTTATTCAAGATACTTTCTATTGTGATGCCTTGTAAATTGCTTTTAATAGCTAAGCTTTTTTGGACAATGTTGTTAGGCAGCCCCCACAAAAGTTAAAATCCCAGCTTGCTTGGCACCTGCTGCAAGGAAAAGATTCATCTTGTATTGTCTTCCTTTCAGTCTCCTACCAGGCTAGATGTGTAAAGAAGAAACAGGTTGCAAAATGCTGAAATCCAGCAGGAGCTTAGTTTGAAGTGATTTGTCTTGAACTATGTGCAATATCCTGATACCTTGAATGCAGCTGTCATAACCTGAATCACTTTATTTCTGAATAACATAGCAGGAGGCTTCAGCAAATAACTTTGTGCAATGTAATAAATGTCTGACACCATTTTTTTTTTTTTTTGTATAGCACAAATGTGAATAAGGGATTAGTATTTTAAATTGATTTCTCCAAATTACCTTACATATATAATTTACATGTTTGATTTAAGCAGGCCTAGCAGAAGCTATTTTCAGCAATTTGTGTCTTAGATATTCAGCAATCGGGATTAATATTGAGACTGCACTGATAATGTCACTAGAGCACACTAAAGGGCTCAAAAGTTTGTAGACACTTTTGAAAATAATAGCTTCAAACCTACTTAGCCAGAAAACTGTTGCAGGTGAGTAACGAGTGGAACAATCCTAAACGGTTGTACACAAATTGAAAAGCAAACACTAACTACCAATTGAATGAAGTTCAAATAAAAATAAATTGGGCTAAAAAAAGGCAGAACTAATCAGCAATTTATGAGAAATGGAAAACATAGTTGAAACATTGCTGGATTAAAAAATAAATGAGACAGGAAATTAGAGGAAAGGATGGAAGCAACACTGTGAGGAAATAAAATCCAAAGAAGTTGTTTCAAAAATTGGTTTTGGCGATACAGTATAAATAAGTAATGGAGAAAGCGATTCAAGTACTGCTTTTATTGAAAATGTGGAACAGGAATAATGCCATTAAACTAATGCAGTTATTTTGGACTCGCACAAGAGTAATGCAAGTCGCATTTAGATTTAAACCGATTCTGCTGATCTTGTTAGAAGATGTTGTGTAACCGCTCCTGACGTAAAGATCTTGAGCACCAGTATCCTGATCCAGCTTTGTGGAAGTCGGTAAGAGTTCTGCTTTTAACTTCCCTGGGAGATTTATTAGGCCGTAAACCTGCAGGAACACCAACTGTTATGCAAATAATGCTTTCATCAATCCGGATGCTCCAGCACAGCTGTATGCTGTGTGCTGCTGCTTCTTGCTGGTAATGAGGCAGTGTAATCGCAGGGAGCCCTGTCTGCCTGCCTCCTGGCTTGTCCAGAGCAGCTCTGTCTGCATCTCCGATGGGGAAGAAATCTGATTTAGGAAGGTGATCATGTCCTTGCCCTTAGTGGTAGCCAACTGAGATATGACGGTAGGTGGTGGTCTGTGGCTGCGTGGTAGGAAATGTTTTCAGAGTGTTAGTCTGAGGTCAAGATCGAGGCAAAGCAATGGCAGCAGCTAACCCATGGTGTTGCGGGCCCGTGAGCTGACTCCCTAGGCAATACAGAAATGGGCACAGCAGTACAGCTTTAAACTAAATATGTTTTTAAACCAGCAGAGATTAGATTAGATATAAGGAAGAAATTCTTCCCTCAGAGGGCGGTGAGACTCTGGCACAGGCTGCCCAGAGAAGCTGTGGCTGCCCCATCCCTGGAGAGGTTCAAGGCCAGGCTGGATGGGGCTTTGGGCAGCCTGGGCTGCTGGGAAGTGTCCCTGCCCATGGCAGGGGGTTGGAATGAGATGATCTTTTACCAGATGACCCTTCCAACCCAAACCATTCTACATTTCTATGTATGCTATACATTTACTATGCATGCTATACATGCACAGTACTATAAAAATTAACTTTAGTTTGGGGAGGGGAGGGATCAACAGCTGTTTGGTTGTTGTTGTTGTTAGAACAAAATTAAAATCTAAGCCTGTACTCAGAGGAAGGAAAAAAAAATAAAAAATAAAAGTCCCAGGACTAAAGATGCAACTACCATACACAAAAAATAATGGCTGATTCCTTTATTGAGGACCACAAATACAAGGAAAAATAAAGAAATTCCCTAATGAGCCTCTGAGTTGTTGTTAATAGCTTCATTTGAGAAGAAATACATTGAATCTCAGACTGCACTCCTATATTGTATTATCAGTCTTTTTTACTGAAATGCCTTTGTTTGTCAGGATTAGTCAGTAGCAATCTATTTTTGTGTACCCACAATAACTCTTTTATATTTCCTGTCAGTGAATAATGAGGCTTCTCTAATCACCTGTTTGTGCTATAACTAGTGTTCTTTTTGTTGGAATAAATTACTAGGTACTAACAGCAAATGATAAAGAATAACATTGGTAAGCCAGGGCATGGAACTAGAGACAGGAGGAAGTGAATTTTACTGAATTTTATATTTGGGGAAAGAAAGGAAGATGCCCAAGTGATGTTAATTGCATGAAAATGTTTGTAGTTTGAACATTTGTTGTTGTACAAGGACAGGAGGAAGTAGGAGAGCAGTGAAGAACTTGTCCTGCTCTGAACAGTGAGTCAGTGCAGGTGAGCAAAATAAGCGCTGACCCAAAGTATTAACACTATTGCAGTATTATCACTGCTCCATTTCTGTAGGTGTCCGGGCACAAGAACTTATGAGTTGAAAGAAGGTGTTTTCAGGTAGCTTCTGTATGACAGCAATGACATGCGAGAAAGAGCATCTGTTCTTGTTAGAAAGCGGGTATTCTGCACAACATTTCTGTGTCAGCAGCTGTTGATTGGATGAAACAAAAAGGCTTTGTGGATGTGTCACACCTCAATTTTGACTATGAAATGTGTTATCAGTATTGGGCAGTATTTCAAATGTGTCACAACAAAGTGTACTGAAGTTTCCTTGTAAATCATCTTTATTTTCCAGATAAATCTTTTTTCTAGGAAAAAAAAAATCAGTAAGATCCGTTATACAAATTCACAACTGCAATATTTGCCATAAATAGTTAGTGAGAACTGAACAAATATTAAGTACCTCTAGTACAGATGTAAATTATAGATCTGAAAATGTTCTCCACGAATACCACTACGACCCTTGCCCCAGAATTCTCTTCAGATAGTACTCTTTGTGTATTTTAAAGGTTTCAAAACCATTTAGAAAAGTTCAAAAATCCAAAAATATCATCAATATCTTTAGAATTTATACTTGTTCTCTGTTTTTTTTTTTTGTTTGTTTTTACCATAAATATTTCCTTTGCCAGAACAATCCAATGGCTTGAGTGGGTTTCCACGTATCCAAACGCTTTGTTTTAAAATGCAGTAAATTTAATCTACTCTTATCTCAGACTTAATTGACAAGCAAAGTATTTATTCTTTTATCTTTACGACTTGAAGAGATTTGAGGTTATGCAGAGCAAAATGCATTTTCCATGAAATTCCATGTTTCCACTTAGCAGTGCAAGAAAACGTACCTGCATGAATTATTCTCAGAGATGACTTGGTTTACTGTTTTCAGTTTGGCATCTTTTTTTTCTTTATTTTTTTTTTTCTTTCTAATTATACTAGTGGCATAGAATTTTATTTTACATACTTTAAATATTGTATACATTTATTTATTTTATATGTATAAGTGCATATATAAATGAGTGTTATATTGATATGGGGCTAGCTCCGTACAAATCCATGTAGAGACCCAGTAGAGACTCAGAACAAGCTACAGTTTTCTTTTGTGGTATCCCATGTCTAGAAATGGTAGGAGTGAGGAAAGTGGAAAAAATGAGGTGTCATTGATGTACCTTGACAAAGGCTTATGACTCTAAATTTATCTATTAACTGCAATCACATTCTCCCTGTGTTCCTCCATGCTTGATGAAAAATGGCATTAATTTGTTTATTATGGATTATGTTTATTCACTATATACATATATTCATAATATTCATTGTTTTCACCTTTTTGTATTTTTATTTTCCTTTTGTATTAACTGTCTGCCTAGTCCGATGTTTTTAAAAATACATGTTATACATGCAGATTTAGACCCCTCTGTTAAATGCTGAAGAACAGTAATTCAAACACACCTTAAACAGTTCGTTGGGAACATCCTAAACATAATTAACCATATTAACATTACCTAGATGCAGTTAGTAAAGCAAAGCTGCAGATAAACCAGACAAAGTAGGAGGCCAGTTACTCAGAGCATCACTTTCTTTTTTGCTACTAGTTGAAGCCAGAGTGGGAGACCAGCTTAATTTCTGAGCTCACTTAAGACATTCTGTTGAGCCTTGGATGTACCTGAGATGTTGAAGGGCAGGTCAATGACTTGGCCTTGAGTCTGCAAGCAATTACAGTGTACTTCAGAGTGTTCCCCAGATCTGATATTCTGGTTGTCCTGAGACACCAGACAAGAAACAAGTTACAGGAACATGCATCTGTGTTCAGAATTTTGCTGAAATAGAAAAGCATTTAGTCAAGGATCCATTTCTATCATTATTAAGATTACAATTAGGGTTCCTTTTACAACTCACTGTACTAAAAGTATCATATTCTCAGCCCTTCCATTTGTGAATATCTTTCATTTATACTGTTCTCTGCCGGGCTTAACTTTTATTTCTTTCCCCTTCATTTTTCAATGACTCTTCCCAGTTCTTCATTTTCAAACTTTACTCCCTAGCAAACAAAAAGCAGTAAGCTCATTCAAGCTGCAACCTTTTCCATTTGGGTTTGGTTTACCAGTGAGTGCTTGGATGGCCACTGAGCCATCTACATCGTGTAAGCAGCAAGGCCAAATGGCTGCTAATTGTCAGTTCTGTGCTGCACAATTCAGGACAACACAGGTGTATGTGAAGTATTTGCAACCAAACAATTTTACATGGTCCAATGCACGAGCCCTTGGCTGAGTCCTGTTTTAGGTGTCTTCGCATCACATTCAGCTGCATGGAATGAGGTTAAAACTCAGGTCTTGCCTGATGCATTTAGTTGAATGTGCCTAGCAGATATGTTGTTTCATGGAATTTTGTGTTTTATTTAGGGAAAATATAGGGCCAGGAGAAACCTTTTACTGTAAAGGTATGCAGTACAATCTACACCTGAATCTTTACATGTGCAGAAGTTTTAGATTTTATTCTATTTCTGAACATGTCTACCCAAAGAAGATAAAAAATACACCTGTATATCTTTTCACAGACTCTTTCCAAAAAATTACCAAAGGGATATGCATCATTCATCCCTAGAGCTCTAATGTTACTGCTAGCCACATCATCTGAAATAAACAGAATTGTTTTTTTATTGTAGCTGACAGCCCTAATGCGCTTATTATTTCATATCTTTCACAGGAGGAGCACATATCTTCATTACCTAATTATTATTCTGAATGTGATCAGTAACATCACCTTTCTGTAAAGTCAGAAAGAAAATGATTAAAACCAGCAATACTGTTATCACAGTATCACAGTATCACAGATTTCTAGGTTGGAAGAGACCTCAAGATCATCGAGTCCAACCTCCGACCTAACACTAAGTACTCCACTAAACCATATCGCTAAGCTCTACATCTAAACGTCTTTTAAAGACCTCCAGGGATGGTGACTCCACCACTTCCCTGGGCAGCCCGTTCCAATGCTTAATAACCCTTTCGGTAAAGAAGTACTTCCTAACATCCAACCTAAACTCCCCAGTGCAACTTTAGCCCATTTCCCCCTCGTCCTGTCACCAGGCATGTGGGAGAACAGACCAACCCCCACCTCTCTACAGCCTCCTTTAAGGTAACTGTAGAGAGCGATAAGGTCGCCCCTGAGCCTCCTCTTCTCCAGGCTGAACAAGCCCAGCTCCCTCAGCCGCTCCTCGTAAGACTTGTTCTCCAGACCCCTCACCAGCTTGGTCGCCCTTCTCTGGACTCGCTCGAGCACCTCCATGTCCTTCCTGTAGCGAGGGGCCCAAAACTGAACACAGTACTCGAGGTGCGGCCTCGTAGAGGTATCTCTATAGGTGACATTTTTTTGTGGTGACAGAACTTCCATTGGGGATAGATTTAAACATCCATGTGGACAAAAAATGCATGGAATGAATGCAGTAAGATCAGGCAGTTATAACAGTCAAAACTTTGCAGATATTTTGCTTTCTTCTCTTTTCTATTATAGAAGAGAAGACCTCATTGTAGAAAAAGTTTGTGTAGGAAAGAGTGTTCGGTGCCTGTTCAATGTCTGTTAAAATAGTTTTCTAGCATGACAGTGAGCTTTGGAAGTGAAATCTGTGGTTGCCTCCACATCCGATGCTTGCTTCGCGTCAGTCTGCAAAGTGGTTTTGATGTGCGTGAGCTAGATTTCTGAGGACATCAGGCTACAAGCTGTGCTCAGATGGGAGATTAATGCACCTTAACCCCAATGGCTACTCAAGGATCTGAACCACTGACTGGTCAGTTGGGCACCTTCTAACTAGAGGGGAAGTGACTAAATCTGAAAAAAAAATCCTCAGGCTTCATGTAATGCAGATATGGAAGCCTCAGCACTGAATGCTTTGAAATACTGGTCCACACATGTTGTCCCTGGCGGTTTTCTAACTTAGATGTAGCCAATGTTAACTGCCTCGTGATGTGTTTTCATATCTGTTATGCAGTTCAGAGTATTTCTTGAAAATAGAATACTCCTACATTTTTCTTACATGTTTTGAAACTGTTGATAAAGATGAATGTATTTTTGTATAAATGAATGTATTTTGTATAAATGTAGACATATATTTAAGGAATTTTGTGGGATGCATTTTGGACTTAAATGATTTTTTCAAAATTCTGAAAACTGAATAAAAAAAAGTTGTGTGTTTGTTATTTTAGATACCTTATTGGGGATATTGAATGCCACCTATTTCGTAAATATTGTTGACGCTTTAAAATGTGACTAAATAAAGTATTTAATATTGGGTATCAAAATAGAGGTAACTAGAGATCAGTGAATACTTTTCAAAGAGTAATGAGAATATGTTTAGAACTCATTGTTTTAAGTTATTTCATTTTGGTGAAGATAGGAGGATATTATGAGTGTAATAAGAGTTTCAAAAACTGTTAATGACGACATTTTAATTGCTCAGCTTCCAAATTTGGATTTACTTTGTATGAGAAAAGATAAATTCGCCAGTGCAGATGAAACTAATAATTGCCTAGCAACCAGTGCCTGAATTTTTTCCAATACAGAGCAAACAAAGGAAAAGCAAACCACTTTTATTTCTATATATAGTGTATGTGTAAGTATGGAGCTAAATATATGTGTGTATATATATACACATACACACACACTCTGGTGGTGTCAAAAGATAAACCTCAAAAGCTATGGAGCCCAAGGAAAAAAAAAAATAAAAAAAAATAATAAATAGAAAGGAAAAAAGAGAGAGAGAAATGGAAAGGTAAAATGGAGATGTCAAATGTGGAAGAAAATCAGGAATATTTTAACAGCACAAAAGTGATATTTCCACAATAAGTTTTCTTTTTTGGCAAAAGTCCCTCTTTTCTCACCAATGAAGCAAAGGCAGAAATGGGAAAGAAAAGGTAACTTGCAAGTCAATAATAATGTACCTAAATGCTCCCAGACCATAAGGAAGTGAAAGAATGAGGATGTCTCCTATTTAAAGAAGGTCATAAACACCTAAGAATGCTTACCTTAGAGGGCACCCTTTGGACTGTGGTACTGGTTGGACTCCATGGAAGGCAGGGGATGGGGAAGGGAGAAGCTACTGTGTCTGAGCTGTTTTCTGATCAGGCATTAGGACTAATTGTTCAGAAACTACAGATAACTGTTCAGAAACAATGAATCTTCTGAAGAAAGATTTAGGAGGAGCTAATGATCAAAACCAGAACTTAGGTTAAGTCAAACAGGAAATCTAGCTCCCTGTATTGACTATGTCATGGTCGTCAGTATATAATTGGAGCCTATCAGCAGTTAATGGACAAACCAACAAGGAGCCCAGATGATTGCTGACAGAAGCCACCTGATTGTATCAGGAGATCTGCAAAACACAGTAATGTCTAGCAATAAATATGAATATTATACTAAACAAGATATTACATGTGAGCATACTATTCAGGTTCTCTTGATCAGCTTTGAAAGCAAAGGACAAGTAACTGGAAATGATAATGTATTCACATCATGATTTGATATCTCTCCCAAAGTTTTAATTGAGCAAAACACAACTTAATGGGGAGGCAAACACTTTAGACTAAATGCCTTGTACAGAACATCTCAATTTAAGCTCTTATTCTTCCCTTTTCATAAACCTCTTTCGCCCTGTAAATCTGAACAGGTGTTGAAATATCAGTTGATTCACATGTTGGTGAGTAGCAGATCAGTCTAGCAACATGCCCAACATGAATGACATCTGAAATCAGATCAGTATGCTGTGGTGGTTTCATAGTAATGGGCAACAGCTCCACCACAGCCAGTCTTTCACTCCCCCACCTCCAAGGGGAAGGGGGAGAAAATACAATGAAAAAGGTTCAAGGGCTGAAATAAGGACAGGGATATCACTAAACAATTACCATCACCAGCAAAATAAACATAGACTAGGGAAATTAATGTAATTTATTAGCCATTACTAACAGACTAGAGCAGTAAGAACTTAAAAGCCAAGTAAACCACCTTCATCCCACCCACCCTCTTCCACCTCCTCCCCCAGTGGCACAGGGGAACAGGGAATGGGGGCTGCGGTCAGGGAGCTTTGGTCAGGGAGCTTTGTCTCCGCCGCTCTTTCACAGTCCCTCTCTGCCCCTGCTCCAGATCCCACGGGATGCCGTCCTTCCCGAACTGAGCCTGCGGGGGCTGCCCACAGGCAGCAGCTCTTCAGGAACTGCTCCCACACGGCTCCGTACCACGGGGTCCATCCATCCCCCAGGAGCAAACTGCTCCAGCACGGGTCCCCCACGGGCGGCAGCTCCCCCCAGACCCCCTGCTCCTGCGTGGGCTCCTCTCCACGGGCTGCAGCTCCGGCCCGGGGCCTGCTCCTGCGGGGGCTCTCCATGGGCCGCAGCCTCCTCCAGGCCACATCCACCTGCTCCACCGGGGGCTCCTCCACGGGCTGCAGCGTGGAGATCTGCTCCGTGTGGGACCCATGGGTGCAGGGGGACAGCCTGCTCCACCAGGGGCCTCTCCACAGGCCGCAGGGGAACTGCTGCTGCCTGCCTGGAGCACCTCCTGCCCTCCTGCCGCACTCACCTGGGGGGCTGCAAGTAGGCTTCTTGTTCATTTCTCACCCCTCTCTCCCAGCTGCTGTAGCACAGAAGATTTTTGTTTCCCCCTTTCTTAAATCTGCTCTCCCAGAGGCCCAACCGGTATCACTCATGGCCCTGCTCTGGGCAGCAATGGGTCCCTTTTGGAGCAGGTGGACCTTGCTCATCTCTGTCAGCTGGTGGGCTCTGCTCACGGAGGCTGCCCCTGCAGCACCCTGCTACCAAAACCTTGCCACATAAGCTCAGTGCATATGTGTGAGGAGAGCCTCGTAATGTTTGCCACCTTCATTGTGGAAGTTTGTATTGGTAGGGATCCAGGCACCTGCATTAAAGACATTCATCAATTGCTTCCTTGCTTGTGTCAGGAAAGAATTGTGGCTGTTAGCAGAGGCTGGATGCTCACTGGTGGTATCAGTTGACCAGCATGGGGGAATATATCTCTTTTTGTCTAATGAAACAATGTCCGAATGCACGGGTGCTTTCTCCAAATCCTCATACCAGTGCATGGATGAAATTTTTTCCACAAGTGCAAAAAATATTCAGAAATGCATTATATAACTGCTCCTCTTTTAATCACTTTTGATCCCTTTCTTACTAATAAAGATTTGAATTGACAGGAATAGTTCATCTTTTTCCCTGAAGACATACTTGGCATAGAAATGAACTCTCTGTAACTACAAAAGAGAGAAGAGTTTACTTTTTAAGCTGTTTTCTACTTCTACTTGTATTTCATATTGTCAACCATCAGATGCTTGAAAAGCCTGTAGCACAGCAGGCTGAAGTACACTGACCTACTGCTCTTTCACATTCAAATGAATAAAGTAGCTCGTGCTGTAGACCTTTAGAAAGGGAAGAGATTATACTTTTTTTAAGGCAGAAGGGGATTTATTATGATAGAAATTAATCTCTGCAGGCATTACTTCAGGGCTCTATTCTAACCCTGAAAGCAGGGACACGCTTTTACAGTATTGTACTACTAGACTAAATGCAAAGCTTAAGTCAGCACTTCATCTTCACCCTGGATTAGAACTTCAGGATAGTCCTAGGGTGGTATTCTAATGAGAATTCTCTGATTAGAAAAATCTGGTTTTCTTTTCATAGTGCCATCTCAGGTTTTCAGAAATCAGCTGGTGCATTCCCCCAACTGATTGCAAGACTGGAAAAAGTCAAATTTATAGAAATGTTTATGTCTAGTTCACAGTAGTATTTTGCAGTTCTACTCCACAGCTACAAGCTGCTGATACTGTTTTAAGTGCATACAGTCTTTTGATCCCAGAGGCTTTCAGAAAAAGAAGCCAACCACCTTAACTTCCATGAGACCTGTGATAAAATCATGAGTTTTTTGTTCTGAGATTTATGATCTCCTGGAAGTTTTCACATCCAGTTCAGACATGGATGTTTAGAATTAATGATATCAATTTATTCATTTTCTGAAATGATTTAAACATTGTGCAATGAATATTTTAGTCAGAAAGCTAGCTGAACCTTCTACCTGCATAGTAAGCAAATCAGAATAGAAAACAGGCAGAAGGAAGGCAGATGAGCCACCGATATCTAGAAACTTTAACTTCCCTTTCAAATAAAGAGAGATACAAGTTAATTATTCAGCTGTCTTTTTACCTTAGGAAAAACAAATTAGCTGCCTCACCATTAAATCTGAATAACAGCTTACAAATTTGTTAAAAGAACTGCAGAGCTCATCTGTTCTCATGTTCACATTTTGCATCTCTGCACAGGTGTGTCTTTAATATAATTTATAGTTCTGCTTCTCAGTAGTGGTTCAGCTGTGGAGAAATAGATTTGAGCTTGGACACTGTACAGATGATTCTGTAAATCAGAATACTATTAAAGTTCTTTTTCTGAAAATTGATTTTAATATGAAACTGCTAGTGGTAGCAAGTACTTTCTCAGTCTTCTTCTGAAGTTTAGTTGCTCTTCTGGGGTTCATGACTGGGGCTCATTTTTACTATACTTAGACCAAATTTCTATTGACTGGTTATTTTCTGGGCTGTTTATTGTTTGGAGTCACCTGGAGATTTCTTCCTTGTAACAAGTTTTATTCTCATGAAAGGGAATAGCTATTCATTTTATTTCTTCAGAGACAGCTTTTAAAATAAGCTATATTTCATGTAGCAATATAGGGAATTGAATAAAAATGTAGCCATTGTTTTAGGTAGGAACAATGGTCCGTTTCTCTCCATCAACAGTGGCACCAAATATTCAGCTGTGTAACACCCATTATGTAACATACCGCTAAGGGGTGGTGTACCTACCCAACAACATCTGTGACTAGCATCCTGAACTGGTGTTATAACCTTTTCAGCTGTTTACCTACCAATTTTGTCATGCCTTTGGTTTGGGTCTGCAGCACCTTGGACGGCTACAGTATCAGTGTGTTTACCTTAGTATCAGCTTCTGTAAATTTCACTACTTCAGTGTACAATGCTTACTAAATACATTTGAGCATACATTTAATGCACAGGATGTCAGACAATACATAAGGATGCTTTATCCATTCACACTTTCATATAATATACTCTCTTCTTAAATTATAGAAGAAAATGTACCCAAACACAAATTATCTTTCTTCTATCATTTCTTTCCTTCCAGTTTTGAAATCTTGTGAATCCATGGGATTAAGACATATTTATTCCATTGTCTAAAGCAGATGTTTCTTACAGTAACACTTCTGCCAGAAATCATAACAGTTATAATTCTAGGTGTTAAAAGGTAGTTGAGGGAAATTACATTCATTTCAGGATAATGATTTTGTGAATAGGGACTCAAACGCTTCTCCCATGCCTGATTCTGGACACTGTTCTTGAGCTTTTGACAGATATTCCTACCCCAGGAACAATTCCGTTACAGAGTAAGTAGTTTTTAATCACAGTAAATGATTTTTTTTTTCTTTTATTCCTTCACAGTCATTAGTGAGCTGCGATAGCAAATTGATTTGCAAGTAGTAATGGTAGCTGACTGGTTTATGTAATTTTGCAACAAAACAACTAAGAGCGCTATGCAGAGGAACACACATATGGTTGTGGATGGTACTGCTCAGTTTGCATGGTGCATCTTCTTTAGCCTTCATATCACAAAAATTGTTTTCATAAACCCTGAATTTCTGTTCTTGACAAGGATTGATGGCCTAACTGTTACCATCATGGTGTGCTGCATTATTTATATACTGCAGTTGATTTCCTCCTTTCAGTTTGTCCTTTGCTGTCAAGCAAAGTATTGCACTATTCAGTAAAGAGTCATGTAAGAGTTTTGGGGATCTTATAGGATTAGAAAGTACTCTCTATGAAAACATAAAGTTTGTCAAATGGTTTACAACTGTTACTGTTCTCTCCACGGCTACATGCTTGTGGTAAGAAGCAATAGTCATATGTTCAGCATTTTGTTGAAAGATAAAGAGTGGTGATGTGAAGGTATGTCAGGGAACAAGGTGGACTTACAGAATGGTTCCTCTCTGAATGCTTTTAATGAAGGTTAAACCAGGTCTGCTAACTGGGTTCTCTATGGAAAAAAAAAGCAGTTGGTCTTAAAAATAAATAAATTAATTAATTAAATTTAAAAAAGCCTAATTGCCTAATTGTTACTGGAGAGCAAATGTCTTATGAGCTTTGTTGTATGTTTTTTTCTGAGTTTGGATGAGGAGGGAGAGCTCTTTATTAGAAATGTATTTTTGAGTATGTATGTATCTCAACTTTCATTTTATTCTTTTTGTTTTGCTTTTTTACTCTTAACCTCAAAGATTTATTTGACTTGGGAATGTTCTGAAAAAAAAACCTGAAGACATGAGAAAAAATTTAACTGCACATCCTGAAAATGTAGTAACTTCTAATCATTTAAATGTACTATCTGCTCCTCAATGCAGTCTGGTCTGAGACAATTTGGAATGGATTTCTACTTTAACTCTTCCATGCATGCTGTCATGAAAAAACAGGAACTACACATATACATGCATGTATATTGTATATATGGCTACATATAAAACATCACTTCAAAGGAAGAGTCCCTTTAAAGAGTTAAATTCAGAGGGGTTATGAGTTTTGGTAATTTTGTGCAGGGACCATCTGCAAGTATCTTTCCTTAGTTCTGTTTCACAGGTCCTTGCACCAAAAGCTTGATGTAATGAGATTTTACAGTCTGAGAGATTTCCAAGGATGAAATAAAGACAGGAGTAATTATAGCACAAATATTATGTATACAATGTTGTGCAATACCTTAATGCGTGAGTAGCCATATAATGAAAGGTGCGGGGTTAATCAGACAGTAAAGAAAAAAATTAATTGGTTTTATTTGACACTTGCATTATTTATTGGACCCTTTTCAATACATTGTATTTAATGTACACTATTATTTTACTGTGGTTTTTTTTGTTTGTTTTGTTTTAAAGTATTATTATTATTATTAATATCAGAGTTCTGCTTACAGTGTTTAATGTATAGAAACCTGCCACAGTTGCATGCAAACAGCGTGTCATCCACCACTATGGCAAGTCACCAGCACAGAGCACAATTCTGTAGGAGCAGATCTATGGATATAATTCTTTGTGTTTATTTTACTCTCCCATTCACAATGACTCTAAGGTTAAATTCCCAAACTACTGTTGTGTCATGTGTAACGTAGTACTTTAATGGTAACAAATCCCTTAATCAGTTATGTTAAAACAAAATGCACCCGTATAAGCTTTTCTTCTTCAGAGCAAAGCCTTATAAATCAGATTCTGTACATCAAACTGAGTAGAATGTATAACAAATTAGAGTTCAATATTTCAGCATGAATAGCCTCTCAAGAGGCACAAAATATAAATTGAGGGGAATATTGTTGATTCAAAGGTGACATTTATTTTTTTCTGCACAATTTCACAGGCACTAAGTCATAAATAAGAGTGCTAACATTTTGAGTTTTAGTAATTTGGGTATGCAAGTTTTCACAAACTTTATGTCTAGTCTTACACAGAATTACTGCTCGCTTGTGTCTGTGCACTTGCTCAGACTTAAGACAACAATAAAACATCAAAAATTTAATGAACTAAGCTTGCCACAGTCTAAACAAATAGTCATTTAAAACAGTAACATGAAACAAAGGCATGTGCCTGTTTGTAATCCTACTGTGAAATGGACTAGAAGCAGTTAAATTTTATTTATTTATTTATTTATTTATTTCTCTCTTGGAGGTACATTGGTAGATAATGTCATTGGTAACTGGACTGAAGGTGAACAATTTTCCTAGTTCCTTGTGAGGGTGGATGTTAGATGTTTTAGTGTCTTTGCAAGGGTTTCCAGGCTCCTGGGTGACCATGAATTCTGAGGACAGATGGAGCATGTTGTTTGTGCTGTGTTGCCCATTATGGTTATGCACCCTACTTGATATCAGATGCCCTCACTAAAACAAAACAAACAAAACAAAAACCAAAACCAACCAACCAACCAAACAAAACCATGAAAAGTAGGATACGTAAGCAGCAAACGTAAACAATAATGATATTATTATTTAAGTGTGAAATGTATTAGAACCTAACAGCACTTTGCTATAAGTTATTCAATATGTATAGAGAGGTCAGAGTTGTTTGTTTCATGTTTTCGTATGAATACAATTGGAAATGGTTTCAGCCCAAGTCAGAATTTGTTCCCAAAGTATTTATATTCACTCCTTACAATTATTTTCATAGTTTACACTCTGTCTTTTTGATAGTCCCATTTTCTTTAGAGGTGTGCTGTGCTCATTTTATTTCTGTGATGTAATATAACGACAACAAATTTATAGCAGTAACTGACAGTAGAATTTGGGTCAGGGTGGCTGGGGTCAAAAGAGCAGTTACTTCTTGAACATGGAAATAAATGACTGCTGTTAAAGGACAGCATCTGCTTTATTAGTTCCAAACTGTAGGTCAAGGTACTTCGCTTCAAGCTTAAGAAGCCCACACAAGTTTTCAGACAAATGAAAACAACGCAGGTTGCAATAAACACTTCGGTTTTAGTAGAAGATTTCAAATTCTGGAAATCCAATGAAAAATCAGCAATGCGTTCAGTTTGTCAATCAGTATAAAACATACAAATGGAAGCAGTAGTTTGTCTTTCTACCTTTCTTTTTCTTTCTTGTTTTGCGTAACTGAAATCAGAAGGACACTGAGTGAGGAAACATTTAGTGAAAGTGTCCCCTCTCATTTTAATAAGAATATCCATGCAGATTAACATAACAAGTGTCTCTGTTCCAGATGATATTTAATTAATTTGTTTAATTAAAGGTATGGGAATGCAGTTTTCAGAGCAGTCAGTTCATACTGATTGTTCTTTCACAATCAAACGCCTAAGCCACATGAAATCTAAGGCATCCCTTGTGGACCAAATAATGCGATCAGCAGTCAAGCTGAGAAGGCTTGAGTTGTTTAGATTCTGACAGGAAGAAAAAAAAATGTTTAGGTATATCTAGTATATGTTATGGAAAGTTGTCATTTACTCTTTTCAAATTGCCATACTTCATCTTCAGCTGGACAATGTTCAGTATAAGACTGTTAGTACCAGATAGGTAGACACATGACAAATCTCTGTGCTATGAAGGCCATTAAAGCTGTCAGATTGATTAAAAGAAAAAAAAAAAAAAGGTTTTTGTTTGTTTGTTTGCCATTGATGTGCAGAATTCACAGAAGTTTTGTACATCGGTAAAATGGTTTAAGTGATCGTTAGATTGGAATTCTCACGAGGCACTGATCTTCAGTCTGTGGGCCAGCAAGGCATTAAAAACATTTTAGTTTTCCTTGCCATCACTGTAGTCCAAAACATATTAAAATGTTAGTACTACCGACATAAACAGATGGACTTTGTGTAACTCTTTCTACAGTTACATGTCAGAAGGCAACTTTTCAATTTAAAAGAAACCATACAAAATAATGTGCTACTTAGTTTTTTAAAATTGCCTTTCTGTAGATGTTGCTTTAAGTCGCATTTGCAAAAATTTTGCAAAACAAAACTACTGTACAAATTATTGGTATTTCTAAAAACAATACTGAGCATAATGTAGAATAGCAATAGTAACATTCTAGAATAAAATACTTTACCTGTAAAATGGTGCAACTTTGTAAAGAAGTAAAAATCATATGGTTGGAAAAAAAAAAAAAGTGTTCCCTTCAAGTTTATGAATTTGCATTTGCGCTCAGCAATGATTTTGATTTACTTGCAAAATTACATTCCATATAATAATATTTAAAGAATTTGAAGTTACTGTTATGTTTTAGCATAACACATTCAAACATTAGGAAATTCACATTTGGAGATTTGATGCTAAGATATGTGGAAGGTGTTCCTATGGCTTATGTCATATGATAAAATACAGAAATCAATAAATAGCACAAATCTGTTTTACAAGATGAAGTGTGAGATAAGTAAAAAATGCATCTAAAGATGTATTTAAATATCTGATAAAAAATATGAAATTGAGGCTGCACAAAAGATATTCTTCAGGATTGCCTCCAATTATCCCAGTGCGGACTGGACACAAAATTACCTCTTGTTGTTCTCTTTCAACAGAGATGTAAAATACGTCATGTCTTGGTACCAGCATTACAGGAGAATAATAGTCATTAGCAAGACTCACAAACTTTGGATCAGATCTCAAACTGACAACAGGTATTTCAGACATTTTCAGCAGAAGCAGTCCGATATTTCAGCATATTTGTAGAACTGTGAGAGGGTGTGGTTCTCTGAAGGTGCTAGAGGAGTAACAAAAGAGTTGGACGGGCACTCTGTTCTCTCTTTTATATCTCCTCATGAAGGTGGTGTCAGACAGTATTAGATAATGTACTGTATACACTGGTAACACTGGAGACGTGTTCAAGCACTGAGCATATGAAGCAGCCCTGGGGTGCATCTTTCAGAGTTTACATCTTGCTGCTGTTGATTGCCTCGATGCTAATTAGCCAAGGAGGCTGTCTTCCCTGAAAAGCAATTCAAGGATTAGCAAAAGCTGCTTGTTTATCCTTATTTAGGAAGATTGAAGCTACGCACTGTGCCTGTGCTTGCCATGTCCCAAGCAGCTTTGAAGCATGGCTAGTTCATAGCATAGCATGGTTTTGAAGTGAAGCATAGCTTTGTTTGTAATTGATTTGCTCTGTCTCTGCAGTCAGAGCAAAGGAGTTGTGGGAGAACTTGGCAGACTTCCTTGGGGCATGGAAGGGACTGTGGAGGAGCACTGAAGGTCTGTGCCCAAGTCCTTCCTGTGGTGTTGGTGGGTCTCAAGGTGGAGTGAAAGCTTCTCTTGGCTCAAATATCATCGTTAACCTTACTGTTAGAATTAAATTGCTCAAAACCCTTCAGTGGCTTTACTTTCTATTGTTGAACTTCTTCCTGAAAACACATGTAATGGGTCTTCCTGTGACTGACATAAAGTCAACATAGAAGCACACTGCTGGCCTAAATGCTGTGCTTGGTTTTCAGCAGAAATACTGTGTCATGCCTGATCTGTACTGCTGCGTGGTTTAAGAGTGCATGTATCTGGAGCAGGTGAGGATATAACCACAGCCACAGTTCTTTGCTCAGTAGCTAGGTGGTAAGATAATATCCTGAACCAAAAGCACCGTTTGGCTTCATGTTCCATTAAATCTGGAGAAGTAATTTTTTTTCCAAATATATATCCTGCTGGAATTCAAATGAGATAAAGTGAAAAATTATTATTATTATTATTTTTATTTATATTTTGTTTTCAAGTGAATATCTGTCACTGTGCTTAAGAGAAGCCCTTTTGGTGGAGTAGAAGGCTAAGAGAAAATGATGAGACAGAGGTGTACTGCTAAATAAATATAAAATAGAATTAGCCAAAAGATATTTAGAGGACACAGAGGTTATCATACTTGTCTGTTCTTGATCATCAGTAGTCTACCATACTTAGAGCTTGTGTATAACTTTTGCAGAGTTTCATACAAGAATCTTTTCTTCCTTTAACTCACAGGAGACCTGTGTGACTCCAATCCATGCAAAAATGGTGGCATCTGTCTGTCAGGGCTGAACGATGACTTCTACTCATGCGAGTGTCCGGAAGGCTTCACAGACCCCAATTGTTCTAGTGTTGTGGAGGTTGGTAAGTGCAAAATCTGAATGGAGGAACGAATAGCTGTTTGAATGTCCTGTTAGTTGTGGCCAACCAACCAGTGATTTTGTCCACTGCATTTTGTGTAGTGCTGTGGTTGTTGCATTGCTTGTTTTTGCTG
Organism: Anser brachyrhynchus; assembly: GCF_964034855.1. Classification (NCBI taxonomy): domain Eukaryota; kingdom Metazoa; phylum Chordata; class Aves; order Anseriformes; family Anatidae; genus Anser; species Anser brachyrhynchus. Next base: position 73,559,554 of record NC_137697.1, on the reverse strand, counting down.
TCTCATCCTTTTTTTCTGTATCACAGATATCTATATCATAGAATCAAAGAATGGCTTGGCATTGTCTCTTATTTTTGTTCATACTAGGAAAATATGCTGCAGCTAGAGTGAAGGCTGTGTGGCAGCACCTCTTGTCTGAAGGCTTTGCATGCCCTCTGTGCATTTCTTTTGCTGACAGCCAAAGTATTTGAAAACAGTACAACCCTTCAAGTATTTCATATCTGATGTCTATGTTTGTAATTTATCAATCTGGGTTACACTAACATGCTTTGGTCAGTGACAGCCGAGTACAGCTCACACATTTTGCTTCTGCCAGCTGTCCTGTAGGACACCAGCCTGGAGCAGAAAAGCAATGCCAACAGCTGAGAGCACTTACTTCTGCAAATGCCTTGTTGAAACTGTCAAAGCTAGTCTCAGCACTTCTCTAACACTTCATTTTTCCTAAGTCTATGCTGATTTCATTTCTTAATAAATAAGTCAAGGCTACACAGGCACAACCTGTAGATACTCTTCTGGGGATTAAGTATGTATCTCTCTGTCATGAAACACAGCTAACAGAACTTAGTCTAGGAACCCACATTTGTTTGTTTTTTCTTTTCTGAAAATGATGCTTCCATTGTTCTGGGAGTGAATCCTAAGTCTCCTTAAGCAATTTTAATTATGGTAGAGATTGGGTTGAATTTGGTTCCCCTGAACATAAGTTTTCTAGAAGCACATGTAATAGTTCCTGTAGTAGAATGACAAACTTTGGTCAGACACCTACTGCACTTTCCTCTGACTGTAAATCATTATCAGACATAGTAGCTGGTTATTACCTAGCATTTGATTTGCATGAGAAACTGTTATTTTCCATTGGTGCAGCTACCAAGAAGCAGGAACATACTGTCTTTGAATCCTGTTTTCCATCCCTTTCCCCAACATTTCCATGCATGCCTGAAGGTCTGAATTTATCCTAGAAGTACATGCCACACTGCCCTAAAATGGCTGTGACAGGGGTTTACTGCAGGAGACTTTGGGGTCCATCATGCATTTGGTTGACAGGAAATTGCATTGCACATAACAAAGAGGATGCTGATAGTGACTGAATTTGAGATAAAAGTATATTGTGATAATTGCCACTGTAATTTAAATCTACATATTAACAGGGCTTAAAAAAATGCACATATTCTTAAGTAAGTTCTTCCAACACAACAAAATCTCAGTTTGGTAAACAGAGTGAAACATAAGCAAATAGAGAACACTAGAATATGTGGTAATCACAATGTTTATGCAGGCACAATATTATATTTTTTAGTTTTCAATCCAGAGGGAATATGCAGGAAACAATGCTGATTAGGTACAGGGTTTATTAAAATTCCAATATTAGATAAAGTACAGGGTGTTCATTCTGTTTGTGTTTGTTCTTTATGATTATGCTACCTATATGGATTCAGAGACAACTGTTACTTTCTGAAAACTTTAAAACTAGTTCTTTTTAGGAGAAAAAGTAGAAAAAGGTTTGTTTGCTTGTTTACTTTTTGGTATAGACTGTTTGAGGCTGATCCAGCATTATCCTCCCCTACATAAAGTAAACCACTGAAAAAACTGATACTTCAACTTGATATCCTGATTTTTCCTATGAAGATAATGACAAAGAGTGTAAGCCATTTATTCTCCATTAATTCAAACACTGGAACATTCCAAATAAAAAAATCAGTTGCAAAATGGATTTGAGAGGAGTCCAGGAGTGTAAGACCCTGTGTGATCACTTCTACCGCAAGTGTTTATTAGCAGATGTTAAGATTGGAGAAAGGATGCTAATAAAGCTTACTTCTATTTGTCTTTTTAATGAGTTAATTCTTTTAGTTCCTAGGATCTCCAAAAAGGTTTCTTGACAATTTCCTGTGTAGTTGAAAGCAACAAGGTGGTTTAAAACTAGGTATTTAAGATGTCTGGAAACACTGACTAAGAAGAAAAGAGGAGGGTGGGGGAAAAAGAGAAAGGGAGAGGTACTGCTCCCCTCAGAAGCACTGTATAGCAAGAACGAGATGCAGTGAGGTATTCCATGCAGCCCTGTTGTCAGAGACTCCTAGTTTAGATATTATTCAGTCACGGCAACAAAATATTGCTTATTTCTGAATGCTAACTAGAAAGTCACACGTTTTCAAGGAATATACCTCAGATGGGGATTTCACAGGAAGAGGTAACGGGTTTTACTTAATGACAGAATCACAGAATGATTGAAGTTGGAAGTGGGTAAATAAATGCAATACAGATAGGAAGGTGTAAATTCTTGTTACAGAAGAATGGTAGATGCATGAAAATACTTCAGGGTAGAGACATCAGATATTTAGACGGAAGTACCTACATTGACCAACCCCTTTTCAGTAAAGCTGGGGAGTAGCGTGAGTGTTTCAAGGACATAGGGGTGTACCTCCAGTTACATTTTTTATTATCTTAAAAAGATAACATAAAATAACCCACCATGATCATAGCACATTATTTCAATATTGGTGTTTCTTTCTAAACCTTACCAACGGAAAGTCCTGACTCCTCTGCTAGACCGTTCCAATATTTTCTGATCCTGTGCCTTTGAGTGAGCCTACCTAAAACAAAGTTATTGTACAGTGTTAGTAATAATTTATGTATTATAAATTAACAATCATATTCTAATCCTATTCTTTCTCTAAATGTAATCCTCTCTCATTTTCTGTTTAGGTATATTAAATACTATATATACATTGTTATGCTAAAAGAATTGAGATTAGAAGATAGATCTATACTATTACTCTGTTTGTACACTTAGGTCATTTTAATACTCTGTATCCTAACAGATTATAAAAAGTTGATAAACTAGTGGAGAATAAGATAGAGGTGAGCAGGAAAAATTACATTGTGGTTCTTTTCAATACAGCACATCCTCCGGTTAGGCAGAAAAGGATTTAGCTAAACAGATAAGAGTAAAAGGTAATTATATCAAGCTTCCCAAATAGTAGGATGTTTTCCAAAGATAATAAGGACGCTATGGCCTGAGTTACCTCTTTAGCAGATTCCTGTATCTTTGGCAACATGATTTTTAGCCTAAATTGAAAAAGATTCACATGTAATTTACATTTGTATTGATATGCCTCAGAGACAATAAGTTGACAGACTTTACAGCATTTAAATAGCTCACAACTAACTCTCAGAGACCATGTAAATTACAGAAATACCACAAACTGCAGGTGTTATATACAATTAATAGAAGGTTTTTCATACACATTGTTAAGGAAAACTATTAATGTGCATCCTAATCAATGTGAATATTCATTGAACGAAAAGAAGCTTAGTTATGGACATTGCATGAGAGGAGCAATGACAATGTGGCTATATGCATTGAGATAAGACTGGCAAAAATGTTCTTAAGATAAAAAATAACATTGAATCCCATTTTATTTGGTGTGTACATAGAGGAAAACAGGGAGAGAAATACATGACTAAAAGTAAAAGTCAAAGAAAAGGGCAGCTAAGTTTATTATGCCGTAAGACTATTAGTATGTAGCATGAGTGACCATGCTCTTCACATTTCAAATTGAGTGACTTAAAATTACTCAGTTTTGATCTTCCAGATCTGAAATTCAATAGCTGTCCACCAGGATAAGCTGGTGAACATGTTTAATTTATGTAATTGGTAAAATAAATGATATATGATGACAGGGAGCGTAAAAGATCCATGAGCATATTACAGGAGATCTGCAAACACTCTCCAACCCTGCATTCAAATAGGCTGTTGGGACACTTTTGGAAAGTGCACCTTTTGCATCAGATCTGATTGAATATTGCCAAGGATGGAGACTTCACAGCTTCTCTTGGCAATCTGTGCTTGTCTAGTGACATCCCCCCACCCGCCAGTAAGTTTAAGTGGTATTTCCTGGGTTTTAGTTTCTGCCCATTGTCTCTCATTCTGTCACCATGAAGTGCTGAGAAGACTTTGGCTCTGATTTCTTTATTTCTCTGAGCCTTCTCTTCCACAGCCTTAACAGTTCCATCTTTTTTAGGTGCCCCTCATATGTCAGATGCTCCAATCTGTTAATAATTCTAGGTAGGTGATCACCTCCCTCAATCTACTGGCAGGCTGCCTGTGCTAAGTATTGGGAAATACTCGACTTACTTACTCGACCACGCACTCCCAATTTCAGCATCTGTTCTTATTTCAGTATATGTATAGTGTCACCCAAATTGACTATATTTATTGCTATCATGACTGCATCTACTTCAGTGACTTATCCACCGTCTGCTGCACTGATCAAAGGGGGATATTATTCTTCTTCAGTAAAGTGTCATCATGCTTTGCTTCTGATGTTGATCAATTTAACATTTGGAAAAGTTGAAAAGGAAAGGATTGTCTCTTTTTGTTTTCTTTTGTTTTTCTTGCAAATTGTTTCAATGGTCCCATTGACACAAAGGTAAAACTGGAGTAGTGAGTGGGCCTGTGTTTATTTGTATATAGGAAGAATAATCAGCTTTCATGGCAGCAGACTAGTCTTTTCTGAGAAAAGAGAGAGTTGCAGTGGGAAGGGGTAGAAAACAAATTCTTCTCTGCTAGGCTTTAGATATGGTACTTGTTTGGATTCTGTGCTAATTCCTTTTCTTGAGGGCAAACAGGGAAAGTGCTAATTTTCTTCAGCAACCACTTACTGCTGCTGAGTTCTTAATGACAGCCAGGTTTCCTCTTCTGAGCAATGGAAGAAGTTGTTAAATGGAGCTCTATCAACATAGCATCTGATGAAAATGAATGTGATTTTGTGTGAATCTGTGTTTTGTTTCTTTGGTTTTAGTGGGAAACACCCCCAAGCTATTTGCTAAACAGTTTGAAATGCATTCTTGTATTACCTTTCCTATGATTAGAATTGTCAATATGAGTATGGACTACTACGTTTCCTCTTAGTAAGGCTGTAGCTGTTGTTGTATGTTCAGTATCTTGATGGCATTTCTCACAGTATTCTTTCCCGAAGTCTGTAGTCTGTGATGCCACAACTCCAATACAGCAGTTTTAGAATTGACTGTAAGACACGTTTTTTGTTTCTATCACAATATAAGGAACTATCACATATAAGGGCACTTGACTCATTAAGAGATGTTTTCCAAAGATACGGAATTCTGTTGAAAGACAATCAATAGGTGTTAATAAAAATAATTTGACTAATTAAGTCTTAATTGTTAGCTTCTGAGTAGCCTGAAGGGTGCATAGTACACAGAAATCTAAACTGAGTAGAGTAAATGCATGCAAGCGGAAGGTCTTGGTAAATGGTATTAAATGCAGAGCAGAAAACATTATACTTTGTAATTGTAATATTGTAAGTAATTGTACAACGTTTCTGCTGAAACAGTTGCCTTTGGTATTGATTGCTAGTAAACCTCTTGTGAAAACAGGAGCTCAAGTCAAAATTGGTGAGAATGCTAATACAGTGGATATTGCATCAGCACCAGTAAATTAGGTGAAAGACTTTACCTGTGAGTTATACAGTTCATTTAGACCAGAGCTCATATTTTAAGAGAACCTCTTTATTTGGATATTGAGAATGAAATTCATTAGGATAGTGTCAGAGAATCACAGAAAGCTAATGCAGCCCAGCATGCTGTTAGCAATTTAAAAAGTTAGTTACTATACTCTTGGGTTTAATCAGGACATACCCTTTATAAAGCATCCTGAATTATATGCCCAGTCTTACAAGTCTACCACCGATCTCAAGATGACCATCCACAATGTGTGTAGGTAAACCCTATCTTGAAAATCGTATCACACTTTTTTTTTTTTCCATTTAAAGATTTATTTTATGAAAGCACAGACTGGCAAGGAATGATTAGTTGCTTCAGAGCATTTGACACAGCCAAACAGGCAAACGAGCAATTCAACATACTGAGGGAGATTTTATGCATTTTGGTCTAATTAAAAAGACAACCTAAAAACATCCAGATTCTCATTGCCGGAACTACTGCTCAGAATGAGAACTTGCAAAGATAAATAAGGTTTGTGAGCCTAGGATAGTCTGCAAAACACATTCTCAGCCCCTGTTTTCAATGGGAGCAATGAAGCTCTCAGCGGTAAATTACATTTCTATTAAAAGTTCCAGCACTGATGCCAAGGAATAGAAAAATGTTGAGAAAACCATGCATGTAGGTCATGGAGAACTCTCATGTACCAATAAGGACGTATCTTATACCCAGGAGCCATTCAGTTGGAAATTCCAAGTATATAGGGTCTGCTAACACTGTGGTGGTCCAAAAAGAAGAGTTGGCACATTGCAGATCTGACCCGCCTTGGCTGTGTGGACTGAAAGGGAGACACAGCAAGCACTTGTTCATTCCTGTGAGCCAGGTCCATTCCCACTGGGCTCCAGTATGCAGCTGACCGGTTTCCCTAGTTTAAGGGGCAAAGAAGAGACAGAAGAAGTAACAGAAAACAAAGAAACAAAAAAAAACAAAACAGCCGTTTCCTTAGCAGCATGATGTGTCTGGGTTCTGAAATGCTTAGAACTGGCTTTAAACAAGTAGGTACAATAAGCCAACTATATTTTGCCAAATCTGCCAGTAAAACATAAAAATCTGTGAAAACCTTATGCTAGCAGCCAAGGAAAATTGGTCTTTGGATAGGTGCTCTAATGTTGTCTGGAGAAAGAAACCTGCAAATAATTCATCTGTTTTGAATGAAAGAGGTTTGGGTGGGCAACAGCTGCAGCAGATTAAAACAGCTGAATTGAGTACACATTGAGACGTTGAAATCTAATGGAATAAATATTCTGTTATGCAAGTGTATGAACATTTCAAATCCATTAGTACTTCTGAAGTAGTCGAGAGACTTGCTGAATTTGCTGCTAGGCGGTTTAAACTAAGTTCCATGTTATGTTGACTTTGTTGTTCAGTATTGTTTATTTTTGTCTAGAGTGGAAAGATCTGTAGTTTCTAAGAGCCATGCAAGCTCTGGTTAGAAGAAAGTGGTGTTTTTTGCAGAGGCTCATATTATGCATATCAGATGCTCATCAGCTGCAGCACAGACCTGGCCCTATTATAGATTCTTTGGTTCTGTAAAATTTTTGAAAAGGCAAATATTAAAGATTGATCTCACCCACCCTTACTTTCTATTTATCTATTTATTTATTTATTTATTTACATGTGTTTAAATACATATGAAAAACACGTTTTATTTTTTAAATTGCTAATAGATTGTTAGTACTATAATCTGCCCTAAAGAGTTCCTTCTATATCATTTTTGTATGTACGTCAAATGCATGTATCTTTGCCAAATATTAAATCCAAGATCTGTATGTTTTTGTCTGACTCTTGGTAGAATGAAGAGTTGCAGAACTTTTGATACTTTTAAAATACATTATTCATTAAGAGCTATCAAGAAGGACCAAGGATTAGTTACTCTTCTGTTTTACTAGAAATGGGTGGTAGCTTTATAGATTCATTTTCTTCTTCCTCTGGCTTCTTGGCTGACATCAAATACGTAGTTTTTATGTTTTTGAAGAACCCAGATGATGTAATTTCTCATAAAATATAGACTTCAGAAATAGATGTTCTTAAAGTACTGTCCCTTTTTGTATTCCTGTTTTATATAATCTAGTGTTCTCCTGGATTTTTATGTAGAAGGATATGACTCAACAGCTTGAAAACAACTTGCTAAAATAAAAATGCCAGGAGGAAGCTGATTCTTTAGCTGAAAAGGCAAATTGGTCTTTAACGAGATGATAATTCTGGCGTCCTAGGAGATTCAGATTAGAAGATTTTAGACTTGTTAGGCTAAAATGATCAGATGCAAAACCTGCTGGTGCTCAGGTTAATGCAAGTTCTAAGTACACTGCAGTTCCAGTGTAAAAGAAACAAAAATTAAAAGATGAATATTGAAACTTGGGGACAGATGGACTTTACTATTGTTTCTTTCATTTCCCCCCAAGTTATTTTCCAGATTTTTATTTTTTTTTTCAAAACTATTTATATAAAGGGCTCACTAAGCAGAGCAAAATTCATCATGATTTGGAATCACATTTGCTTACCTTCTTCTCCACAACTATCTTTAGTTATATTTAAAATAATGAAGTAGGGAAACATTCTTATGGAATGTTGATACCATAAAGAGATGCCCTTACCCCTTAAGAGAATTCTTACTCCTTTTTCTTTCATCCACTGATAAATATTATTATGCTCAGAAGCAGAAGAATAAGGTTGCCCAAATGTTACTCTGCATATATTTAATATTTCTAACTGGGAAAATTGCTGTTTGTAACTCAGAAGTTTCATTCTACTGTCTAACTCTGTATGATCTGATGCTTTTGTATGCTCTTTTTATTTAAAATCTCTGTTAAGGCATTTGCTTAAGGGTGCAAGATCTGATCTCTTCTGATCAGCACTCCATTCCAGAGGCAGATTTCTTTTAAGTGTTTAAAACAGTGTGGAGTAATGTACATGCTCTATTCTCTTGCCAGAGTAGAGCAAGTACAGCACTCTTCTGCAAAGTTCCAGAATACTGTGTGATCTTGTTAAGGTTTTAAACTGGAATGTGTACAGCTTGTAGGAGCAGTTCACAGAATCACAGAATTACAGAATCGTCTAGGTTGGAAGAGACCTCCAAGATCACCTAGTCCAACCTCTGACCTAACACTAACAAGTCCTCCACTAAATCATATCACTAAGCTCAACATCTAAATGTCTTTTAAAGACCTCCAGGGATGGTGACTCCGCCACTTCCCTGGGCAGCCCATTCCAATGCCTCACAACCCTTTCCGTAAAGAAGTTCTTCCTAACATCCAACCTAAACCTCCCCTGGCGCAACTTTAGTCCATTCCCCCTTGTCCTGTCTCCAGGCATGTGGGAGAATAGACCAAGCCCCACCTCGCTACAACCTCCTTTAATGTACCTGTAGAGAGCAATAAGGTCGCCCCTGAGCCTCCTCTTCTCCAGGCTGAACAGTCCCAGCTCCCTCAGCCACTCCTTGTAAGACTTGTTCTCCAGACCCCTCACCAGCTTCATTGCCCTTCTCTGGACTCGCTTGAGCACCTTGATGTCCTACTTGTAGCAAGGGGCCCAAAACTGAACACAGTACTCGAGGTGCGGCCTCACCAGTTGATCGAACTGGGGTTATTTAGCCTAGAAAAAAGAAGGCTCAGGGAAGACCTTATCATACCTTACAACTACCTCAAAGGAGGCTGTAGTGATGTGGGGATACGTCTCTTCTCCCAAGCAACAAGGGATAAGACAAGAGGAAATGACCTCAAGTTCTGCCAGGGCAGGTTTAGGTTGGATATTACAAGAAATTTCTTCACTGAAAGGATCATGAGGCGTTGGAACAGACTGCCCAACATCACCATCCCTGAAGGTATTCAAAAATTGTAGGTGTGGTACTTAGTGAGTGACATGGTTTAGTGATGGACTTGGCAGTGCTAGGTTAAAGGCTGGACCAGATGATCTTGGAGATCTTTTCCAAACTAAGTGGTTTTATGATTCTGTGATTGTAAGTTAAAGACAGAACTGTTTGTAGAAGTGGACTCAACTCTGAATGTAGAGAAGTAATGCAGTATACACCAGATGACAATTTTATATTACACTTTTCAGCAAAAAGTAGTACTTGCATTCCCACTTTACCTCATTAAGGGGAAGTAACTAACTGTTCTAGCTCTTAGAGTTTTTTGTATATTTCTAATATAAGTGTAATTATAGGAACTTCCTAATAAGTTTATGGTTTAAAATTGTTCCTGTTAAGTAGACTACTGAATAAATGGAGGATTTGTTGCAAGGAGTAAGCAAAACGGGAATTAGATGAGATAATCTAAAATGGTAATCAGAATTTGAAAGACTCAAGATTCATTATCAACCCTCTATGAAAATTATCAGTCAAAATAATAGGGAGAAAAAGTGCTTTCATTTAACAGAGGGACAGTTTATATATGATAGCCAGCCATCATAAATTAATGAGATGTTGGGATAATCTGGGTTACTGATGAACGGAAAAAGTGTCTCTATAAGTCAGCTCCAACTGTCCTATAGAGGCCATCTGAGTGTCTTCTTACCTTCTGTGACTGTAAGGACTGGTTTTCTTCTGGACTTTCTGTTGTTAGGCCAGGCTGGCCTGAACTGCACCAGCTAAGGGCAGCTGTGGATAACCAGGCTGAAGGATCCCCACTACTCCCATTGGTTCCTCTCCTCTTCTTTCATTTACCTAGTAAATGATCTGGGGTGGGCTGCTCATGGGTGATAAAAGGCACTGCACAGACCTGCAACTGCTGGACCTCAGCACAAGTGTGGGGAGAGCTACAGACACTCCAGTGTGGCGTGGGGTGTTGCCTAGGGGTGGTTTTTCACACTTCAGCTATTTTGTGAAGAGAGAAGTCACGCGTCTTTTCCCTCTTCTTTTTAATTCAGTCCCAGGGTGGATAACAAGATCTTAAATGAAAAGCTGACTGTATGAAGCATATAAATAATTTCATTTAGAGGTACTGGGACATTTTTTGTGTGTTGTATCAGAGGTGTACAGCTTTCTTAACTTGATGATGCTGTAAAATAATAATAATTCAGTCAAGTTTATGTCATAATATTAACGACCAAAATGATTAGGGCATGAGATTCCATCCTAAATTAAGGCTGCAGTATAATATTTCAGTTGTATTACTTGAGCTGAGCAGCTGGGTGAAAATTGACATTGCACCATAAGTCAGGAGAATCAGTATATTACTTCCTATGTCTAAAAAATAAAAATAATAAAAATAAAAAAAAAATTAAAGGATCAAAATTTGCATTTTCAGTTGGTGATTTTCTGACTATATCTATAATACTAGCATACTAGCTGGAGGTACAAACACTCCAGTCATCCATACCATCTTCATTTTGAATCACACACTGGGCTGATTCTACTGTAAGCCAGCCAATTCTGAAGTCTGGAAAAGCACGTGCAAGGGTTTGATTTGGACATGTGGTTTTTTTTTTTTTTTTTTTTTTGCTTGTTTTTGTTTTTGTTTGTTTGCTTATGAGATTAGAAAGGATGCCTGTGTGATTTGGTAAAGCCACACTTCAGCTTCATTTGTATTTATAATGGTATTCAGCTTATGTGTCTCTCCATGCATAATTGGTACAAATATGCATAGTTCTGCACTTCTGATCTATGCTTTTGACAAATATCTAATTCAAATATGCATGAATGCATGCAAGGTTTTAATGTTTTTTCAAATGGATGGGTACAAGACATGCATATGTAATCTACTCTGTTTATCTGTCCATATGCACAAAACTTTAATGTCCTAAACTTACTCCTAGCCCCTTTCCTAACAGAATAATAGCAGTGGTCAAAATAGACTAGATTATTTTAGGTTTGCAAAAAAAACCAATTCTGCTAATAAATATGAGCATTTTCTACAGGGAGAAAGGAATACAAATACTCAGATTTCAAGTCCTTTTGGAGATGCTTCAAATATTCTGTTTCAGTTCCTGCACACCTCTTTACTGCCCTCCTTTTTTCTACATCAATGCATCCACACAAATGTATAGTGTTACAACATGATGCTAACTCACTTCTGGGTAATGCATTCACTGTTCTTTAACCTACGTAAAAGAACACAGAAAGAACTGGAGGTTTCAGATATTTATGTGCTATCCCTCATAACATCCTCCATGGTGTTGGGAGGAGAGTGCACATGCCTGGGTTCAGAACTTCTATTTCAGAGGGAAAGTCTAAGATACCCTTAAATGCCAGAGTCCCTTTTCTAAGTCCCATCCAGTATGGTATATAGTTCTCACTGCTTTTAACAGCAATTACTATTTAGCTTTTGTTGACTATGTTCACTCAAGTGGTCTCTTTAGCTGTAAGCAAAGAATACAAAGAATAGCTGCTGCTGTGGTAACCATCTTAAAGTTAATTTTTATTCTAGACATAGCAGTTTTCATGGAGTCTGGTGTCTTTTATGGTGTAAACAGAAACAGGACACACGTAACATTTCTCTTGTCCATCTAGGTATCTGTGTATCTAAATGGAGTGATGCCTATGCTATGCTTCACTTGTTATATTTAAAACTAGAATGGCATTATATTAGAGAGTGTTTTGATGTTGTGGAACTTGAGGCTGGGACTGATAAGGTTGAGTCCCTATGGTTTAGGATCAGAGGGAAGGCCAACAAGGCAAGCATCCTGGTGGGGGTCTGTTATAGACCGCCGAACCAGGATGAGGAGATGGATGAGGAGTTCTACAGGCAGCTGGCAGAAGTTGCGAAATTGTCAGCGCTTGTTCTCATGGGGGACTTCAACTTCCCAGACATATCCCAGAAGCACAACACAGCCCAGAGAAAGCAGTCTAGGAGGTTTCTGGAGAGTGTGGAAGATAGCTTCCTGATGCAGCTGGTTAATGAGCCTACCAGGGGAGGAGCCCCGCTAGACCTTCTGTTCACAAACAGAGAAGGACTGGTGGGAGATGTGGTAGTCAGGACCTGTCTTGGGCAGAGTGACCAAGAAATGGTAGAATTCTCTATTCTTGGCGAAGCCAGGAAGGGGACCAGTAAAACTGCTGTCTTGGACTTCCAGGGGGCTGACTTTGAGCTGTTCAGGACACTGGCTGGCAGAGTCCCTTGGGAGGTGGTTCTGAAGGGCAGAGGAGTCCAGGAAGGCTGGGCACTCTTCAAGAAGGAAATCTTAATGGCTCAGGAGCGATCTGTCCCCACGTGCCCAAAGACGAGCCGGCGTGGAAGAAGACCAGCCTGGCTGAACAGAGAGTTGTGGCTAGAGCTTAGGAGAAAAAGGAGGGTTTATGATCTTTGGAAAAGAAGGCGGGCCACTCAAGAGGACTATATAAGGCTGTTGCGAGGCTGTGCAGGGACAAAATTAGAAGGGCCAAAGCTCATCTGGAGCTCAATCTGGCTACTGCTGTTAAAGATAACAAAAAATGTTTTTACAAATACATCAACACGAAAAGGAGGACTAAGGAGAATCTCCATCCTTTACTGGATGCGGGGGGAAACTTAGTTACAAGGGATGAGGAAAAAGCTGAGGTGCTTAATGCCTTTTTTGCCTCAGTCTTTAGTGGCAATACCAGTTGTTCTCTGGATACCCAGTACCCTGAGCTGGTGGAAGGAGATGGGGAGCAGGATGTGGCCCTCACTATCCACGAGGAAATGGTTGGCGACCTGCTACAGCACTTGGATGTACGCAAGTCGATGGGGCCGGATGGGATCCACCCAAGGGTACTGAGCGAACTGGCGGAGGAGCTGGCCAAGCCGTTTTCCATCATTTATCGGCAGTCCTGGCTATCAGGAGAGGTCCCAGTCGACTGGAGGCTAGCAAACGTGACACCCATGTACAAGAAGGGTTCGAGGGTAGACCCGGGGTACTATAGGCCTGTTAGTTTGACCTCAGTGCCAGGGAAACTCATGGAGCAGATTATCTTGAGTGTCATCACGCGGCACTTGCAGGGCAACCAGGCGATCAGGCCCAGTCAGCATGGGTTTATGAAGGGCAGGTCCTGCTTGACGAACCTGATCTCCTTCTATGACAAAGTGACACACTTAGTAGATGAGGGAAAGGCTGTGCATGTGCTCTACCTTGACTTCAGTAAGGCTTTTGATGCCGTTTCCCACAGCATTCTCCTCAAAAAACTGGCTGCTCATGGCTTGGACTGGCGTACGCTTCGTTGGGTTAGAAACTGGCTGGGTAGCCGGGCCCAAAGAGTCGTGGTGAATGGAGTCAAATCCAGTTGGAGGCCGGTCACTAGTGGAGTCCCCCAGGGCTCAGTACTGGGGCCGGTCCTCTTTAATATCTTTATCGATGATCTGGATGAGGGGATTGAGTGCACCCTCAGTAAGTTTGCAGACGACACCAAGTTAGGTGCATGTGTCGATCTGCTCGAGGGTAGGAAGGCTCTGCAGGAGGATCTGGATAGGCTGGACCGATGGGCTGAGGCCAACTGTATGAAGTTCAACAAGGCCAAGTGCCGGGTCCTGCACCTGGGGCGTAACAACCCCAAGCAGTGCTACAGGCTGGGAGATGAGTGGTTGGAAAGCTGCCTGGCAGAGAAGGACCTGGTTGATATTCGGCTGAATATGAGCCAGCAGTGTGCTCAGGTGGCCAAGAAGGCCAACAGCATCCTGGCTTGTATAAGAAGCAGCGTGGCCAGCAGGGCTAGGGAAGTGATTGTCCCCCTTTACTCGGCTCTGATGAGGCCGCACCTCGAGTACTGTGTTCAGTTTTGGGCCCCTTGCTACAAGAAGGACGTCGAGGTGCTCGAGAGAGTCCAGAGAAGGGCGACGAGGATGGTGAGGGGTCTGGAGAACAAGTCTTATGAGGAGGGGCTGAGGGAGCTGGGGCTGTTCAGTCTGGAGAAGAGGAGGCTCAGTGGCGACCTTATTGCTCTCTACAGGTACCTTAAAGGAGGCTGTAGCGAGGTGGGGCTTGGTCTATTCTCCCACATGCCTGGGGACAGGACAAGGGGGAATGGGCTAAAGTTGTGCCAGGGGAGGTTTAGGTTGGATATTAGGAAGAACTTCTTTACTGAAAGGGTTGTTAGGCATTGGAATGGGCTGCCCAGGGAGGTGGTTGAGTCACCATCTCAGGAGGTCTTTAAGAGACATTTAGATGTTGAGCTTAGTGATATGGTTTAATGGAGGACTTGTTAGTATTAGGTAAGAGGTTGGACTGGATGATCTTGGAGGTCTCTTCCAACCTAGACGATTCTGTGATTCTTTGATTCTGGGATGACTTGGCAGCACAAGGCAAACAAAGTACTAGCTAGAACTGAATTAATTCTGCTTAAAAAGGAGAATCTATGGAAAATCAATAAGTTGGGTACTGCTCTAGTATCTTAGAAATTTGCTGTTTTCGTTGCTGTATCAGAAGAGACCCAGACCTTAGCAGAGGTTGCAATGGTGCCAATTCAGTTAGCTGGTAGAAATCTGCCAAAATGTTTGCATCTAGTTAGAAGCTAATTCACAGATAGTACATTTTTTCAAGAACAAAGGAAAATATTTTTTCTTTTCAAATGCAGCATGAGTCATCTCTAGAATATATTTATCCTTACTTAGTACAAACAATGAGAAACATTGAGAGTTGTTAGAGACTCTCAATGAGGAAGGAAGGTATGAATGAGGAAGGTATGAATAGAGGAAGAGGTATGAATGGTTTGTTGTGAAAGAGGAACAGAAGCAGTATAATGAGATGCATGTAAGAGATGAAAAAAGAAATAGAATGCAAAGCTTTGCTGATTCCGTCTATATTCAAATTGTGAATTCTCTCTTTTCTTTTTTTTTTTAAAATTGATTTCTGTGTTTGTAATACTAACGTCAGAAACATTTGCTGACAACCAAATAAACAAACAAAAATGCAACACAAAAAAAATGATAGTAGTCCCCAAAATGGTCAGATGTGTTGTAGCAAAGACCATCTGTAGTTAAAACAATGGCCATGGTACGCTCTTATTCTCCTTCCTTTCTTTGTGCTGAAGAGTTGTTTTAGAGGTTCCATCCAACCATATGAAGAAGGTATTGCTGGGAGGATCAAGCAAAGAAAGCTCTGACTATACAGTGGGAGCAAATGGAGGGCGTGGAGGATGGGACTAACCAAAACTGCCAATTCTCAGACATTAGGATACTTTAAAATGTCTTTCATGTATGTGTTTCTTAAGTGCAAACCTCTCCAATTTTACCAGGAAGAAGGGGTATGCACATGTTAAGCTGTGTTATTTCAGAAGTTTATTTTGCAGAAGTACCCCTGTTCTTTGCTGTTACTCATAATGGATTAAAGCTGTAGGCAAACAAGATTATGCTAACAACTTATCTGGTCTTGTGGCCTCTGTCAGTGTGGCACAGTGTCCTGTTCCCTGAGAAATGACAGAAGGGGAACACTGCCTGTGAGGTTGCACTCAGGAGGCCAAAGATGGTATCTGCAAGGTTGTTCTGTTGGAACATCCAAACACAGCTTCCTGTGTTCTTTGTTCTTCACGGGAGCAGTGGTGAGCAGTCACATGCTTTGGCAGTATGTCAGATGAACAAAGACAAGAGACGCAGGGGTTCCAGAAATTGGAGTGTCAGGAGATGCAGTAAGTGGTAACTGCCAAGAAAGGACATAACTGAGGCAAAGGTAATATGTGATTAGAAGTATACCGGAACAGGAGAACTGCCATCTTTTCTGTCCGTTCTCTTCCAACATTATAGTAACATATGCATTCAGTAAAAAATACATATTTCTTAAATTATTCCAAAATTACAGTGACTAGAAGTTTAGCAGAAGTGCAAAGGTCAGTTGCAAGATATTTGTAAACAAAGTGAGAAGTTGCACTTAATTAAGGAGAAAATCAAATCTTCCGTGAGAACCTATAGTGAGTAGAGAAATAAGTATTTTGGAGCTCCTCAGTGGAAGATACTTCTTTAAGCTTTAATATTATTTCAAAAGTTGTTTGCTAATTAATAAAAGCATCATAAGAGATGAAAACCCTCATTTTCAGATAGGCAAAAAAACATTTTTTCTAGTTCTGTATATAAAAACCCTGTTCTCACAGTAGATGACTCCTTCCACCAGACTAACCAGCTTTCTCCTGTAGGACAACATGAACGAATAAGATTCCTACTATGATAAACAGTGTTATCATTGTTAATAAGGATTCTTATAGAGTCATGACCATAGCTGTATAGATATGCCTGAGAAAAGCTCTTTAGAAGTTATTGCAGCCCTCGGCTGGCAAAAGATCTGTGTACGCATAGGCAGTGGTATGATAAAGGCTTATAATAGAGTCATTATTGTATCAGGCCTTAAAACCCTGAGAAACAGAAGAAAATAATATTTTTAATAGCTAAAATTCAGTGTATTAGGTTACTGATATCTAGAAATAAACAGTGCTATAGCCAGTTCAGAATATAGCAAAGTGCAGTTGAATATGGCATTGAAAAAAAGCATTCTTGAAGATGCCTTCTTGATTTTCTTCATGTCAGGTAGGGGTTAGTATGAGTGTGAAATAATAAGAAGATGGAGACCTGCCAACATATTTAAGTACAAATAGATGCTTGTTGAAAGAGAGAGAGGGGTATGTCTTGATTAAAAATTCTTATTACTTTCCACTTTTAAATCATCAGTTATATCATTCATTTTGAAAAGTCTTAATGAGGACAGAATTTGGTCCTGTAAGATTAGCTTTTGCAGATACGAAAACTGCATTGTCAGTGTCATTTGATTTACTCAAAAATATGACTGAATGGGCTATAATTTATAAGGGGAACTATAATGGCCATAAAAAGAAAATATTTAATTTCAGCTTCTGCTTTTTCTGGCATGAAATAAGAAACATCTGCAGGAGTCATTAGCTCATAGCTGAACAATACATTAGCCTAAGTCAGCAGCAAACGTAAGCAATAGATTAACTTTGTCCTCACTAGTGGTGTCACTGGGATCAGTCTCAGTTATATTGAAACAACAGACCCTGACCAATGTAGCATAAACAAAGTAATTAAACATATCAATCAGATTCCAAATTACAGATACTTTCAAAACATCAGTACGTTCATCACTTGCCCTCTTAGGGTGGAAGAGGTACCTGAGCTCTTTAAAAGGATCAGTAATCCAACATTAAATAATTATGTTTCAAGTACCGCAACTGAATATATGAGTACCAGAACACCATGAAATGAGAAGTTTCTTAAAATAAGGAATGTGAATATTAAAATGGCAGGCTATGAATCTTGATCCACTTTAGAATTGGGATGTGTTAAGCATTTATTTTATACATCTTTAATTTAAATACAGAAAGAAATAAAATGTATGATCATCTTCTGGCCCTGCTGAAGTCAAACCAATGGCAATAGTTATAGAGAAAGATCCAATCTTTGTATGGGAAAAGAAATACTAAAACTAAAATAATCTGGTTAATCATGATTGTATCAAATGGCATATTTTTTGAATATAATTTAATTTGCCACTAAATTTAATTTCATACTCTATCTGTAACAAACAGTATTGTATCCATTTGTCTCATGAGCACTGTTAATTCAAAAATGATCCATAGTAGCTTCACTGTTCTTCTTGACTTGGCAGCTCTAAATCACAGCCCTGTTTGCTGCCTACCATTTGCCTTTCTTTTCAAATGTCGACATCAGTTCTATGGAGCTGATTGTCCTGTGAGGCATGTGAAGTTACTCAGTGGCTTTGGCCTGCACAAGAAGAAAGACACGTTTTCTGTGATGAAGTCACTTAGTTTGTTGGAGCAGGTCTCCCTGGAACCTCAGAAGTCTACTGGTTATGTGAGTGAAGAGCTGGGACCTGGGGGGATGACTTAACTGATCTAATTTATCTGTACCTTTATCCACTGTTGACTCCTGTATGTGAATAAGAAGGGGCCAATTTAGCTTTATAGAAACAGATTTTTTTTTATGTCGTTACCCAGCATGTGGTATGTGAAACACAGTGACAACAGTCTGGTGAGAATAGGAGCAGCAATGAGAATGTGATTAATAGAAAACCAGAGTGCAGCACAGTGAAGCATAATAGCAATGGCCTACCTGGTGAGAACAACGTGATGAAAAGAGTGTGATTAAAAGGAATGAAAACAGCCTAGCAAAACAGCACAAGAGAAGGGGAGGGAACAGATTCCACAGTTCAAGTGAAGCCAGGAAAAATTAAGTCTTGCTGATTAGTAAGTATCATTTGTAATCTATAGTAGTATGTAACCCATAGGACCACAGAGTTCCAATCTTTTCAGCAATGGATTTGTTTTCTGAATCTGATTATGCATAGTGATCAGATGTTTCACTATCTTGTGTTTCCATCACCTAAATAACAGAAATCCCTATCACTTATTTCTGATTATTTCTAGTGTTTCTAGTTCTTATAACATTTCGGAGGTGTTCATTTTATCTTTCTTTGATATTTTCATGTTTTTGCTGAAATGTAGATACAAAAACTGGGTAACTTAATCCACATCAGTTTTAGCAATGCTGTAAGAAGAAACAAAATTAACTTTTGGTATTCCTCTACATCCAGGGATCTCAATTACTGTAATATTTACTCCTAATATTAAAAAGGAACGGGTGATATGCTGCAAAATAATTCTTAGATCTTTAAGTAAACAGAGATTGCTGATGAGAAAGCCATGGAGCAAGAATAGATATTAATTTTGCATGCAGTCATTGTAGTGGGTTTAGGGGGCAAGGCTTTGGTAGCTGTGGGCTGCAGGGGTGGCCTTTGTGAGAAGAGACCAGCTGGCTTCAGAAGGGACCCACTGCTGGCCAGAGCCAAGGCATGAGCGATGCTGGTTGGGCCTCTGGGAGAACAGATTTAAGAAAGGGCAAAACAAAAATCTTAGCTACTGCAGCTGGGAGAGGGGGGTGAGCACCAGCCCTGCAGCCCCCAGGTGAGTGCAGCAGGAGGGCAGGAGGTGCTCCAGGCAGGCAGCAGCAGTTCCCCTGCGGCCTGTGGAGAGGCCCCTGGTGGAGCAGGCTGTCCCCCTGCACCCACGGGTCCCACACGGAGCAGATCTCCACGCTGCAGCCCGTGGAGGAGCCCCCGGTGGAGCAGGTGGATGTGGCCTGGAGGAGGCTGCGGCCCATGGAGAGCCCCCGCAGGAGCAGGCCCCGGGCCGGAGCTGCAGCCCGTGGAGAGGAGCCCACGCAGGAGCAGGGGGTCTGGGGGGAGCTGCCGCCCGTGGGGGACCCGTGCTGAGTCTGTTTTTCCTGTGATGATAATTGTTGAGTGATCTCCCTGTCCTTATCTCAACCCTTGAGCCCTTTCCATTGTATTTTCTCCCCCTTTCCCCTTGAGGAGGGGGAGTGAGAGAGTGGTTGTGGTGGATCTCAGCTGCCTGCATCTGAGTAAAACCGCCACAGTCATACAACATAATCATTGCAGGCAACTGGATATTGCAAACTCAACAAAGGACTGTGCAGAGCACAGTATCAACAGCAATCTCAATGGAAGAGGAGAGTGCAGGTCTGTGCATTTGAACCAATATAAGGCTGCGTGATTTAGTGTGTTGAACACCCAGAGAAAACCTGAATACAGAAATAAAGCTTCCTATTAATCTTTCAGTAGCAATGTTGAAGAAGGAAAGATAAGCAGTATGAAGCTTCATAATATTTTGAAATCACAGAATCATTTAAGTTGGGAAAGGCTCTTGAGATCATCAAGTCCAGCCATCAACGTAACACTACCAGATCCACCTCTAAACCATGCCCCTAAGTGCCACATCCACAAATCTCTTTAATACCTCCAGGAATGGCAACTCCACCACTTCCCTCAGCAGCCTGTTCCAATTTCTTACCACGCTTTCCATGAAGAAATTCTTCCTGATATCCAGTCTAAACATCTTCTGGTGCAACTTGAGACAGTTTTCTCATGTACTATCATTTGTCACCTTGTCAGAAAAGAGACTGACACCCTCCTCACTTCATCTCATTTCAGGTAGTTGTAGAAAGTGATGCAGTCTCCCCTCAGCCTCCTATTCTCCATACCAAACAATCCCACTTCCCTCAGCTGCTCCTCATATGTCTTGTTTTCTAGTACTTTCACCAGTTTCATTGCTCTTGTCTGAAAACATTCCAGCAACCCAGTATCTTTCTTGTAGTGAAGGGTCCAAAACTGAACACAATATTCAAGCTGTGGGCTCACCAGTGCCATGTACACGGGGGCAATCAGCCCCCTAGTTCTGCTGGCCATGGTCTTTTTCAGATACAGGCCAGGATGCCGTAGGCTTTCTTGGCCACCTGGGCACACTGCTCGCTTACGTTCAGCCGGCTGTTGACCAGCATCCCCAGCAATATTTTTGATGGGCAGCTCTCCAGCCACTCATGCACAAGCCCATAGAGCAGCACAGGGTTATTATGACCCATGTGCAGTACCCAGCGTTTAGCCTTGTTGAATGTCATGAGATTGGATATTATTACTATCGCAAAGCAGCAGCAGCAAACAAGCTCATACTCAGAAGGGCCAATGCAGGCAGCAGGGAACCTATGACATGGAAGGCTTATGAGTACCTCATTCAACTTCCTGTTTGAGTAGGAGAGCTGGAAGAATTTTGGTATGTGAGCTGTCTAGAGATTTAGTGTCACTCATAATCATAGGGTGGAAACAAATCCCCAAACTACTGTAGTAATGTAAACGATTTGTGAGAATGATTCATACACAGTATACAGAAAGTACAGGAAGTTCAGGAAGTTAAAAATATTATTGAGTAAAAAATACTAATTTATTTGCAAGAATTTCAGAGTTTTTTTGAAAAGTAATTTGTACTTTTAATCTAAAACCAAACAAAACATCCCTCATGTCACTATGCACTGCAGAAAAAACAATACAGAAGACAGACAAGTTCCTTTTAAAGCTCCAAGATGACAAAGAAACAAAGACAAAAGGACTTGGAGAAGATTAAGAGACGAGACATGGACAGAAAATTTTTGGTGTGCTTGATTTCAGTTTACTGGTTCCATTTTTATGGATAATATGGATTTGCATTAACTTCTTACCACCTTAATGATATTAGAAAACAAACAGCTGTCATTCTTTAGTTTGTACCAAGTTCCTCAGTCCACCAAGGTGACTGTACGGTGCCAACTGGTCACTTTTAAAGTTGCCTGATAAATCATGTTTAAGACTGTCTGAAGGAAAAAAAAGCTCCTTAAAGGAGAGGCTGTCCTCTCCCCTGGGGATCGCAGAAGTTTCTGCCAATGTTGAAAAAAAAAAAAAAAAAAAGGACAATAAAACACTTCTGGTTGGCCCCTTTGATGGACAGTAGCCTACCACAGACCTGCAACTACTGACATTCCCTAAACTTTTGAGGTCATGAATGGCATGAGGACTGAAGTGTTTTGCACTAAAACATGTTTTGGAAACTAGCCAGGACCTCATTAAGCTTCTCATTCACTGAGGCGTGCTTTTGTCATGGTAAAATGGCAGCAAAATTTACAAGATCACTTTCTGTTAGGAAACCTTGACCTACTTATAGAGGAACTATCCTGTTGTCATTAGATTGGATATTGCACTGCTAAGACTAAACTCCAGTGATTTTGGTGGAGTTTATATCTGCATTATGTAGGTCTGAATTGGCCCTTAGTGATGTGAAAGGCCATTTAAAATTTTCAAAAACTGCAAGACAGTAAAGAGAAAGAGAAGTAAGTAAGTACAAAGAAATAAGGGAAGCACAGTCAGTGGAAGGTAATATAAACGTGTATTTGACTGACTTATTCCAGGTCACCAGGAGACAATAAATTCAGTCAGTGACTCTTACATTTATAAAGTGGATCTCATGTAAAGACCTTTGTGTGGTGCAAAGCATCAATAAGATGATAACATAAGTATAGGAAATTCAGTCAAATATTGTCTGATTCACTTTAATCATTGGCTACAGATAGCAATCAGACACTTTGGCAGCCTATAGTAGGAGGGCATGTATGTATACATACGTATGTGTATACATATGTATGTGTGTGTGGTTTTTTTACATATATATGTACTGAGTTATTTTATGTTTTTATTGCAGAGTCATGGCTAAAATTTGCTAGGTTAAAACAGAATATTTATGAAGAAGAAGAATTTGCTCACCTGATGAATATTTCATGACTGCATTTTTTTATTTCTATTTCTTGAATGTCTTATATTTAGTCATAATAATCTTTGATGTAGAAAGTTCTTGCAGAATGCTGTAGATTGTAATTAACACAGACTTTAAAATACATGTTTAATTTAAAATTTAATATTCTAATGAAATCCCTTAAGGGAATTGCCTGCTGTTCAGTGAAGTCATCATAAGAAGGTTTTGGAGGAAAAAAAATTAACTAGGTTTGACAAAATATTTTGGGATTACTTTTTGTCTGTTACTTAAGTCAGTGGAGTTATTTGAAATTTACCTTGTTATTAGATACTAGTATTAGATACTCTTTCATGTTTATTTTCATAATGTTGTAATAAAGTTAAGAAATTGAAAAAGTAGTAAAACTATATCTGTTATCATTGTCGGTATTTAACTCGTCCGTCTTTAAACCTGAAGTTTTTTACATGCATATTAGCTGGAAAATGCCATGGGGGTTCTGCAAATTATTCATGAATATGAATTAAATTCAGAAGGAATTTCTGACTTTAAAAACTAATAAGTATATCTATGACCTAAAAACTAACAGAAACAAAGTTAAACCTAAAAACTCGGAAAAATATTCATGAAAATATATTTATGAATTTCATTTTTATTTTTGTAAGTCAATGTGGATTGGTGTCTAACTTTCTAAAAAAAATCCAAATGTTTTAAAATGACCCTTTTTTCCTTTGCCTCCTAAAAGGGCTCAGAATAAAATGAGGTATTTCACTACAAGCATGAAAGTGTAGGTTGACCCAAATGTAAACATTTTTTTCACCTCTGCTTAACATATACTAATTTTTCCTGTTGAATGGGGGGAAAAATACAGCAAAAGACTGTTCTTTAGGTTCTGTCCTGAAGAAAACAATTAATGGTAGGGAAGACAAATGAGTAAATTCTTTTTCAATTGTGCACTTCAATGTAATAAAAATAAGTTGTGTTTCAGTCAAGGTTTCTCAGAGCTAAATATGTGAATATCTGCCTGTCATTTTCTCAGACCACCAGAAACACAGCATTTAAATTGTATCTAAATTTAAATGTATTTATCTTGAACATTAGAGATAAGGACTATGTAAGCAGTAGGGCTTTTTCCATCACTGTCGTTGTAGTTAGTCCTTTAAATGTAATGTATTCCAGTAATGATAGTATGGCAGTCAACGTGTCCTAAAATACATGTTAGATAGCAATGTCAAACAATATGAATAGATTGACATGCAACAAATACTTAAAGTAAAAAAGATGAGTAACTATGGAAATATAGTTTCTTCCTCTACCATCTCACAGCTCTTCTGTTAACTATTCTTTAAACACATTGTGTTTAAACACAAAATCACAGAATGGTTAAGGTTGGAAGGGTCCTCTGGAGGTCATCTGGTCCAACCCCATGCTCAAGCAAGGGACAGCTAGAACTGGTTGCCCAGGTCCACATTTAGGCAGCTTTTGAATATCTGCAAGGATGGAGACTCTACAACCTCTCTTGTCTGGTAAGAAGAATATTAATTTTTTCCATATTTTCCCATGTCTGGAACCCAGAAGGCTAGTACTTTAAGAGCCCAAGTAAAAGATAAGAGATAAGAGTGGATAAGAGACAAGACTACCAGTCTTGTACTCGGCTGTTCAAAACACCATGCAGCTTCATCTATGAACCCTGTTTTTTTGTATGCCCAGAAGCAAAGATTAAAGTATTGATTTATATTATTCTGACCTTAACTGACCAAGAAAAACACGTTTTGCAACATCCCAAGTGCTGAGGAGAACATACCATATGAACAGTTTAGTGATGGGCTGCAAAGGCAGTCATTTCCAGGTGCTGGGGCTGCAGTGGTGTGCAGCAGAGATGTCTGTGGAGGTATAGTCAGTTGGAAGTAGGGAGGCAACACGAGAGAAGTGCCATCCGTTTACAGCATGGAAGAGGGGAAAACCAAAAAGAATAAAGGACAGATTTTTGACATGTTTTACGAGAGCACAACAGCTCTAATTTCTCACAGTGGGAGGAGGTGCAGGTTGGGATTGCTTTTGAGATGCAGCCACTGGTGAGTGTACAAGGTGTCCTCTGAAAAGACAGAACTCTGCTTCTGAAGGACGGTGCATGGAAAACGAATAAACCCACACTGAGGAACATAAGCAAAGTAGGGGAGAGGTGGGTTTCAGAAACTCTCTATACACAGAGTGATAAAAAATCTTGCAAAAACACAGCTCAAATTCAATAGGGCTGGCTCCTACACTAGTGAAAATTGGAAAGCGTGGAGGAGCGCTGGGGTGCTGACAGCTGCTGTGAAAATGCTTCCTACAGGGTTGAAATCAGAGAAGCTGATAAACTTTTGACTTCTAGTGACTTTACTCATTAAGATAAAAGAAAAATCAATGTAAATTTTCTTCATTTATTCATGAGAAGTAGCCTTGACAGTCAAGTTTGATTTTTATTTTTTTCTCTGAAACATTAAGAATAGTAAGTGTACAGATAACAAGTTGAGAGAAATGTGACATTTCTGGGAGGAGTAAAGAAACCTTAACCCAGCGTGATTTTTATATCTCATATCATCATGTTCTCTCTTGGCCTGTATAACAGTATGTAGCAAAGCCATGCTGGAGTCAGCAGGAGAAAAAAACATCTGTTTTTACATGTTTTAGTATTTTTGTCTTCTTGAATTTCTGATGCTGAAATTCACTTGTCAGCGAAGAGCTTCCTATGCTCAGTAAAACCAGTCCAGAACACAATAACTTGTTAAAACTGCTCCAGGCTTAAAATAAACTTTTTTTGTCACCTGTATTTAGGGCAGAACAAAGTGCTAAGTTTGAAGATGTCCAGGTTCAGTATGGCCTCAGATGGTATCTTTAGCTAAATTGATATTTTTGTGGGCCAATGTCTATTTTTAACAGACATAATCATGATAAGTTCTTTGAGATCTAGAGGAGGACAGTGTTCGTAAAACCTGGACATTTTTAACACTGTTTTACCACAGCCCACATCATATCGAGTGCACCCTCAGCACGTTTGCTGATGACACCAAGCTGAGAGGTGAGGTTGATACGCTAGAGGGAAAGGATGGATGCCATCCAGAGGGACCCAGACAGGCTTGAGAGGTCGGCCCGTGTAAACAACATGTGGTTCAACAAGGCCTCATGCAAGGTCCTGCACAAATACAGGATGGGCAGGGAATGGATTGAGAGCAGCCCTGAGGAGAAGGACCTGGGAGTAGTGGTTGACAAGAAGCTCAAAATGAGCTGGCAATGTGTGCTTGCAGCCCAGAAAGCCACCCGTACCCTGGGCTGCACCAACAGCAGCGTGGGCAGCAGGGCGAGGGAGGGGATTGTCCCCCTCTGCTCTGCTCTCGTCAGACCCCACCTGGAGCCCTGTGCTCAGCCCTGGGGCATCCAGCACAAGAAGGACATGGACCTGTTAGAGCAAGTCCAGAGGAGGGCCACGAGGATTACCAGAGGGCTGGAGCACCTCTCCTATGAAGACAGGCTGAGGGAGTTGGGGTTGTTCAGCCTTGAGAAGAGATGGCCCTGGGGAGACCTCACAGCGGCCTGCCAGTGCCTAAAGGGGGCTGCAGGGAAGCTGGGGAGGGACTCTGTGTCTGGGAGCGTAGGGATAGGGCAAGGGGGAATGGCTTTAAACTAAAAGAGGGGAGATTTAGATTAGATGTTAGGATGAAATTCTTTACTTAGAGGGCAGTGAGGCACTGGAACATGTTGCTCAGAGAAGCTGTGTGTGCCCCATCCCTGGCAGTGCCCAAGGCCAGGCTGGATGGGGCTGGGGGCAGCCTGGGCTGCTGGGAGGTGTCCCTGCTCGTGGCAGGGGGTCGGCATTAGATTGTCTTTAAGGTCCCTTCCAACCCAAACTATTCTATAATCCTGTTATATATATTTTACAGCTTATATATTCATGTTAAACGGCAGCAGATTCATATGCATTTAGTCATTTATTCTAGTTGTACTGAAGTTAATTTTAAAGCCTACATTGACTTCAAAGGTCCTAGGACCTTCTTTTGTTCAGGTACAATCAGAAAATTTGAAAGTGAACACTAGTATGTCAATTATTCCTTAAGCACTGTGTTCCAGTCTTTGAAATTTATTTGAGCAGTCAAAATATTGTTTTATTTGTTTAAAAATACATGGTCTGCCTTTCTTGCAGGTCCTCACTTCTTTTATGCCTGTATCCATGCCATGTAGCTTTATAATGGGGTATTTCCCATTCCTCATTCCTGAATTTACTAAAAAACTACTAAAAACACATACCACATAAAAGCAGTATGTCTCTCTGCATGGGACTTCTGTTAACTCCACGTCCTCTTTTCAGCTTCCATCTGCTCCTTTGAATTTTCCTCTTGGCATGTTATACAATTTGCAGCTCTCATTTTCTGTGATGAAGATTGTGTTGCATGGAAATTATCTCTGTAAAGCAGTCTGCTGACCCTCAGTCATGCTGCAAAGCATACTATAGACTTGGATTAAAAAATAAAATAAAAGTATTTCTTCTGTAGGGCCTATAAACCAAACAAAGCAACTGTATGTATCTAGTCTTGAAGTATGTTCTATTAAACAGTCACTAATGAATATTTTTCTTTTTGTCTATATGCAATCTAAAAACTTTTCATATAATGATAACGCTCATATCATACAAAAATGAAATTATTTCATTGTTTTATATAGCTTCTATCTCCAGAAAGGATGGCAATACAAAGTTTGTAACTAATATATTAGAAAATTTGCCAAAAATTTGCCATGTTTTGGGGAAAGCACTGAAAATTGCAGGATGCGTATTTGTTTTGAAATTTTAGGGATTGAAAGTTGTTAGTTTTTCCCGTGTGAAATTCCTAATATTAATTTCAGTGAGGCAAGATGGTCAATCTGGAAGTAATTTGTTGGCAGAAGACTGGCTGATTGAGGTTAATCTATGGTAAGGAATGGCACAATAGTCTCACAGAAAGTTCATGTATTTAAGTTGGTATTTGATGTTACCATCATCATGTAGAGTTGGGGTTGAGTTGTCTTAACTGCGATTTTCTGCTTGGTCTTGAGCACTGTTTTTTTTTTTTTTTTTTTTTTAATCTTTCTCATTCTATTGGATTCCTTTCTGAGGTATGAACAGCTAAAATTTATTGTTGTATTTCAGCACTGATATTACTAATATCACCTCCATTCTTGGTTCTTGGAACTTTTCCTTCTAGTTCATTATCAGTTAGTATGATACGACCTTCTTATTTATAGTGCAAGACTTGTTGATGCTCAAACTCTGTTCAGCCATCACATATCTCCATCCCATTTTTTTTCAGGTTGAAATCTTGTACCCTTGAGAAAGCTTTGCTCTCCTCCTTTGGACAGAGAGTGGCAGCAGTTGTCAAGCTCTGAGTAAGCTGTTCTCAAAAGGAGACCAAACTGCCCTCTCAGTCATTGTCTGTCATCTGCTCGGATTGAGATGCAACAGATTTTGCAGCCTCTAATACAAAGGAATTGTAAATCTAGCATGGGACTCGGGCACATTTATCTTAGCCTGAATCAAGCCCTTCGTCACACATTTGCAGTGGGATAGTTAACCTGGCCTCCCATGCAAGTCCAAAACCAGACTCAAACACATTGTGAGCATCAGAGTTGGCTTTTATTATGTTTTTGTTGTTGTCGTTTTTCCCCGAGAGTGGGAATACCCATAAAATAAGATCATTATCATCATCCTTATTATTAGTTTATAGTGTGATATATTATACTTTTAACAAATTCTCTATTCACATAAGAATAA
The DNA here is from genome assembly GCF_964034855.1 of Anser brachyrhynchus. Lineage (NCBI taxonomy): Eukaryota > Metazoa > Chordata > Aves > Anseriformes > Anatidae > Anser > Anser brachyrhynchus. The sequence continues at coordinate 73,531,283 of NC_137697.1, read as the reverse complement.
CAGGTCAAAATTCCCTTCAGACACACAAAACAACCAAGTGAAAAAGCTTTAGGTATGTGTCTGATGTATGAAAATATTAAATTATTTGGCTTGGAAGGCGAGGCTTTCCATGTGTAGCTATGGGGATATTATCTATAGGTTTGGGAATCATTAGTGTAGCACATGCTAGCAGATAGGTACTTAAACATAACTATATTTTATAGCTTTTTTTACAAATTAATTTTAACGTTATGCTGTTGGAGAATGCTCTCAGAAATTTAAAGGAACAAAGACTACTGTACACTGATTTATGGTTTTAGTCTCTTAGCTGTTTGAGAACATTTGATTTTGTACATAAAGCACTAGGATATTTCCTGATTATATTTTTTGCTCTTTTGGAACATGCACATCTTCTTGAAACAGTGCATATGGCACTGTGTGTGTGTGTGTGTGTGTATGTAGAATTGAGCAATATTTCAAGTCATGACAGACTACTCCTGGTTTCAGAATTACAGCTTTAAGCACCGTTGTGCCTTTGGCAGCACTTGAAACTTTGGCAGGAACTGCAACTGACTAAGAACTGAATAATTGTTTTAAAAACAAATCTTTTTACTCTGTTTTCCTTAGCAGAGCATCCTGCCAAATACTAAGCGCTGCATTGACTTCCTTGTTCTACAAAGTTGTAAATGCAAAGGCAAGAAACACAAAAATCATTATCTAGTCTTGTCTTCTGAAAAATATAGAATTTAGCCTGCCAACTAAATCTTTGGAAACATTTATTTCATATTTAAACATTTTCTCATTCAGCACCAGACCCTGATGCTTAGAAAACGAGGAAAAATATTGGAGATGAATTAACCACTACTCTTGGTATTTCCACCACTGTCATTTTAAAGAAGTTAATACTCTACATTTCAGCAATACCTGAAATTTTGCTAAGATACCCAGTTTTTTTCTTTGAAGTGATTTTCTTGAAATAAAATAATGAGAGGAAGAATATGTTTTCCATAGTCTTTAAGTTCTCAGTGAATGTATACCTATGAAGAGTGCAGATTTACTTTATGAAGTAGTACAGGCTTTTCTGGGAACTCTTAATTAAAGAATTTTTCTATTTTCCATTCATCGTTCAAGCACAGTTTGGTCAGTTCATAGTGAGTGAGTGCTGACACGCACTAGTGGGTTGCCTGATGTCCTATTTCTTGATGTTATTTTATTTAAGAATAGCTGCAAACACAACTTAGCCAACAGAAGATAGAAGGAGGCACAGCTGTTCCTGTGGGCCTGTGAATGTCAAAAGACGTACTGGTGTCCCAATAGGACACTTTCTAGACAGAAAAAGACATACAGTAAAAGAACAAACCCAACCTCACTGTAAAATTGAAATAAAAACTCACACTAACAGATATATATTTGACTGACTGTCATAAATGGTGCATTTTCCAGATTCATTGCCAATCATATTTTAAACTAGAATATATAACTGGAGTCTCATATCTAGCAGAGAAGAAGAAAGGTGTCCTACTTTGAAAATTGAAAAGAGATACAAAGCAGTTTAATGTTTGTATGGTAATTCCTACTGTGCATTTCAGTTCTAATGCTTAGTATTACTGAGTTCTAATTATTTAGTATTACTGAGTGGAAGATAGCAACAGCTCCAAGCATCACATCATTAGACCAGGTTTCTGAATGGCAGGTGAAAGAAAGAGAGGCAAGGGAAGGTGGGGAAGAGGCAGCAAAGCTTAAAAATTGGCCTTACCTAATATGTTATCTATCCATCTTCAGTATAGCGTCATCACAAACTTCCTGTGTTACTGCTGAACATTACTCAGTGACCTGCTAATTTTTGATTCAAACGGTGGTACGAATTGACCGTAATGGAGACAAGCAAATTATTCGTCTTGAAAAAAAAAATTGTTTTTCTTGGGATTTGCTTCTCCACTGTAAATAACTTGGGATGACAATTACCTTGTAGATAAACATAGAATCACAGAATCATTTAGGTTGGAAAAGACCTCTAAGATCATCTGGTCCAACCTTTAACCTAGTGTAGTCCCAAAGCCAAGTCCGTCACTAAACCATGTCACTAAGTACCACATCTACACTTTCTTGAAGACCTCCTGGGATGGTGACTCAACTACTAGTCTGGGTAACCTGTTCCAATACTTCGCAACCCTTTCAGTAAACAAGTTTTTCTTAATATCCAACCTAAACCTCCTCTGATGCAACTTGAGGCCATTTCCCCTCATCTTATCACTTGGTGCTTGGGAGAAGAGCCCGATCCCCACCTTGCTACCTCCTTTAGGGTAATTGTAGAGCATGATAAGGTCTCCCCTGAGCCTCCTTTTCTCTAGGTTAAATAAAACCATCTCCCTCAGCCACTCCTTGTAAGACTTGTTCTCCAGATCCTTCACCAGCTTCATTGCTGTTCTTTGGACACACTCCAGCACCTCGATGTCCTTTTTGTAGTGAGGGGCCCAAAACTGAACACAGTTTTTGGGGTGCAGCCTCACAAGAGCTGAGTACAGGGGGACAATCACTTCCTGAGTCCTACTGGCCACACTATTCCTGACACAAACCAGAATGCAATCAGCTTTCTTGGCCACCTGAGTACACCGCTGGCTCCTATTCAGCCAGCTATCGACCAGTACCCCCAGGTCCCTTCCCACCAGGTAGCTTTCAGCCACCCTTCCCCTGTCCTGAAGGGGGTTTGTTTTACTCCAAGTGCAGGACCCAGCACTTGGCCTTGTTGAACGTTATACAGTTGGCCTTGGCCCATCAGTTCAGCCTATCCAGATCCCTCTGCAGAGCCTCTCCATCTTGTTCCAACTCTCTGCTTGATGTGATGAAGGGTTGCCACATCCATAGTGGCAAAACTGCCCACAGGGGCATGCGGTGAGCTGAAGAAAATTAGCCAGTTTATGGAAAAATGAACTCACTTCTGAGGATTAGGGAGTGGATGAAGAGACAAACTAACTCTGTGGGTATTTTTAATGAAACATCTGTATAATTAACATTGAAGTCATAATGACTGATGCTGAGTTTATGGGAAGTCAGTCAATCAGCTGCATTAGCATGCAGGTCCTCAGAGACCCTGAGATGTAATGCTGAGTGGAATATCATTTATTTTTGAAGTTGCATTCAGAAAAAGTTGGATCCTGCTGTTCACAGGTGGTTTATCTGAATCATTTTGCAAAGCTCTTGCATAGTCTTTTCCACAGAGATGTGAACAAATATCTAAGTTTATTCTTTTACACGATTCATACATTTTATTCATGTTAAGGGCAAACATATTTCACGTTAATGTAAAATTAAGACACACCTTAATATAAACTCAGATATAACGTAATGTATCTAGATGATCTCTGGAGCTCCCCTCCAACCTCAACCATTCTGTGGTTCTGTGATTCTGTATCATGTAATACGATACACTGTTAGACTGATTCTGCCTCCCTCATAGTACCACAGAATCAGAGAATCACAGAATGGTTTGGTTTGGAAAGTTGGGCTGGTGAAAGATCATCTAGTTCCAACCCCCTGCCATGGGCAGGGACACCTCCCAGCAGCCCAGGCTGCCCCCAGCCCCATCCAGCCTGGCCCTGGGCACTGCCAGGGATGGGGCAGCCACAGCTCCTCTGGGCAGCCTGGGCCTGGGCCTCACTGCCCTCAGAGGGAAGAATATCCTCCTAACTTCTAATCTAAATCTTCCCATTTTCAGTTCAAAGCCATTCCCCCTTGTCCTATCCCTACACCCCCTGACATAGAGTCCCTCCCCAGCTTCCCTGCAGCCCACTTTAGGCACTAGAAGGCCACTATGAGGTTTCCCCAGAGCATTCTCTTCTCAAGTCTGAACAACCCCAACTCCCTTAGCGTGTCTTCTCAAAGAGAGGTGCTCCAGTCCTCTGATCATCCTCATGGCCTTACTCTGGACTTGCTCTATCAGGACTCTGTCCTTCCTTTGCTAGGGGCTCCTGAGCTGAGTGGAGGGCTCCAGGTGGGGTCTGACGAGAGCAGAGCAGAGGGGGACAATCCCCTCCCTCGCCCTGCTGCCCACGCTGCTGTTGGTGCAGCCCAGGGTATGGTTGGCTTTCTGGGCTGCAAATGCACACTGCTGGTGCAAGATCTTGCATTTGGTCTTGTTGAACCTCATGAGGTTCACTTCAGCTTTCCTGTGTGTCAGAGTTAAGATTTTTTCCAGACTTGTCCAGCCTTCTAGCATTGTATCAGGAATAATCTGAAGTTTGGAATAGTTGCTCAGATATTATCCAAGCACTGTCTCAAGCTCCTGTATGTTGGAGCATATGTACCCTTATTATATTTCTAAATCAGCCCGTCTTGTTTTCTTTCCCCAGTATCTTTCCAGTATTATTCACATCTGAGGAAAAACAGACTGAATTTTCCCAAATGTGCATCTGATCTTCTCTTAAGAAGGGAATAGTCAATGTTTGTGCTTCCATATGTCTTATTAAATTTTGTCAAGGATCCATTAAAAGGGGAAGAAAAATATTATTAAAAACACTTTAGAGCTGCAGAGTAGTTCATATCTTCATCATGTGAGACTGTTGTCACGTCCATTGCAGCTGCTGGGGGATGCCTTTGTCAGACACCCAGCTCCTCCATGCAGTGGGGAGGAGGGGACCTTTCTTACTCTGATTCACGGCCTGGTGTAGAGAGTCAGCATCAGTCCAGCAAAGTAACTCCAGATGACTCCATAAACCACTCCTCTGAAATAAGTAAAGAAAGTAAATTATGGATAATTACTATGGAGATGGCTTACTGTACAAACAACTTTTAAAAATAACTTCGAGTTTTAAATCACTGCTGATGGAAAAAAAAATAAAAAGGTGGCATTGTGTAGGAAATTTTTGGCATGGTAATTTATAGCATTTACTTAACTAAGAAAGCAGAGAGCTGACATTGCATCTGAGGTGGTATGATAGAGCAAAAAATGTTTATTCTTTGAGTATTCAATAGCTTACTGAAAGCTGGTTTTTTAAATATGGTTTATCAAGCTGTGTGGCATGAAAGAATACACATACAGCAAGAGATTAACTTCATTTGATTAAAAAGAAGGTATGCATGAAGTACAAACAAGTTCATAACTGTATTTTCACATTTGCTTTTTAATATGCATCTTTAATTCCTGTCCAGGATTAAGAAATACATTATTGACAACTAGAAGTAGGTCTTCTGCCTTTTACAAAAGCAGTTCTGAACTCCTGTCATGTAACTTGGCACGTCATTAGACCACATTGAGGAAAATGGATTAATTTTCATCGGTGACACTTGAGTTCGTAGCATGTTAATTCAGCCAGTCAGGGTTTTGTGTTTAAATATATTCATCTCTGACAAGATATACATTGAGTAATTCTAGTCTCACTAAAGGTTACAGCATTATTTTAAAGAACTTTATTATCTTGCACGTGATTTCGAGAAAAAAAATGAGACTACCAAGTACAGTCATTATGGTTATCTGTAAGACAATTCAGCACCCATGGAATAGGAACAAACACGGTCTGTGTCTGATATACCCTAAATCAGCAGTCAAATAGTCAAAAGTAATTCATTAAACAGAGAAGTAACATTGTCTAGCTGTCTTGGCATCTGAATGATTTATTTCAGCTCAGATTCAGCTATCCTATTTTATTTAGATGTGTACCTAAGTGCAGAGTGTTCCCATTGAAACAACCATAAGAGTCATAACAGAATCTATTTTTGAATTGCTAATGCTAGTGTTTGTTCATCACAATAATTAATTCTACATATAATACTCAAATAGCAGTCTAAAAAAAATTGTTACTGGAATGAATAGTCTTTATATAATTGAATACTTCTGTTTAACCAGTTTTAATGCAGTGTCACTATCATTTTTAATTATTTGTTGCTCAAACAGCAATTCCTCTTGCAGATAATGGAAATTATTGACATTTGCAAAATTTAATAACTGAAGTTCTAACTTTATCATGTGCTCAGTTTGCCTAGTCTTCCTCTCTGCCACTGATTCCTTAAGAAATATTAACATCCTTGATTGATTGAGTTTGTAATCCATTTATTTACTTCTGATTCTGTTCTCAAGATTTAAAAACTCAGTTTCCTTTCATGCATTTAGCTGTTGTAATGTACAACATTGAATTAATGGTGTATAGTATTAATTTAAGAACAATAGGGTGTTAGTTTCCCTCTTTTCTTTTGTCATCTTGAAATCTTCTCCTGCAACACATTTTACTTAAATGCAGTACATATATGTTATATACATGAAATGATATTGAAGGCAAAAAAAGGCATAGTTTACCAAACTTGATTTTTGTGAAAATGTTTGAAATCTTTATCTGTGCCACCTGCAAGCTCTGAAGCCATTCATCAGGGTGGATGAATGTCTCCCAGGGATGTAGGAGCATTGTACTCTACACTCTGCCAGGCTCCTAAGTAAATGGGTACGCTGACAGGCTGAAAAGAGGGCTTCTTTGGATTTTTTTTTTTTTTGTGGAACTGATTCTGCAAGGAATCAAACAGAAGCAGCTTACATTTCAACTGGTAGAAGAGACTGTTTAAAAGACAAAAAATATGGTACAGGTAGATGTGTTTACTATCTTAAGTGGGTCTCTATATCACGTTTATGGAGAGTCGTCTCAGACTTCACGGTGCTTTTAGAGTGCCCAGGTGAGAAATGCTTGACTGTTGCTTTCTCTGTCGTTGAAAACTTCTCAAGACTGTAAGAATACCATTTTTATGATGCATGTGTATATAAAACATACTGACTGCAAGGAAAGAAGTAGGTCACAGATGTACTTTTACAATATAGTTTTACTGGGAATATGTCTGTTTCTTTCTTTTGTATGTATGGGCAATAGATTGTCCACAGTCAAAGGTGCTTTCTGACGGTAACTTAAAGCAATTTAGTGGTTACCTGTGGTCAAAAGGGAAAGGTTCTGCTATGGACATTTGTTTTAATTGCTTTCCTTAGGCAGTAAACAGCTGGATTGGAGCATCAAAAAGGCACCCCCTTGTTCTACGAGGAGAAACAAACAAACAAACAAAAAAAATCCCTTCCAGATTTGCTCCTTAACTGTTTAATTTTGGAATCATGGAACTATTACCGCCAGCACAAACTTGAGAAGAAATGGATGGATGCATAAGGGGTGGGTGATGAAGAGATGGGAAGAAGATGTAGACTGTGTCTCTGTGTCATCAGGCAGAAGTCTTTGTTAGCTAACTAAATAAGGGGTCCTGCAGCTGATTTTTTAAAAAAATGCAGTCTGTACCTTAAGAACTGCACTTTTTTTAGTACTGGAACAGCTAGCTCTGATAGCAAATATGACAGCAGAGAGGTTAAACAAAACTCTTCCATTCAGCCTTGCTATCACAGTATTGAGCCTATCCCACTGGAGGGAAACCCTACGAGTGTAAGTTATAAATAGAAACTAAGAACTTAACGCATTTTAGATCAGTTTTTTACTTCGATGAAACATCTGTTACTCAAGTTTATCAAATGAGATAGAATAATCAATTCTTTCATGATGTTTTATTTCTTTTATACTAAGAAAAGTTAATTAATAAATTAATTTGCATTATTTGGATTTCTTCATCTCTCTTTTTTTTCTCTCTCCCTCCCCTCTCTTCCCTTCCCCCACCCCTGGCCCTGTCCCCACTCCCCCCATTTGCACAGCCTCCATTGAAGAGGAACCAACCTCAGCAGGTATGAAGAATTTATGATTACACATCGATCATGGTGACCGTAACTTGAGAGCTACCTTTTAAAAATATATATTTTGACCAGGCTTATATTTGTCATAATACATGCTAAATATTCATATTAGTTTTGGGTTCTTTTCTGTCTGCTCCCCTTCCTTTTGGCTTTCTTTTTCTCAGTTCAGAATCATCAGGAGATAGGGAGATAGTCTTTGGTGAACATTTCCTCCAGTAATAACTCAAAATCTCCCCTGCCACTTGTTTCTTCCTTCATATTTTTTCATTGGTTAAGCTGGCACGTGGGGCTTTATACAACAGGCTAGGTAAGACGTTATCAGGAATCCAAAAAAAATCAGTTTTTGTGCTAGTTTTTAATTTGGTTTTATGCTGGTGAAGCTCCATCAGCTGCATGATCTGCATCGTTCAAGACAGCACAGCTTGGGAACAAGGAGTGAAAGAAGGGCAAGGCAGAGGGTGCAGAAGCATGCAGCTCAAAATAAACATTCAGCAAACTGTGGCATGGATATCTGCTCAGTGAACTTTTATTTCCATTGACAGACTGCCAAGTAGTGAGAACAGTTAACAACACAGTCATAAAAATTAGTTTAGGAGCTCTCTAAGAGACACAAACACGTAGTGCTTATTCTATTGCAAAGATTAACTATTTGTAATTAAGTGGCAATCCATTAGCTTGGGAGTATTTAAAGAAAAGGAAGATGTACCAAGGAAGAATGCTGCTAAACAGATTAACATATTTGAAATGGCATTAGGTTGTATAAACTTAGTGAGCTGAAACATCAGATGAATAGGAAGTTATTTTATAGTGGCTTGTTAAAAGAAGTAAAGGTCTCCAGAGGACCAAAGGAGAAAAGGTATGAAAAGTGAACAAAAAAGAGGAAAATGGCAATGAAGGATTTAATACTAACTGTTTACAACACTAACCTACAAATTGGGAGCAATATAAGTAATTAGGATACGGTGGGGAATAATAAATGAAAGGACTGAGAACAAAGCCACAAGTAGGATGTGAGAGGGGCAGAATAGTTAAGAATAGCACTGAACAGAGAAAGAAGCAAAAGGGAGCTTTCAACATGAAGACAGTAGTGGAATAGAAGGAAAGCATGACTGTGATGAGGAAAACAACTACAAAACAAAGAGAGGAAGAGCTTTAGAAAGAATAAGACTTTAACTATTCGTTTCTTGAGAGATGTGTCAGTTTTGAAACTTTAATGGAAAATATGCTAATAGCTATTGCAGCTTTTTAATAGAAGAGTCAGTTACGAAAGGAGATAACATGGAGGTTGTCTGTTCCCTTTTTTAGATAGGAATGAAAGAAAAGCACCTTTTTTTTTTTTTTTTTCTCCTTGTGGAGCTGATGTAGGTATGCACATTTTGTAGAGAGTCTTTTGAGGTATATATTAACGCATTGCAGTAATGTCCAATACAATCTTGCTGTGGTTGTACACTGATAAATAGTCATTCCTGTTGCAACCAGTGGAGCATCTCAGGAAGACAGAGCCTGCTTCCTTCCATTTTGAACAACACTGCAGTTTTTGGTGACAGCCCATGTCCATGAGCTCGCCAAACTAACTAGACAAGTCAGCTGAAAATGCATAACAGGAGGGAAGTGAAATTTATAAGATAGCCACATGGGCTCCACTACAGCTGTCTGCTAGGCTCACTAGCTGAAATTTCAGTAGTTTGACAGAAGCCTACAAGTTCTATATTCAGCTTTCCTGGAACCTATGCCATTTGGAGTGCCAGACAACAGAGTTTTACGCTTGCTTTCGTACTCATTTAAATAGTTTATTTTTATCCACCTCTAGCTGCTTTGTTTTACTGTGCCCTGTATTGCTGCTTTAGTTATTTCTCCACATAATTCCTGTGTTCAGCAGAGCTCAGACAAAAATTTACAATGAATGTCTTGAGCATTGTTCTATCACATAATATTCCTAAACTTTCATAATCCCCTTGAATTCACCCATTATCTGGGTGAATCTTTCACAGAAGTATTTTTCAAATATTTTCCTCCAAGACTCTGTCTTATATGTTCCAAACTCAATTTACTTAACTGTGGTTGGTTCAATGAACTGCACCTAATTTTTAGTCATTATTTGTATTACTGTATTTCTCACACTTTCAGGGTTTGTTGACATCCAAAATAAGTATCACCATTACTTGTACAGTAATAGCTATACCATTATAAATTTTTATATGAAAATTCTTAATGGAAACACAAGTGACCTTTTCATGTTAGTTATGCCATAAGAGGATGCTGCTTGCAGTAGGGGTGTACATGTGGGATCTGCACTGATACAGCAGAGCAGATAGATATACCCACAGGGACAAATCATCAGCTAGAAATATAAAAACAAAGAGCACCAGAATGTTTTTTTCTCTGAATCGGAGAAATGAGCAAATGCCTCTAGCATCTACATGGTAAATTTGCAATATGAGACAAAACACAGATTTGTAAACATTAGTGCAAATAAATCTCAGCTTCTCAGACATTATGTTACAAGGGAGCATGACTAAATACCTGCAAAAGTATTTATTTGTTATTTAATCTGGTTGTTTGATATAGATGCTTCACATCATTTGAATTTTCAGGAATTACTTTTGAAATAATTATTTTCTTTGAAAAAAAAAAAAAAAAGAAGAATTTGAAGGTTTTTTTCAGGATTTATTTTGACTAGACTTCTCCTGGTGCACAATGAGCTTTTTTTCCCTATTCATAAGAAAATTTCCTCTTTAAAAAGGGTACCGTTGGGAAAACAGTTCTGATCTTTGCCTTCAGGAGCAAACTCTGGATCTTAAATTCTTCTGCTAGATATTACCAGAGTATAATCCAACTCTATATTTATGTGAAACATGACTGTGAATAAAATAAGGCATATACAAGTATAGATATTATTTTTTTTAGAAATTTCATAAGATGAAAAAATGATTACTAGCACAGCTGTGCATACCTTGTTTTGAATCATCCTCAGCAAGGCATTTATATACAAAGTTAGTATATCTGAATAGTCCATTTAACGGTCAGTGCGTAGTAGACCTGTTGTCTTTGTGAGCATGTGTTTAGGCTTGTGTTTGCTAGAGTGGAGCTTAAAGTACCTGTAGTGAAAGTGCAACCTGGAAGCACAATATGTATTTTAACTTTAAAATACACTTTTGTTCCTGAAGAAGTCAAAATCAAAAGCAGCCAGTTGCATTAAAAGCAGGTGTACAGTTTTAAATATGGTGAAGTGCACGTGAGAATGAAGTTATACTTAAACCCATGTTATAAACATATGTTCTTACTTTTCCAGAGGAAAAACTATGAATAAAGTGTAATTGTTCTTCAACTAAATATTATTTATACCTTAAAATTTAATAAGCAATACTAGCTCATCAGATGCTTTTTAATTTATAGCTCCTATTGATTTTACTTCAATATCTGACCAGACGTAATTGTTTTTAAAGTAAAAGATTAATGCATTTTTACAGGGTTGTTCTAATATAACTTATTTCTCAGATTGTATTGATTTTTATAAAGCTGTGTGTTCTGCTTAAAACAGATATTATTCCTCATAGTAGGAAGGCAGTCATGACTTGAAAGATGCAGGGGTGCTGAAAAACAAGTAGAAAATGCATCCAAAGCCCCATGGAGGCACCTGGAGACTTTCTCAGAAATTTCAGGGGAATGTGGTCATCTTGAAGAGATGTGCTTTGTACGGGCAGAAAGCAAAGTTCTCTAAGCTAGCAGATTTTGTTATTTTCCCAAAACAGCAGCCCATTTCATCCAGTTTACAACATTTATCTGAATGTAGTGTAATTAACTTCCCAATTCCAGTTCTGATCAGTATTGTCACTGGGGAGGCAAGCAGGCAGTTCCAGCTGCAAGGCCCAGAATTTAGTTACTACAAGTACCTTAGACTGTCGCATAAATACTCTTAGGTAAGCAACCATATTTAGTATAACAATTGCAGGGGAGAAAAGATGAGAAGATTAACTGGAGGGTAACATGTAATGTAGTAGTTTTCCAAACTATACCTTTACTTACTAAAAATTACACTGTAGAATAAATTGCAACTCACACTGCTTTTGTGAAGATTGTGACAATTACAGGAACATTTTATGAACATTATAAACTTTTAATTGACCTGTGGTTGGGATCAAAACTAGGATTTATTTTTTCTGTTTAATCAAAGAGAGAAAATAATACTATTTCCCATCCTCTGTTCTTGGGGTAGTGTTTAGCTTCTCTGACAGTGCTTCCCCCTGCCACCTCCCCAAATAATCTCGTAGAAGTAAAGTTTCTAAAATTTTCTCTTACTCTTGTAACCCCTAGAATGAATATGAATAATCCCATACATGCCCCGTGAGTATGTCTTTATAGGGATGGTATTTCATTGGGGTGAAATTCAGTGTCCGAATGTTTCAGTCTAAGCAACGAACTGTAATTATAAATCATTAAACGTACTTCCTCTAAGACGAACCATACTCATGTTTTGCATGGTGTTTAACCAAAGAAGGAACAAGGAGTTTTTTAAACATTCCTGAATGTTTCAATTAGTTTTTTCTTACCCTTGTTCTGAGTAAGCATTGATCTAGATCTTTTTTTCTTCCATTTCATCTAAATATCTTTCTTTGTTGTTGTTGTTGTTATAGACATCTAAACACTCTTTTGAGCTACTTGTACATATCTGTTCATTTATTTTGCATTTCAGATCAGTTGAATAATTTTACTGTCACAGAAGCTCATGAATCCTGTGAAAGCTAGCTAGGAAAACCTAGGGACAATTCTCATGGAGATTTGTTTCCATGTGGCATGAGACTTTTAAGTCTGTTATTTAGCTAAAAGGAGGTTGCTTTGTTGAAAATTATTTTTAAGCCCAGTGTATCAGCTTATGTTGGATGTCCAGCTATTTGAATCTTTGCATCTCAGAAATGCTTCCCCATGATTTAATGTATTCCCCCCTTTCATCAAGGAGTCTGCAATTGTTTCTAAAGATATCAAAGAGTAGTTCTTCCAAGACAAGATGAGAGATGTTGCAGCTTAACATGCGGCACTTTGTTTGCTGGCATTTACACTGTGATTTTGAATGAAATAATAAATATGTGAGCTTTTGAGATCATAACTTAACTGAATACATTCCTCGCTTTTGTTGTCATTGATTTAAGTCTAGTGTTTTAGATAACTGGCATTTGTGTCTTCATATTCTATCTATATAAGATATGCAAATGTTTTTAGACTTTCATGATAATAAAAGCTATTTAAGAATTTCAACTTATTGTTTTAATGAAATTTTGGCATTGAAGAGACTCAGTACATGACAGGAAGTTTTTCTTCAAAGACATTGGTAAAAAGCATTCCGTACAACAACTCTGTGGCATGGTATGTAAATGAACAGATGGTTGTATCACATATCTATGTGCAACTACTATTTGCAGTCTTTTTTTTTCTCACGGAAAGTAGCATTGCTTTTCAGCAGCTCTCTGTGATATTTAATCTGTTCCCTTCCATAGAATTTCAACTTATGTAAAACTTACTTAAGCATTTTAGAAAGGGAAAGTCAGTTTTGAGAAACAGCAAGGTTTGAAAATGCCATGGAAAATTAAGAAAGGGACTTGTATTGGACAGGTTTGCTGTCTCTAGAATGAAGTTTAATTTGAAAAAAGAGGCAAAAGGACATAAAAAAGTACAATAGGAAATATTCCAGGAAAAAAAATGCTCTTGAGATAGCACTTAAGAGTTGTCAAAAATAATAATTAAAAAAAAAAAAAAGAGAGAACATCTAACTAATTAAAGACTTGTACTTTTGTGTCATGGTCCAAAAAGGAGGGAAACTGCTTGGCCTGTGAGTATACAGAGGTCTTAACTCTTATCTTCGCACTTAAGTGAGTTCAGAGGGTTCCATGTTACACAAGGGCACAGAAGGTTCACTTGCTCAAGATTCCTGTCTATTACAAATTAGCTCAAATCACCAGTAGAAAGACTACTAGGGTAAATCTGGCAAATGTATTTACCTATATAGATTGATAGACAATGAGGAAAAGAGTGTATGTATGTCTAAATATAGACATATATAAAATATCTGTCTTTTACATCTAAATCTAAAATATCTAAACACACACACACATATTTATATACGTAATGGATATTAAGAATGTAGTACCAATTAATAGTAGCAGCAATTACAAGTAGTAGAAAGGGTATTTGAAATAGGAAAATATAGCAGCAGATATGATTTGGGAATAATTATAATCTCAACAAACTCATCAATGATTCTATCTCAGTGAAAACACTTACAGATTATAAACTTATCAATACAATAACAGCATTTTTTTTTTCTGTTTGGAAAACCTCAGGTTTATTTAGCTGTTAAAAATGGTGCTTTGTTTCTGCCCCGGGTGGCTTGTTTATCAGAGGATTTTAAAGCAGGTGTTGTAGCACCAAAGTATATTGTCTTAATGTATGCCTTGTAACTTGTTTGCAGGATAAGAAACTATGGATTGGTCATTGTGTTTGAAAAAATCAAATGATGGGGAAAAAAAGAGTAATTAAAAGTAATTTTAATTTATTTTATCCAATAGTTATTTAATAACTTTCTTACTGGACATAGCCTGGACACTCTCTCTCACTGTAGAGAGCATATTGGATTTCCTATTAGATTTCTGCAGTGACCATGGACTTTTGTTTTCTCGTCTACCTGCTTTCTAGGTTTCTCTCTTTTATTCACATTGACGTTTAAATGAATTTGGCTTAGACTAGTAGCATATTAGGAAGCAACACCATTGCCTTTTGGAGCTCCATTCCCTTCCTGGGGCTGTCCCTGGACTCAGTGAGACCCTCACTGTGCGAGTTGATCATGGAGGTTTCTAACCTAGAAGCCATTCTTGTCAGTGGCATGCTGAAATGGCAGGGCAAAACCAGCATCTACTTCGTAGCTTATAGTGCACAATAGAATGAAAATTATGTATTCCTGTTAAAATATGCCCGTGTCTTGAGTTCCCCTTTTGGACTTATGTAAATGGACAGAGTAGAGGCAGTAAAGCAGCATATTTATTGTGTGTTTGCCAGGCATAATTGTTAAGCATTACTAATCTGTTCATTAAAAACCAATATGCAATCTTATTTTAGTGATAAATAGAATTCTTTATTAATTTTCTTGTGAAATTACTGAATCTCCAGAAATAACATTGCTAAGTGTTTTTAATAAATAAATTAATAAATAAATAAAGGAATTCATACTGGAAAAGAGTTGCAAATATGTGAACTGAATTTTGTCAAAAAAAAAAAAGTTTTTACTGAATTACCATTTTTGATAGATTTCAAGCCATATACATAAAATTATCAAAATCCCCATGTTTCCCTAGTCATAATTTATTTTTATTTTAGGGTAAATTAATAACTTTAAATTATAAATTTTTTGATTTCTCCTAACTATTTGTGGTGGAAGGTGGGAAGTTTCTACTTAGCTCCATTTTAGCTAGCTTGAGGTTAGATAGTTTAGAATATTAGATACAGCTTTTGCTTGAACAGAGAAATAGTGTAGTCAGTTTTTCAGTGCCTTTCCTTCCTTCACGTCAGTAAATGCTTTTACCTTTTGGTGCTGTAAAGGTGCATTCATCAAAGAGTTAAAGAGATCATAGAATCACAAAATAATCTAGGTTGGAAGAGACCTCCAAGATCACCTAGTCCAACCTCTGACCTAACACTAACAAGTCCTACACTAAACCATATCACTAAGGGCTACATCTAAACATCTTTGAAAGACCTCCAGGGATGGTGACTCAACCACCTCCCTGGGCAGCCCATTCCAATGCCTAACAACCCTTTCCGTAAAGAAGTTCTTCCTAATATCCAACCTAAACCTCCCCTGGCACAACTTTAGCCCATTCCCCCTTGTCCTGTCTCCAGGCACGTGGGAGAATAGACCAAGCCCCACCTCGCTACAGCCTCCTTTAAGGTACCTGTAGAGAGCAATAAGGTCGCCACTGAGCCTTGTCTTCTCCAGACTGAACAGCCCCAGCTCCCTCAGCCACTCATCATAAGACTTGTTCTCCAGACCCCTCACCATCCTCGTCGCCCTTCTCTGGACTCTCTCGAGCACCTCCATGTCCTTCTTGTAGCAAGGGGCCCAAAACTGAACACAGTACTTGAGGTGCGGCCTCATCAGAGCCGAGTAAAGGGGGTCAATCACTTCCCTAGCCCTGCTGGCCACGCTGCTTCTTATACAAGCCAGGATGCTGTTGGCCTTCTTGGCCACCTGAGCACACTGCTGGCTCATATTCAGCCGAATATCAACCAGGTCCTTCTCTGCCAGGCAGCTTTCCAGCCACTCATCTCCCAGCCTGTAGCCCTGCTTGGGGTTGTTGTGCCCCAGGTGCAGGACCCGGCACTTGGCCTTGCTGAACTTCATACAGTTGGCCTCAGCCCATCGGTCCAGCCTATCCAGATCCTCCTGCAGAGCCTTCCTACCCTCGAGCAGATTGACACATGCACCTAACTTGGTGTCGTCTGCAAACTTACTGAGGGTGCACTCGATCCCCTCATCCAGATCATCGATAAAGGTATTGAAGAGGACTGGCCCCAGCACTGAGCCCTGGGGGACTCCACTAGTGACCGGCCTCCAACCAGATTTGACTCCATTCACCACAACTCTCTGGGCCCGGCCGTCCAGCCAGTTTCTAACCCAACGAAGCGTACGCCAGTCCAAGCCATGAGCAGCCAGTTTTTTGAGGAGAATGCTGTGGGAAATGGCATCAAAAGCCTTACTGAAGTCAAGGTAGACCACATGCACAGCCTTTCCCTCATCTACTAAGCGTGTCACTTTGTCATAGAAGGAGATCAGGTTTGTCAAGCAGGACCTGCCCTTCATAAACCCATGCTGACTGGGCCTGATCGCCTGGTTGCCCTGTAAGTGCCGCGTGATGACACTCAAGATATTCTGCTCCATGAGTTTCCCTGGCACTGAGGTCAAACTAACAGACCTATAGTTCCCCGGGTCTACCCTCGAACCCTTCTTGTACATGGGCGTCACATTTGCTAGCCTCCAGTCGACTGGGACCTCCCCTGATAGCCAGGACTGCCGATAAATGATGGAAAGCGGCTTGGCCAGCTCCTCCGCCAGTTCTCTCAGTACCCTTGGGTGGATCCCATCCGGCCCCACTGACTTGCGTACATCCAAGTGCTGTAGCAGGTCGCCAACCATTTCCTCGTGGATAGTGAGGGCCACATCCTGCTCCCCATCCCCTTCCACCAGCTCAGGGTACTGGGTATCCAGAGAACAACTGGTTTTGCCACTAAAGACTGAGGCAAAAAAGGCATTAAGCACCTCAGCTTTTTCCTCATCCCTTGTAACTAAGTTTCCCTCCGCATCCAGTAAAGGATGGAGATTCTCCTTAGTCCTCCTTTTCGTGTTGATGTATTTGTAAAAACATTTTTTGTTATCTTTAACAGCAGTAGCCAGATTGAGCTCCAGATGAGCTTTGGCCCTTCTAATTTTGTCCCTGCACAGCCTCGCAACAGCCTTATATAGTCCTCATGAGTGGCCCGCCTTCTTTTCCAAAGATCATAAACCCTCCTTTTTCTCCTAAGCTCTAGCCACAACTCTCTGTTCAGCCAGGCTGGTCTTCTTCCACGCCGGCTCGTCTTTGGGCACGTGGGGACAGATCGCTCCTGAGCCATTAAGATTTCCTTCTTGAGGAGTGCCCAGCCTTCCTGGACTCCTTTGCCCTTCAGAACCACCTCCCAAGGGACTCTGCCAACCAGTGTCCTGAGCAGCTCAAAGTCAGCCCTCTGGAAGTCCAAGACAGCAGTTTTACTGGTCCCCTTCCTGGCTTCACCGAGAATAGAGAACTCTACCATTTCGTGGTCACTCTGCCCAAGACAGCTCCCTATCACCACATCTCCCACCAGTCCTTCTCTGTTTGTGAACAGAAGGTCTAGCGGGGCACCTCCCCTGGTAGGCTCATTAACCAGCTGCGTCAGGAAACTGTCTTCCACGCTCTCCAGAAGCCTCCTAGACTGCTTCCTCTGAGCTGTATTACATGTCCGGGATATGTCTGGGAAGTTGGTTCAAGTAACAGACTGCTGATTTTTAGACGACTGCATTATGACTTCAAGTGAAAAAGATCTGAAATCTTGCTTACATTTATGTTTCCATATGAAAAATAGCTTATGTTTCTATAGGCTAATTATGCATATGTTTGCCTTACCTCTATTTAACTGAGTGTGGGTATGAAACTGGATTCCACAAAGGGCATCTCTTCTTGAAAATAATGCCCTAATGATCATTTATTTATGATGATGCATTTATTGCAAGAAGTTGAGACTGTAACACCTTTGATCAGGAAAGAAAAAAACAAAATACTCACATGTCCATGGTTTACTGACAAGAAACTTCCCAGAAAGTTGATGGGGTATTTAATCTGCTTACTCTCACTGTCAGATTCTCAAAGATGCATCTAGCTTATTTGCAAGGATTTTAATTTACCACCCACTGTACAGCAGAGTCCAGCATGTTGTAGTTTTGTGACAGCTTGCTCCCAGGCTGTATTCTGGGGCACAGTAATTCTGCTGTGGTATGCAGAGCTATTCCGTTTGCACATTTTGAAGAGGAAAACTATCTTTCCATATTATTGTAAGGGAAAGGATTTGCCAGTCCCCCAGGGTCTGTAAGGGAGCTTTACTTTCTTGCTTCCTTACACACTTGTAAAAATTCCTTTTCTTTCTCTTCTTGTACTGCATACATTCTTTTTCAGTGCCTGAAGCTAACTTGTTAATTATTTTTCCATATATCCCAAGCAAAGTGTAGACTAAGTCAGAACATGATATAAAGGTCATTTTGAACCCTATTCTGATGGAAATTAGGCTTATGCAGTAAAAATAGTCCTAGATTCCAGGTGGCACTGAAGGCCTTTACAGTAGGCTGACACATTTAAAATCTGGAAATCTAGCTTAAGTCAGAAATGGAAATTAAGTAGTATTTTCAGCCTATCCCTTAGCGAATGTTTGTCAATATATCATAAAAATATCTCAGTTTGACAAAATAGATAAGTTCTTTACAGGAGTAGACAAAAAGTGTGCTTGGAGGTTGCTATTTGCCTGCAGTGCTGGCAGCTGTCTGAGAAACTCATACATGTGCATTTTCCATAATCTGCATAATTTTAGAGGATGGGATTTTTGGTGAGGACACAACATTCATCCCAATGTACAAATACAATATAGTATCCCGTAAATGTACTATTGCTTTGTCATGAACATTTTCTGTAGGTCGCTTATCACTTTCCTGAAGTTTGAGATGGAAGTTCTCCGTGCCAGGCACCTGCCTCAGGCTGAACTCAGCTCAAGTCATTTCACTGTTTCTCACAGTGAGGTTAAGGAAGAACGGTTTTTCCTGACCATTTTGATTCTTACAGCTATTCTGCTCAGAAACATTTCTGCTCCAGTGCTGGGGAGCAGGGGCATGCTGTTTCAAAGCACGGTGTCAGAGAGAGCTTTTATTACTGCTGAGAAGTCCACAGGGTCAGCCAAGAGGCAGTGTATGTTCACACTCTGTCATCAGAGACAACTCCTAACCCCTAGAACATAGTTGAGAAGTCCAGCATTGGCAAACCAGCAGTGCATAAGCTCTTTGAAGGCAAATGCAATCAAGTCTGCCATAATAACTACCAATGTATCTGTGGAGCAATGAGGGCAAGGAGCAGAAGAGGTGGAGGTGATGCCCTGGAAGGGAAACACAGCACCCTTTCCTCAGGCTCCAGCACTGTCAGCATATTGTAACCATACCGAGACTGCACTAACAGGGTAGCTTTACTTAGATGCTCTTCAATCTGGGAATGAGTATACCCCAAGAAGAGGTTTCACAGGTGTCTAGACCCTTCTTAGAAGTGAAGCATACAGAAAATATGGCAAAACACTCACCATGGTAGAGAACAGATAGTACAACGGATAGTAAAAAATCCTCTCCTGTTAGAACACATAGATTTTCATCTGAGAAGTGATGGAAACCAAGACAAAGAATTGCCAACAGGTAAGGGATTTGACACGCTAAGATTTGCGATTAATGAGTTGTGCACAGGCACAGAGTGAGTGGGTCAGAATAGGGGCATTCAACGGGATGGCTGCATTGGGATGACCTGCATTGGGCTGGCTGCTGTTGAAAGAGATCCAGCTGAAAGTAGACTCTTCCCTAATGCCATTTCTCTCATAGAGCTACCGCTCTGTTGGATTAGTTCCTCATCTGCCCTGTAATAGCACGCATGTTCTGATGGGAAGAATTTGGTAGGAACATATAGCCAGAGCTGCAGTTAAGGAAAGGAAAAAAAAAAGCCAGAAACAAACAACAACAACAACACAAACCCAATCCTCTTCAGCGAGAGGCTGTAATTAAATTAGATTAAAGCAATCAAGAAATCCTAGCCAGGAATCAGATGTGTGGAAAAGGGGAAAAAAAAAAAAAAAAAGACAAACACAAATGAAAGCTAAACAAACATTAGTACTGGTTGGTTGAGGATTTGGAAGCAGATTAACAAGACTGATGCAAAGGACTCTGCTCAAAAACAGGATCTGAAGGAGGGTTATTTTCTGCATATTTTGGTTTTAAACTGTGTCTTATGTCCATCTTTAAAGCATTGAATTGACTGTGCAAACATAAAGAGTACTGCAGAAGAAATTTTCCTCATTTTCTGTTCAGTGCAGATTTAAGTGGTTTTCATTTACTAAGGCTTTGTATTAGGCATGCAGCCAGGAGGATAAAAGAAGTATTGAATTATGACCCATTTGCAGAGTGACTGGCCCCGTAGAAAGATAATACATGATAACAATGTTAAAGACTGTAAAGTAAGTGAGCTCTTAAAGATTCTAAATACATTTTGCACAGACAGCTACTCAGGACCGTTCGTGGTAGACATTGTAATAATGTTCATTAGTGTAAGGTTTTAGGGGCATCTTTTATATTATGGGTGCCATTTCTTCCATACATACAAATTTTAACTACTCACTGTTGGCAGTTATGCATTTGACACTAGACTGTGCTGTGGTGGTTTTACCCAGCTGGGCAACTGAGCTCCACCACAACCTCTCTCACTCCCCTCCTCAAAGGGAAAGGGGGAGAAAGTATGATAGAAATGGCTCAAGGGTTGAGATAAGGACAGGGAGATCACTCAACAATTATTGTCACAGGCAAAACAGACCCAACATAGGGAGATTAGAGAAATTTATTACCTATTACTAACAAGCTAGACAAGTGAGAAACAAAGAAAACAAACTAAAAACATCTTTTCCCCATCCACCCTCTTTCACCTCCTCCCCCTGAAGCAGCGCAGGGAAATGTGGAATGGGGGCTGTGGTCAGTCCCTGACACTTCATCTCCTGATGTCTTTGACAGCAGTGCAATAACAGTTTAGGTAGAAGCCTGGTTTCCTCTAAAAGAGTGAGGAGTCCAGTATTATGGAGTTTTTGCCGTCAATGAGAAACATGAACCTGAAGAAGACAAGTCATCCACGTTAGTCAGATATTTGAAAGAGAGAGCGCAATTATTACCCCATTTTTTCCTGTTAAATATGGAAGGAGTGTATATGATTAATGTCACTTTGGGAAAAAAAAAAAAAAAATCTCTGAAATTAAAAAGTCCTATTTCTATTTCTACAGGAAGGACCCAAAAGTGGATCTTGAAATTGTGTAGCCCAATATGATGGTGTCTATGCACACATAAGCATGCACATGTACTAAATTTCTCCTGAGCTTTTAAGGACTTTTCATTTTTTAAAGCTATCAATTTTCTATATTTGTTTTTCGTGGGTTTTTGTTTGTTTGTTGGTCTTCTTTTTTTGTTTGTTTTTCTTCATATTCATTTATTATATCTCCTCCCAGGGTATACATTTAACACGTTGAACATTCTGTGCTTCAGAGACTTTAAGCCTACAAAAAGCTAGGTCCATATAGTTTTACTTCACTCATGCAAGTTTTTAAAGATCAGTCTGTAAATAGTTATATAAAATAAATAAGAATGGCTATGATGAGATCCCATGAAATCTAATGATGTTTGAGGTAGAGGTTGTACACTTTTTGTGCTGACTGCCTCAAATTTTTTATATGCCATTTATAGATTCTGTGCAAGGTTAACCATTGTGAATCTTGAAAGTGCTCTATAACATTGATAAAATTGTCGTGTACTAGCATCGTGTTGGAAGAAGGGCATAACCAAGAAAAATTAGAGGAAAAGCCTTAATTTGAAAATATCTTTAGACCAATAAATACAGAAACAGTATGCCCCTGTGCATTAGTATTATTCCTCCATATGTTATGGTATTTACAGTAAAGGAAAAAATCATGGTAAGTTTAATTATATGCCTTGATATACATTTATTTGAGTAACATTTCCTATTGATTCATTTCTCTCATTCTTAAATAAAAATATTTTCTACCTATTAGCTGCAGTTTAGTAAAAGTCAAGCAAACAAACAAGTCTATGCTGATCCATGGTAATCTTGCACTGTCAAAAAAGTGTTATTTTTTACAACCAGAAATCTTGTTCTACCTTTTTAGTACTTCATATTCTGTTATGTAAAGGTGTTAAAGAAATTATAGATGTTCCTAGGCTTGGGCAGGTGGGATAGCTGCTAAAGCAAATAAGGAGGAAGGTCTGGGGAAAGCTCTTGGGCATATGACAACGTAGAGGAGAGCATGGCTGAGCTGAGCACATGCAACACTTTTGTTAATTTCAGGCTCCTTTGCAACCAATTTTGTAATCAGAGAAAGACGCGATCTTTAGGATCAGTTTGTGATGGTGGAGCTTAGGTTGCGTTATATGAATTATAGTTCTGTTTCAGCAGGAAAGATATAAAGAGGAAAGATTTGTAGATACAGGTAGCATATTTTATTAAGTGAGCTGATGTGATTAGGTGAAATAGACAGATATTCAGACATTAAGTTTTTTTTTCAAGTTTGGAACAGCAGTATTGTATTGATCACAATCATGGATATGTGTAATACCATTACATTGCTGTGGATTTGTCATGCATCAAAGCTCAGGAAGTATTTAAATTGACAGATAATGGAATTATCTGCAAATGGAATTAAGTGCCCTGGAGAATGAAGAGCAGCATTTAAAATAGAGCTGAGTTTTTGATTTTTTTTCTCCATCTTGTCCTTCTTACTGTGAACCTCTGTCTCATCAACTACTCATCTGAAGCCCAGTTTCCTCCAAATTAGTTTGTTCCTGCATTGCACTGTATCTACTGTTCCTCTGCGTAAGACTAATGCTCCCCAAACCCACACTAAGCAAAAAATCCCAGCTGTCCCCAAATGTTTTGACTCTGGCTTTGGTCAGTACTATTTGGCAGTAAGGGCTGGAATGATTGGACTGTCTGAATATCCTTTTCACTGAGGTATTGAAACATTTAAGTCTATACCAGCTTTAATGGGGGGAAAAAAAAAAAAAAAAAAGGAAGATTTGCCACTGTATTTTAAAAACATTCAGAGATTGCCTACCATTAACATTGACCAAGAATAAACAACTCTCTGTAAAATGTATAATTGAAGCAACATTATAGGTGACATCCAGATTTAGTTCCTATTATGTAGAGAACAAAAATGGTTTTAGGGACGTAGAAATATCATGCAAAAGCATTATCAAATTTTCTCAGTCATGAACATGTGGATTTCCACAGGTATGCAGCAATTTCTTAGACCTTCTTTTACAATAACAAGTATCTGCCACTTAATTCACATCTAATAATTCTCATTATTGTTCATATTCATTGGCTTTCCATATGTTAATGACCATTTGCCAGAGCCAAGACCTCATTTTTTTCTTGTATCTTACAAATTGAATAGATTCTTTTCTTGTATATTCTTTTGAAGCCTTTACTATTTCAATTCAAATGCATTTAATTCCTCCTGTAAGTCTTTCAGATAAACAATGTATAACCTCAGAGCATGAATGTCCATTATTAGTCTTAAAGAAAGAATGACACGTAGTATTGAGCCATATTCTGCATTATCATGTAGTTTTATTTATACAATTATAGTGTTTCAAAATACTGTTTTGGAAACAACTGATATTGTCCCTTTACGTATGTAAAGCTGTTGATTTCAGTAATACTCGGTATGATTAAATACTGTGTGACTTCAGAAAAGTGGTAAAAACATTTACATAAGCTTCACAGTTCTGTAAAGTAATAAAACCAAATGGGAATTATCAGTAGGACTTGTGATAAGTAAAACAGCTGAAGCTTTCACAGCCCAGTCCAGAAGTGTGTGTTCATTACTTATTCAAGACACAACTTCCAGTGGCTGCCATGGGAGTTGAGCTTGTATGACAACTGTTCTGATAAAAATAACAATTACAAAAATATAACATGCTTCCATGAATGCCTACTTGTCTATTACTAAAAGTGTTAAAATGAATTGCACCTTTATAAATTTTAGAAATTACTTGAATTGTGATAAATAGGCTGAGAAAATATTTGAAATACTGAAATGGCTAGCTGCAATGAAGAAGCCATAGCCCAAGAACAAAAAGGTGTGGATTTAAGCTTATGTTTTATGTTTATGTGGATTACTTTGCCTAGAATACCATATTTTAACATGTAGTGGCAGGTCATGAATTAACACTGTTCAGCAATATTACAAGTCTTTCATTGAACCACAGAATATCCTGAGTTAGAAGGGACGCAAGAGGATCACCAAGCCCAATTCCTGGCTCCACACTGGACCAACCCAAAATCAAACCGCATGTCTGAGAGTGTTGTCAAATGCTTCTTGAACTCCAGCAGGCTTGGTGCAGTGACCACTGCACTGGGGAAGTCTTTGTTACAGTTACTCATGAATTCCATTAATTTCAAGCTTTTTACAGAATTCATCCCCTTAAAACAATCCTTTTCATTTTCTGAACCACAGAACATCATTTATTAACTTATATACACTAAGGAAAAATGTGATAGTCATTCAATATTTAAATCTTAATCTTTCTGTATTGACCTAGAATTTCTCATTATTATTATTATTATTATTAATAATAATAATATTTCCAGAACAGACCATTTTTTAAATTTCTAGAACAGAAAACCAGTCTAACAATTTTTATCTGTAAGACAATAGTACTGGGCATTTTTTGAAACAAAACACAAATCAATGATTCTGTAAGTCAGCATTTGGCTTTAGCCTCCCTTGAGCAGGGACAAAAGGTTCAATGTAACTTACTTGTCATCTAGTCTTGTTTCTCTAAATGCTTGGTTGCAGAATAAAGGCAGTGCATTGTAACTTATTAAGAACTTACAAATTAAGAATATACTTTAAACTGTGAAGGTCGTGTAGCTAGGGATATCCTCACTGAAAGTACACAGTAAATCAGTGATGCAGCGTGTTTGTGTTCATTGCATAGCATATTGGTGTCACTCGATGTCATTCACAGCCTAATTGAAATATCCACAATTTTTCAAGAGTGGTGACCATGCCTTTCCATCAACTCCTTTCACCAGATGAAAAATATTTTGGATTCCATTTCAGGAACTATATCCAGATACCGATTAGATTGGAAAGGGAATATTGACATGCTCATAGATCATCTCTCCTGAGGGAAGGGAAAGCTGGCATTGTCTACTTTGTGCCCTCATCTTCTGAAGTCACTCAGGTGAATGTGGCCATCATGATGTCCGTGTGTGGATCTGGGGATCTTGGAAGTCAGAGGAAATCTGGGAGTGTCCCATGTCATAGCTGAAGGTGGACACCAGAAAAGATTGTGTATCATCCCCTAAAGAAATATGTTTGTGGCTTCATGAGTACTGCAGTTTATGCATAGTTCTTGCACAAGTCTCTGTAGTTGTGTTGTGTTGTGTGTAATAACACACAAAACAAGAGTTGAAGTTAAAGCAGAAAATCTCTGGCATAGCTGTGCAGAAATTATTACTATAATCCACTGAATTAGGTCAATATTTTCATCTATATACAACTGCATCTGAATCACATTAATCAAGAACAATTCATTTATATTTGTACTGTGGATATAGCAGGTGCAAAGGAAGCAGAAATCCATTAATTCTACTATGTATCTTAAAAACTGAAGGTACGTAACAGCAAACACAAGTTGCTATTTTAAATTGGGATGGTTATGCACTATGTGGTTTGCTCAGCTGTCAAGAGACCAAAACAAAGTGGGAATGAAGTACAAGTAAAAAATAGAGTGATGACCTAGCTAAGAAGAAAGAAATATATGATGAATAGTGACAGAGAACAGGATTTGGAATTCAAAAGGATTTAGGGCAGGATACAGGATACATGGAATTGGGAATGTTTGATGACAGCTGAAAAAATGCAAACTGGAAAGAATACATTTCCTCTGTCCTACATCCTAAGGGAAATAAACAGATGGAGTGTAAGTCTTGTCTATTTCCCTTGATTTCTGCTGTGGACAACTTTATGTCTTTTTGGTCTATTCCACACTTAGTAATTCTCTTTCATTACTTTGTAATATTATTTTCTGTCCTAAGTATAACCACCCTCAGAGATTCTCTTCTGCTCTTTCCATGTCATTAAAGCAACATTAGTAATTAGGACCTGACTCATACAAATACGAATAGAATAAGTTTAGGTTGTTGCCTTATTTAGTTCCCAGTGGAATGCTCAGCAAGAAGACTAACTGGATTTTAATCTATTTGCTGTTATAATTAAGGTTCACATTATCTTTTCACTTTTTTTTTTTTCAATTTTCCAGCTATTAGTGGAACACAGCACTTCTAAAAAGGATGCGAGGCTGTGATTGCTGGCAGTTTAAAGTGAAGTGAAACAATGAAAACTGACATCTTCATATATGAGGACAAGGAATGCGGTGCTAAAAATAGCCCAGCCTTGTTACACAGAAATCCCAATTGGCATTGGGTTAGGTACCAAACTATATATAGTTTCTTTATATTTAGTTCTTTATATATTCTTTCTATAGTTTCTGTGTATCTTTTACTTAGGCAGCAGACCAATGCATTACAGAGATGGATTTGTTTTAATTAAATAGAGAGCAGATTTGGTGAGTCTGTTTTGATGGAGACCCTGTAGACATAAACATCAGTGCTGTCAGCAGTGCACTTCTGAACTGAACTCCTTTGATCACCCAAACTCACTGTGCTTTCATTTGTATTACGGCGTGGTCTCAGTGAAGATGGGCTGGGTTACTTGTGGCTAAAACAAAACAGGAACATGCATTTTGCTACCCAGACTGCTCTGCTTACTAATATGAATATAGCCTTTGACCTCAACTTATTTACTAGATAAATTTTCTTTGATTTCTTTTGCTATCAGTCATTTGTCCGTGTGTATTTCCATGATATCCTGATGGCAGGACACTGTTTTTATGGATGTGTTTCTAAAGCTGTGGTGGTGCGTCCATTCTCAAGGTGACATAGTTTGGATATAAAGAAACATGTGTGGAGGCTGTTTTGCTGGGGTGAAACCCAGTAACATCTTCACTTGGCTCTATCTCTGCTCTAAAGCTTCTGGATTGCTGACCACCAGCAAGCCAAACTCAAGTGCTTTTGAGACTTAGTGGCCAGCAGTTGATTTTAGTGATTCAGATTTCTCCAAAACACTCAAAGTTTCACTGACAAGCAGAAAAAGAGTAAACAGTAAAAAAGTTTTACTCCAGGATTTTTTTAAGACCAGGTATTTGTTGGAACTGTTTGGTGCCTGGCTAAAAGACAAAATATACCTACACATCTGTCAGATACTTGTTTCCACTCCCTACTGCCTGCTCTTGTAGTCTGTGGTCTGTGGTGAGATAGCATCAGCTAGTATTAGAACATAAATTCAAGCAGTTCAGGCAGGTAGACCTTTTCAAACTAACACTGTCAAACACTTTAAGTACTCTGTACTTTGAGGACTTTCTTGCTGTTTATGTCACTGTTTTTTTCATGTCTGTTCACTTATACAGCTTACTTAGACCTAACTCTTGTGGACAGTGTCCCAGCATAACATCAGTGAACTAAACTTTGATGGTCTCCTGATAAATAAGTCCTTCAAAATCTGTAATATTTCTCTGATTTTTTTTCAAAGTAAATAAAATAAAGTTAAATAAATTAAATTTTAAAATAAATAAAATAAATAATTCTTCAAACCTTTGCAGGAGGAAAAAAAAAAAGAGAAAAAAGAAAAAAAAGTAAAGAATCAGAAAGATTGGAAAGCCAGCATCTTCTTTTAACATGTGCATCTTCTTTTAAAGTGTTCAGTATTTTAAATTTTGTAGAGATGAGAAATGAATTGGCTAAACATACAGACAGAAAATGGAATGTAGCAACGAAGTTCCCACATTTATGTTAGCAAGAGTGAGAGAAGTCAGTGACAGAAGCAGTGTCATCTAGGACAAAAACAAAGACACAGATTCCTAAGTATAAAGTTAGAGAGAATGGAAAGGACCTGAATCTGGATGTCCTGCGAACAAAGCAGACATTCTTTGAGAAGACAAACTCCTATGAAAGGGCATGTAGAGACCCAGAACAAGTCTTTTTTCAAGTTACTATGGTAGGTTTATGCGATATCTGGGTGAGGAAGAATACTGTGGGCTGTATTCAGAAACACATAGGAAGGTAACAAAGGCTATAAAGTGCTGGGGGAAAAAAAAGGCGTTGAAAATGGAGGAAAGAAAGTTCTGAAACTTGGAAGCTGAGGAGTATGAAAACAAATAATGAGAGAGAATTTGGGGAAAATGTTTTGTAGTGCATTAAACACTTTTGAAGCATTTCCAGGTCTCACAATGTGCAGTATCCGCTACCTAGCCTAATATACTGAGCATACCTCAAATGTGGGTCTATACTGTAGTAAAAGTTAAGTAAATAAAAGTTAAATAAGAAGCTTAGACGTTTATTAAGGCAAGACACTGTATAGCTATCAGGTTTAAATAGCATCTTGTCAGAAAATATTCTAGTTATTTAGATAAAAAAGCATTGAGAGATGGCTGGACGATCAATGTAAATTTCTCTGTAATACAAAATCCACAGAACCAAATTAGAGGGAAATGTGCAGAAATGACCTAAAGCATTTTGCACTCAAAGGGTGAACCTTAGCTTTTGCTGCATCCAGATGGAGACACCTTGATCATTATAATCAGCACACTCCATTTGCTGCATTAAAAAACAAGATAAATATTTAATCACAGTGCAATTAAGTCTGGATCAGTGCCATTAGTTTATAATGAATTGTTAAATAGGATCTAATACAGTACTAATACACTTATGAGCCAGGCTAAACAGATTAAAAAAAAAAAACATATTTTGAGAATATTCATGAGATACAAGATGTAAGTAACTGCTAATTATTTTAGTAGTTTCATGGATTAACTGGAATAACATATAAAAATCAGCTATTATTACCGATATTCCACATAGGCTGTGAATGATGTCCTACCATGTCTGTTCTTTTCAGTTTAAAATAAATAAATAGCAAGCTGTAGCTATAATAAATATTTTTTGTTATAAAATTAATCTGTCTCCTGACAGCAAAATAGGCTTAACAGTAGTAAATCCAATAGTAAATTGTCTGAAATTTACTGATCTTAGTAGCTGTTGTATTTTTTTATTTGTTTTACAAATATTCAAGTATGCTGAACAAGCAAGGATTTCTGGGTACAATCTGGAAGACTTGAAAGATGAAGTAGTTCAAACTACATTAAGGTTGACTTCTTTGGTTCCAGTTAAACTGAGAGATGCCTATTTTTTTTGCAGACACATCACAGTGAGCCAGTACAATGAAAACTGAGCCCTACATTGTGTAGATGTTTATGTAAATTTTAAGCCCAGACTAGCTTTTAAGGGAAAAAAAAAAAAAGGCAATAAAATATATTCTTTCACTGAAGATGGATCATATTTAAGTTGCAGTACAAGAGTGTTGACTAGAAGAAATTTCTGTGATTACAGCCTCTGCTAAAAGAAGGTCAGTGGAACCTGGGAACTCTTTCCTTGAAAGTCCTCAAAACCGTGTACTGCAAATCAAGCAGTTGAGATGTGGTTGTAGTTTCAAGTAGGGAGCAAATATGTTGTTCTTTGGATCCAGCTATGTCAAGAGTGTTCTTGGGAAGTGGTAGTTCCTTCTAAGTGAAGGCATAATCTACAATGTACTTGAAGAGCAGATTAGTTTTAGCCATAAAGGTGGTCCACGGGCTTGAATTACATGTACTAATGAGACCTAAATTTCTACACTGCAGTTGCTGGAGTGGACATGTCATACTTCTGTGCTTGATCCTGTAGATTAAGTCATGAGTATGTATTTTGCTATGATTTAGCTATCCCCAGAACTCAGCAGGTGCAGGATCATTTCTGTCAAGTTGTTAAAATGGTTTTGGTCTAATGTATCACAACTCCCACACAGACACACAGCTGGGGGCGTTCAAAACCAGCCTCTGTGTCAGGTAAGCCTTGCACAATCATACTAAATTAATAGGTGATGTAGTAAATGTGAGGAAGATCAGAGACCCTGAAAAGCATTTGTTATATTCCTGCCCTTTTTGTGCAGTTCTCTGTCGGAGCCTGTAAAGACATTCCTGCTGTTATTGAATGCTCGTTTGTGTGTCTCTGTGGAAGACAGTCTTTTTCAAATAGGGTTGTTTTATATTTTGGATTTGTATCTGCCAAACTTTGAAATCTATGAGCTCACATTTCAAGGGGCACACCTTTCAAAAATCCATTTAATTGAGTTCTGAAAAGGATGATGAGGAAAGAAAAAAGTCAATATATTTCTGAAAAAGAGGTGGTCTCTCATTTGTGCATGTATGTGTGGTCTTTTAAAATGTATAGAGAAAATGTATATTAGAAGAGAATTTGCAATGTAGAGATTCAGAGACTAAACTCATCTCAAATATTTATGATATCTAGTACAGATTTTTTGTTTTTATTCCCATTTCAGGATTCTTCAACTTTCTTCTCAAGTTGCAGGAACTGATGAGCAGCAGGGATAGGATACTGGATTACTGGGACACTGAGTTCAACTCAGTGTGATAATCCATAACTTTTTCATCATGGGAAGCTTGTTCCCTACTTGAGCTCCAGCAGCAAGGAGATTAACTCTCCCATAAAGGTGAAAGAAGCTGTATATGCCACTGCTTTCTTTTACATATATTTGTTTCAAAATATAAGAGCTCTTTGTAAGTGAACAGTTTATTTTTAAGACTTTACATTGGCAGAGGAGGCATTTTTTTTTCATTGTGAAAACAAAAGGTAAAAAAACGAAGACTTCAAACTACTGATGTTAAAACTATGAGAGATTGCTGATGAAGATTTCAGTTTGCCAGAGGGGGGGAAAAAGATGTGATTGACATTTCAGTAGAGCCAAGAGGGACTTAAGAAACATCAGTTGTATGAACAAGCAGCTAGAGAGTATTTATCTTTTACAATGAAATTCAAAGGTATCGTTTGATACCTTTTATTTGTTTGGTGATAACTTCAAGCTTCGACAGAAAAAAAAAAAAGTGTATGTCCACTGAAAGAGTGGTCAGACATCATGGGGGGACTACAGAGATGGTATTCTTCATTGTAGGGAGAAAATTTGTACAGCCAAAGCTCAATTGGAGTTTAAGCTGGCCAGTACTACTGTGGGGGACAAAAAAAAAAAAAAAATTATTTTTTTTTTAATTATGTTAACAGCAAAAGAGGTAACATTGGTAAAAGAGAACAGAGGTAACATTGTTAACTTGATGAGGACGGTAACCTCACAAATAGGGACATAGACAAAACAGAGACATTTAATGGGTTCTTCACTTCTGTATTCAACATTGATGATGGGCTCTGGGACCCCAGGATGCATATAAGTCTATGGGGCCTGATGGGATTCATCCCAGGGTACTCAGAGAGCCAGCTGATATCATCATGAGATATGGCTCAATTATTTTTCAGTGGTCTTGGGAATCTGGAGAGGTCCCAGTTGACTGAAAGCTGGCAAACATTGTTCCAATTTTCAAGAGGGGCAAGAAAGAAGATCCTGGCAATTGCAGGCCTGTCAGACTCACTTCTCTGCTGGCTAAAAATATAGAGAAAATTGTCACAGAATTATTCTAGATTATTATTCGATTATTCTAGGAGTTCTTGAAAAACACCTGAAGGACAAGACAGTCAATGGTCAGCCAACATGAGTTCAAGAGTGGAAGGTGCTGCTTAACAAACTTGATTTCCTTTTATGAAGAGGTCACCCATCTAGTTGGCCAAGGAAAGCTAGTTGATATAATTTTTTTTTTTTATTTCAGCAAAGCTTTGATACTGTCTCTCACAGTATTCTTCTGGACAAAATGTCCAGCACACAGGTATATAAATGCATAATATGATGGGTGAACAAGTGGCTGATGGGTCAGGCTCCAAGGATAATTGTAAATGGGTCTGCATCAGGCTGGTGGCCAGTCACTAGCGGGGATCCTCATAGTTCCATTTTAGGGCCAGATCTCTTTATTGTTGTTATGAATGACTGGGATGCCAACCTGAAGGTACACTAAATAAGTTTGTGGATGATACTAAATTGGGAGGAGCGGCTGCCTCCATTGAGGGTAGGGAGGCCTTGCAGAGAGATCTTGACAAAGTAGAGAGCTGGGCAATCCCCAACAATATGAGGCTTAGCAAGAGCAAGTGCCAGATTCCACACTTGGCACAGGGCAACACTGGCTGTACGGACAGTCTGGGGGACGAGAGGCTTGAGAAAAGCCCTGCAGAAAGGGATCTGTGGGTTTTGGTCAATGGCAAGTTGAACGTGGGTCAACCGTGGGCCCTGGCAGCCAAGAGGGGCAACAGCATCCTGGGGTGCCTCCAGCACAGCATCGCTAGCCGGGCGGGGGCAGGGATTGCTGTGCTCTGCCCTGTGCTCTTTCAGCATCACCTCAAGTCCTGTGTGCAATATCAGAAGGACATAAAACTCTTAGAGAGTGTCCAAAGGAGGGCTTCAAAGTGGTGAAGGGTCTGAAGGGCAAGGTATATGAGGAGCAGCTGAGGTCCCTGGGTTTGTTCAACCCAGAGCAGAGCAGGCCGAGGGGAGGCCTCATGGCAGCCTGCAGCTCCCTCACAAGGGAAGTAGAAGGGGCTGGTGCTGAGCTCTGCTCTCTGGGGACAGCGACAAAACTCAAGGGAACAGCATGGAGCTAGGACAGGGGAGGGTCTGGCTGGGAGTCAAGAAAAGTTTCTTCACTGGCAGGGTGGTCAGGCACTGGAAGAAGTTCCCCAGGGAAGTGATAACAACACTGAGCCTGCTGGAGTTCAAGAGGCATTTAGGCAATGCTCTCAGACATAGGGTTCAATTTTGGGTCCTGTGGGGAGCCAGGGGCTGGACCCAGTGATCTTTGTGGGTCCTTCCAGCTCAGGATATTCTGTGATTCAATGTCTGTGGTTCTGTATTTGTTTTGACGGTTTTTGGAGCTTACCATATCATCAGAGTAACATTATCTGCTAGTGCTTCTTTCTTCAGTAATATGCCACAAAATAAATGAAGCAATTAGCTTTGCAGATAAGTGTCTTCATCATGATGCATATCATGTTCAATATAAAATTTAGTAATTTTCATTGAAATTGTATTACTTCTATGAGAAGAGATGAATTGACAGGTATCATCAGAAGAGTTAACATTTGTAAATGCGGTAATTTGGCATTTGTGACTCCACTGGACTATATATTTCTTTATTATTCGTTTTATTCTGGTTTTCATATTTGTCATCTAATCTTGTCTTAGCAAGAAATGATGGGTGATATTTGATTGTCTTCCTGTTTTAGCACAGCAGCAAGCATGCTTTTGAGTACAGGCAATCAGACTTTGAGGAAGACCTGACTAATGTAGAGTTCTTGTTTAAGTACATCACAACTGCCTGATACTTTTGAACATCTTTCCCACCGCAGCAGGAGATTTTGTATTTGGTAAGAAAGACTTGTGATATTTGTTGGAAGTGCGAGAAATGGTTTATTTTACAGCTGAGTATCACTGAATTGAGGAGCAGTATAGGAAAGAGTCATTAGGCTTTTGGTTTGTTTGTTTCTTCCTGTTACCGATGGTACTTCAGCTATTTTCTGGTTTCTTATATTTTGTGAAGTTCATGCTATACAACACCACTGTTAGCCATTGTGCTTCGAAGTTAGCCGTTGTCACATTTTTAAGTCCTAGGTAGACACTTATCGGAAAAAGATCTGGCAAAGCATTTGTAGACTTCTTGATAGTGCACTTCAATGCATTCAATGAGATCTTGTGTTTGTGTGTTGTGACCTTGAACATATGTACAGCCTGCCCTTTCAGACAAGCTCTGTGCTTTCTCCTGATGAAGTTTGCACTGGGGATGCAAATGAACTCACATATGGCCCTTGCTGTCTTCAGCTGGGTGAAGAGTGAGAGGGCTGTACAGCTTCATCATGAGTGCACAGGAATCACAATCACTTTTTTTCCACTTAAGCACTAATGCTTCTTGGACACTTAGAAGGGACAGTAATTAATGTTGTATCTCGTATGTACAAGCCTAAGCAGACAAAAAGCTTTTGCAGAGACTAGAGTTGGCTCAAAGTAAGTTTGCCTCCTGCTTCTCAGGATAGACACTGTATGGATAATGGGTCCTTACCATCAGCTGTCTTGTTCTTCAGGTCCTTTTCCATTGCACTGTGTAGCTTGCTCATGTAGATACAGCCAGTCTGTGCTAAAATTAGTTCACTTACCAAGTAACTGAAATGACAACAATCAGAAATTTAGGTAATTATGTTCATATACATAAATTTAAACACACTTTACGAATGTTAATGTCTCCAGGGTTTTGTTTGTTTGGGTTTTGTTTTGTTTTATTTCTTCTCAAAACTGGGTGGCTGCGCAAGAAAAAAAAAAAAAAAAGGCAGCTGAAAATAAGACTGGATGACTGGATATTTTAAAAAATATGTTTCCTCCAAACTGTCAGGCAAAAACTGTAGAAAGATATTTGAATAGTTCTTTGAACTATTTCAAAAGAATTTGAGTACCCTAAAAGACAGAATGAGGCAACAATTTTCATACCTAGGCTTATTCACTCTTTGTATTTATTATCGCTGTCAAAAATTACATTTTGATGAAATGATACTTTCCTTGCTTTCCTATCTTCTCTTGCTCTAGACAAACTAATGGTCTCTTTCAAATATGTAATTATTGCTACAGTATTGCATTACACAGGACTGTTTTATGAAGTTTTAATTGACTGTACTTGTCAAAGAAGAAAACAGATGACATAGTTCTGCCTTCAGCCCCTTTGCAACTCTACTGAGGATACATTTGTTTGATTCCTCATCTATAAAATCTCAGATTTAGCCAGAGCATCTAAAAAATTTAACACCTGCTACGCTTTAAGTTAACTTTCAATATTTTTTCAAAAACAGCATGGGATTTCAATTGAATAACAGAATGATGTATTTTGGAGTATACTTGTAATTATTATTTTGGCTAATACCACTGGAATTGCACAAAGGACTCAAAAGAGCAGCAAAGTGAATAGATCTATTACTTTTAGTGCACAATTAATCTTGTTGACATTACTTTATATGAGCAAGGATAAAAATGCCTGGAAAGCATACCATTGAATTCCACTGCTCATTAATATTGGTCAAATGCTGTTCTCCTTGTGTTGGAAGCTACTTAAAGATTACCTGCAGAAGTATTACAGTGTTATCGATTAAAAAAAAAATAATAATAAAAAAAAAATCCCTGAAGCCCGCTGTTCTTTTAAAAAATCAGTTGACAAGGATGCAAAAAAGGATGCTTTCAAACTCACCACTATAAATCTGAGTAACTGAGAATATTAATCAGATTGTCAGGGAATTAATTATCAAGCATTCAATATATTGTTATTTAAAAGCCCAAGGAAGTTAGATGTGATTTCTCATCATGTGGCAGCAGTGCCTAGATCTGCATGTACCATTTTTAGTTTTTAAGATGGAATTATTTTGCTGGACTAGGACCCAGATTGTCCAAAACACTCAAACCTTTATAATTTTCCATCCGGGATTCTGTAGACTCAGGTTTTTTTAAAAAAAAAAAAAAAGTATGCTTGAAGGCTCATATAGTTTAAATGCCCTAATGCCCTGAGGATCTGGAATATCAGACTATGGTCCTGTGGAGAATTAGGAGAAAAGAGGTATGATGTTGCAGGCTTTGTTAAGTTGTACTCATTCATTCTTTTAGAATGCAGATAAGTCTAACCCATGTCCTTTTTAGGAAATGAATGTTAACTAGTGAAAATTAGATGATTATTGTTTACTGCTTTCAATGCATTTAATTAGTATGTTTCATTGCTCTCAAAATAATTTTGAACTACCAGTTTCTATGACCAACAAAAAAAAAAGCCCTCAACATTTAGATTACAAATACTACTATTATATTTCTATAAACAAGTGGCAACCATAATTACTCAAAAAAATATGCATGTTCCTTTGGGCGGGGGTTGGAGAGGTCGGTCTTAAAGCGTGGTAGAAGACTAAGATCAGTTAGAAATACTGACCTGCAGCAGTATATTTATTGCTGTGCTGAAATGATCTTTTAAACCTTTGGACTGATCTGAGAAAAAACAAAACCTAAAAAAAAAAAAAAAAAAAAAGTATGCTGAATGCTGAACACGTGCTTAACAAGCCATATGGAGATAGCAGCAAGCAAAATGAGATAATAATTGTTAAAAGATTTATTGTTCTTGGAAGATTAAAGATCCACATGGATAGAAGTAATTAAAATATGGGGCTACCTGCAGGTACTCCCCAAATTACAGCACTGTGATTGAGGCTTGAAAAAACACGTAGTCCATATTCACTGGGAGACAAAAAGCAAAACTTTTTTTTTTTTTCCTCTGTTATGGAGGAGAAATAACATGAACAGAATTTGTAAGAATAGAAAGCCATGAATCTTCTTTGACCTCTCAATGAACTGATATACGTCATGTGGAATTAAATAAGTAGTGTACCACTGCATTTAAAGTGTAATGGAGAATATGAATGGGAGAAGACAAACAAGGCAAGGAGGAGTCTCTCCTCCTTTTTGTCTTCATGATTTTTGCCTTTTGTTACTACTAAGTGCACTTAAATTAGACTTATATAGATTCATGTGTTTAATTGATTGGGTTCAGTGAGACATATCCCATGTTTAATCATGCGTATACGTGTAACTTCTGCAGGATTGTGTCCTGGGTTAGGCTAAAGACATAAGTTATAACAGAAATATGTACATGGATAGTTTCTCAGATTGCTGTAACTACACAGGCAATTATAATTGTGGAATGTGTTCTGACATACTTGTCATTCTGTTAATTTTTATCTTCTGCAAATTAGTATTTTCTCAGAGACTGTAGTTTTCACTGATGTGACATGCTGAGTGAATGCTGTTGCTGTGAATGTCTGTCAAACCTTGGGCTTGTTATTGAAAACATAAACTAATAGTCAGAGCCTGACAAACATTAAACTTCTGGCTTTTTTAATTTTATATAATTCAATTCCCAGTGCTGATTGTCAGTAAATTATTCTGTGGAAAAAGTTCTTTTCTGTTTATTTATTATTATTATTGTTTATTTTAGGTGGATAAATAATTATGACATTGCATTTCAATAAATGAAGATTAACACCTTTCTGGGTACATAGCAAAGGTCACAAACAATATACTTTATACTGAGTTCACAAATCTTTTCACATACAAACTTGTATGTGAAGCTTTCCAACCAATGACTGCAAGTTCTTTAAAGTGAGATTGGAAAACAAAATCGTCAAAATGCTGAAGTGTTTTTTTTTCTTTTTTTTTTTCTGGTATGAGGTATGTTACAGATAACATTAGTAAGATAATAAGATGGAACACATTTAACACATGCTGTTAACAAAATAATTTGTAGACCTAAAGGCATATATAGTCATTGCAAACATAACAAATCAGATCTCACTGATGAGATGTTATGTAACCTATCACACAGTTAGTTGGAAAAAAATATAAATTTGCTCAGAGGAACAAAGCAGTTTAAAGTGGATTTGCTAAAAAGGCTCTCAATGGAAAGAATAGTTGGTTTAGTAGCCTTACTGCTGACCCAGATAGTTACATATTCATATAGTCACAAAAAGCCATAGCAAAGATCTCATACTACTAACTTGACATGCAGTGATTACTCAGGGATATTGTACATGTCACTCTGTACATGATAGGCACATTTGATTAATACATATTGCCACAGTCGTATAAAAGTTAGAATCCCTGTTATCTTTAATAGCAGAGAAAGATTTACCTTCTCTGTCTCCTGTCTTCTGTTACATTAAAAAATAATGTTGTGATTAATGAGTAGTGACATGCTTCATATTTTTTCTTGTTCATAAAAATCTGTGCTGGCAAGTTATCTGAACTAAGTGAAGGGTATATTTTAGTGGGTTAGTGGAATATGAAGGTCTACATAAGGGATTTTATTTCTTTAATGAGCATAAAATTGTGACTTTTTTATTATATATGTATATATACTTCTTTTTTTTTTCCCATCTCTTAGGACCCTGCCTTCCTAATCCATGTCATAATGGTGGGATGTGTGAAATTAGTGAAGCATACCGAGGCGACACATTCATAGGATATGTTTGTAAATGTCCAGAGGGGTTTAATGGGATTCACTGCCAGCACAGTAAGTTTCACGTGATAACTTCTATGTATTTGTGGACAGAAGACTTTTTATTAGCATGCAATTTTGAGGATTAACATCAGATCTGATTTTCTGAAATCTTTGGCCTTTGTTTTGTGAACAAGCTTATACCATTGAATAGTTTTACTACCTTCAGAAAATTACTTCACTTCCAACTTACTGGACACAATGGCATCTAATTTGCTATGCATATTGAAGACATGGTAAGGTAACTGAATTTACCATGAAATTAATGGAAGGTAGTATTGCAAATAGTAGGGATCTCTTTTTCTGTTAGAATTGTTTTTGTGGTTTTCTTTTGGTTAATGATAGACAAAAGTGGAAGGGATTGAAAGAAATTGAAAAGAAATTTGTATATAAATACATCTTCTAGGTCTCTCTCTACCTGTGCGTTAAAATTATGGAGAAGTACTTTGAATTATGATACCTAAATCCAAGGGCAGAAGTTCAAGGCTTAAAAAGTATTTACATTTAATCATGTTTTAAATATATCTGGACACCTTTCTATTCCTCAGAATTTATTTGAAGAGTTTGTCCTAGTTTAAGATTAGATTGGGAACAGAAGGTTGATATCTGTTAAAGTGTGTCATTATAAAAATAGTAAGTAGCAAACTTCAGATTTTAATAATGACTCATTGGCGGAACATATAGTAAGATCTACACCTCACTAATAAATTTTTTTAAGAATATCTATTTCATTTTATTGTGCTTAAACTGGAAATTACAGGACCATGTTTCCATGTTTCTCCAACTAATGTCATCAGAAGTTCTGAATGATCAAAACCAATTAATGGGTTACACATTTATTTGCAAGTCAGATCATGTTCTAACTTATAATCTGCATTATCCGTTGAAGTTTGGTTTTGTTTTGTTGTGTATTTTGTTGTTGTTGTTGTTGTTGTGTTGTTTTGTTTTCATATGTAAAACTCATTTAGAACAAGTGCTTGCCTATGGAGAAACTTAGATGCCAAGTTTCTGTTTTATTTTGTGCAGTAAAGCACATAATAGTCCTCAAAAAATCATGTTATTGATGCATTTGGAAGCCAACTGTTATGCAGTTAGAAGGTTAAAAACTGAAACATTCAAGAATCTAGTTTCATTTGCAGTTAAAAGACAAATGCACTCATCCAAATCAGAGTGAATAAGCACTGAATCCAGTTTACGTTAAGTAAGTGCTCCATTTAGATACCTGTCTACAGTTTGAAGCGTCAAGGAACCAGTACAGTCCAGCCAAAGTAACAGCTTATGTTCATTATATCCCCAAAGGAAAGTGTGTCCAAAGACCAGAGTATGGATATTCAATTCCATTAACTTTGGTCACACTCTCTCTTATTTTATTATGTAGGTACCATAGGAACATCCAGATGGCGACTCAGATGCATGAAGTCAAACTTAGTCCCACTAGCTTAATCTTGTTAAATTATGCCTACCTCATCTACCAAGTATATAAGAAAATGTTGGATATTATCCACTCCTCTGGAAACCTTTCCATCTAGCCCTGATTCTGGGCATCTAGTGGAATTACCAGTAGAAATCATAGTGAATTTGTTTTTATAGTCATATCATTAGAGCAGTCATTCAAGGTAGGGGATTGAGTTCATAGTATAATAATGAAGGCAAAGGATAGTCATTGCCTGCCTTTAAACTGTATAGCCAGGAGTTGAGGACTCTTGAGACTAGAAGAGCAGACAAATTTATGTCTGACTGTAACTCAGGGGTTACACCAGCTTGAAGGTTGAACATAGGCTAAATTGTGAGTGCAGTACCTTGTGGTTCCCTACCTTTGGCATTTGCATGCATTTTACATGAGTCTGTCATCTAAGAAGTGGAACAAAAGTCTTTGGAAAGTGGCAAGATGGAAAGTTGTATCTCTGTCCCTGTGACTGCTCTTCTAAAAGGTAGAGCCAGACAGCTTTTGAGTGCCATTGATGCCTAGCAGCATGAAGAAACATCATCATTATGTTCTCAGGCACACTCCTTCATAAGACCAGACATGTAGTCCACACACGATACACAATACTTCTGCTATCATTAGATGTCAAAGGCATTACCTTAGATGTCAAAAGGTTACCTTTTGTTAGGATGCAATGAAGTAAATAACACCACGAATTTTCATCAAGCAAAATGCATACTTAACATGTGCTGTCTGGAAAGGATCATACCATGTTACTTGGTGAAAAAAAGACGCAATAGTGCATTATTGGAGTAATGGTAACTGTTTACTGGGCCCCTATACCCTTTCAAAAATATTCAGGTTTCTAACAATTAGCTACTGTGATCCTCCAGATAATCACCGAAGTGCACTTATAACAACTTCAGAATAAAGGAGAGTTCTCACATGGGTGATTCAAATTCCCTGTGGGGAGAGTAGAATCCAAGACAGCAGCTAAAGAGATTTCAAATAAGATACGTTTATGTGAAAAGATACTCTTTGGGAGAGAATTAAATTGTCTTTTTCAGATAATTTGATTTACAATGTGATGATAAACCATATAAAATATATTGGTGTTCAAGAGGTCCCTAAGTATGTCAGCTATGAAAAGCCGTGGAGGACATATCAGTAATCAGGAAGAATCAGACTTCCATTGATGAATCCTACATAGCTCTTTAATATGGTATCTCCTTAGCTTAATTCACAAAGTTCCTTTTATACAAGTTCCTCTGTTTCATAAAGTTTAGCAATTCAATTCTAAATTCACTGTAAACCAAGTAAGAAGGGTCAAAATAATTCCATCATGAAAAGGTAAATTAAAATAACTTCACTGCGAGACATGTATCTTCATATAAACTGTTAAGATTTCCAGATTTTTATTTTTTTTGGACTTCTTTCATGTATCATATTCTGCTGCTAAATCAATTAAGATAGGTGATTGATTTTGCAATCAAGATATGTTCCCAAGGCTGGCATTTTGTCATTCTTATCAACAAACATCCTGTCAATATTTCTGAGATCCCTCAACCTTTTACCCGTGTAAATAATTAATATGTAAATTATAAAAGAGATCATTAACAACTTCACTGATTGCATATCCTAGATTTATTTCAAAACTGGTACTAATTGGCACTGGTAGTCTGAAAAGATTCTAACTCTGCAGGGGCAAAAATGTGAAAATACGTCTGCTAATGGAAGTTTCCCATTTCAGGGTTCATAAAATCACCTATGCCTGGATAGGAAAGACTACCTCAGGTAGAAACCTGGGGAGACTTTTGTGGTGATGTCCATGAAGATGCTTATGCATGGCAATCTGGCTTTCAAACCTGTTGACAGTATCTAGTGACAAGCAGAGAGGAGCTTGCAAAAACTAGCTTAAGGCAATTTTACCTACGGTC
This sequence comes from Anser brachyrhynchus, assembly GCF_964034855.1. Classification (NCBI taxonomy): domain Eukaryota; kingdom Metazoa; phylum Chordata; class Aves; order Anseriformes; family Anatidae; genus Anser; species Anser brachyrhynchus. The sequence goes on along the minus strand of NC_137697.1, from coordinate 73,489,701 downwards.
TTTGTACACTGATAAAGCAGCTCTTCCAGAGAATAACTTAGAACACTTAACTTCCTGAAAATTGCATAAACTTACACCCAGCAACAGGAGGGTGTACTCTGTTGGTGTGATGCTCATTCATAAGAACAACAAATCATTTTTATCTTCAGGATCATTTTAACTGTGTTTATGTGGCAAGGCTTTGGTAGCAGGGGGGCTGCAGGGGTGGCCTCTGTGAGCAGAGCACAGCAGCTGCCCCATGTCAGAAAGGAGCCAGCTCCAGCTGCTCCACAAGGGACCCGCCGCTGGACAGAGCTGGGCCGTGAGTGATGCTGGTTGGGCCTCTGGGAGAGCAGATTTAAGAAAGGGAAAACAACTGCTGTGCAACAGCATCTGGGAGAGAGAGGGGTGAGCACCAGCCCTGCAGCCCCCAGGTGAGTGCAGCAGGAGGGCAGGAGGTGCTCCAGGCAGGCAGCAGCAGTTCCCCTGCGGCCTGTGGAGAGGCCCCTGGTGGAGCAGGCTGTCCCCCTGCACCCACGGGTCCCACACGGAGCAGATCTCCACGCTGCAGCCCGTGGAGGAGCCCCCGGTGGAGCAGGTGGATGTGGCCTGGAGGAGGCTGCGGCCCATGGAGAGCCCCCGCAGGAGCAGGCCCCGGGCCGGAGCTGCAGCCCGTGGAGAGGAGCCCACGCAGGAGCAGGGGGTCTGGGGGGAGCTGCCGCCCGTGGGGGACCCGTGCTGGAGCAGTTTGCTCCTGGGGGATGGATGGACCCCGTGGTACGGAGCAGTTCCTGAAGAGCTGCTGCCTGTGGGCAGCCCCTGCAGGCTCAGTTCGGGAAGGAATTCCACATTCCTTCCCAAAGGTAGAAAAGGGTGGATGAGGTTTGCTTTTAGTTCTTACTGCTCTAGTCTGTTAGCAATATGCAATACATTACATTAATCTCTCTTATGGTGAGTCTGCTTTACCTGCGATGGTAATTGGTGAGTGATCTCCCTGTCCATATCTCAGCCCTTAAGCCCTCTTTCATCACATTTTCTCTTTCAGTTCCTTTTAGGAAGGGGAGTGAGAGAGTGGTGTGGTGGAGTTTAGCTAGCCGTCAGTGTGAAAATGCCACATTGTGTAAATACACTTTAACTTTTGATTAGTCCTGAAGTGGTCAGGCAGTTGGGCTTGGTGATCTCTGTAGGTCACTTGCAACTGAATTTCTATTCTATTCTATTCTATTCTATTCTATTCTATTCTATTCTATTCTATTCTATTCTATTCTATTCTATTCTATTCTATTCTATTCTATTCTATTCTATTCTATTCTATTCTATTCTATTCTATTCTATTCTATTCTATTCTATTCTATTCTATTCTATTCTATTCTATTCTATTCTATTCTATTCTATTCTATTCTATTCTATTCTATTCTATTCTATTCTATTCTATTCTATTCTATTCTATTCTATTCTATTTCTATTCTATTCTATTCTATTCTATTCTATTCTATTCTATTCTATTCTATTCTATTCTATTCTATTCTATTCTATTCTATTCTATTCTATTCTATTCTATTCTATTCTATTCTATTCTATTCTATTCTATTCTATTCTACATGGCCTTCTCATTCATTAGAAAGAAGCATGCAATGATTTGATGCACTATAATTCCCTTTTTTAAACCATGGATTTCAAGAAAGTCAATCTTGATTGATCTTTCCAATTTTTTATTGAAAAAGGCCTGAAGAAGTACTGCTATTCATGAACCAGCATCCATTGTTAAATCATTGTCAATTTCACTAATCACTCTTCAGCATGACAGATGAAAATGCTGGACAAATAGCTGCTGTTCAGATAATTAATGCCTTCATCTACATATAGAGGGATTATATTCTCACCCACTAAAGCAGGCTAAAAGTACAGTTTTCTGCAGAACAAGTCAAAATCCATGGAAATACCCTGGAGGCATGAGATGGATGGATTTTCCACAAAAGAAAACAAAAATCCATAGACTGGGAGGTACCGATAATATGCATTATTGTGATTATCAGATAAAGATTGCCTGCTGAAAAAAAATACGAATCTCAGGCATTATCAACAATATATGTCAAAGTGTGTGTTTCTGGCTGGCACTCAAATAACTGAAATGACGGAAAGATCCAACCAGAAAAAAATCAAACTGGAAACACGAAAGAGTTCAGATTTAAGGTTTTGGTTTGGAAGTGATTTTATATTCTGAGCATCATTAACACTGCCAGACATAACTAAATGCCCTGCACTCCAAGAGGATTAAGGCTTATTAAACAAATACATTTGATAATGTAAGCAATGTCTTCCTAGTGTTTTTCCAGCATTCTCTGCTTTCTACCTCCACAGCATGGAAGGTCTATGGCATTTCAAGCTGCCATATTAATGTATTGAAAAACTGCATGAAGGGGAGGCCACATGGCAGAGCATCAGCTCACAGTTTAATAGTATGTTGAGGTATCATCTGAACTACAAGTAGGGTAGTGGCTTATACATGCAGGACTGGAACTGGAACAGCCAATCTCCATGAATTTCTGACCTAGTTGAGATGATGTATAAACTAAAGCTTCAGCAGAAAATTCAAATCCAGGAACTAGTACATCTACTAGGAGCTATTGTATGTGAGGAAGATGTGGCATGGATTTTGTTACAATGAGCAAGCACTCCTGCTAAACCATTTCCAGCTGCAATTCGGTGGTAGAGCAGTCCAGAAAACATTCTCCATGGGAGGTTTGTAAGCAGTTATCTTGCTTTGGAGGCTAAAACCAAGTGCATCTCACACAGATGCAGTTTTTCTAAGCCAGCAGGCCCCTGAGCCATGTGGACAAATTTAATATAGTAGGGTAGATGCAGATACACTGAACCAGATGTTCACCCCATGCTTCTGGTGATGAACACTCACTATGGCTTCTCCTGCAACGTATGTTTAGGCTTAGGGAGTTCTAAATGTAACCCAGGTGTTTCTTTTTACTTTGTGTTGGTTGTTTTAGTTGTTGTTGTAATTAGCTATTTGTATAGTTTTAACAATTATATTAATATTAAATTATATAAAGTAGTAATAATAAGCTATAAGGTATAGTAATAGCAAGTTACTTGTAGGTGTCCTAGGGAACAGATTCATATAAGCATTATTTACCTGAATTCTGAAAACTATTCCCATGTCTAATTAATTGCTTAGATAAGAAATGAAAAAGGGCAGACAGACTGTTACTCATTTGGTAACCTTCTAGAATTTTGCTTAATTGAAATGTAAAAGAAAACAAGTAGTTTGAAAGATGTCTATAAGAGATCACCAACAAAGAAGAAAAAAAGCCAATAGCCAACAAATACAGTCAGAAGAAAAGTCAATCAAACATTATTCCTAAAATGGAAACCATAATAGGGCAAACTGTAGAACATAATAAAGGCATAACCATACACCAGGTGTAGGAGCAGCAATGAAGCAGATGTTTGTCACAGTTATGGAAGTCCAGGAAAACTTCTGTGTGAAACTGCCCAGAAAAGCAAATGCTGTTAATTGAGGTACAAATTGATGAGGTTGTCAAATGAGAACAGAGGAAGATTTGATGATGCATCTTCTTACAATAAGTGGTGAGATTGAACAAGAGTGACAATAATTTGGGGGCTGTTGGAACTTGGGGTTTTGTTTTGCTTTAAATCCAAATAAATATTTTTGTTTGGGTAGTCTACTTAGTCACCTAGTACTTGGAAGGAAATAGGCCAACACTTCACAGAAAGTCTTAGGACACACCCACCATGAGAAGAGGGCATAATTTGTCCCCTTAAGGATTTTAGTATGTTCTGTAATAGCTAGAGATCGGCTTAAAATCTCAGGTAGGAAGTATATCCCTTCCAATTTTGTTTAATACCTGTTATCTTTGGTTATACAGCACTGCTTATTCTTCTTATTTGTACAAACTTGTAATATATTTTCTTATTCTCGTTAAATATCTGACCTCAACAATTGCCTGATGCATTGAGTTCATAGTCTAATTACACAGTATATTGAAAAAAAATCCCTTTTCAATTTCAAATTTGATGTCTTTCAGCATCTTAAACTGTCTCTTTCTTTGTTCATTATATGACTAGAAGAAAAGAAGCTTCTTAGTGCTTTCTGTATGCCACTTAGTATTTTGCATATATTTGTCATGTTTCCATCTCACTCTTTCCTCTACAAACAGCTTAATTTTTTTCCTTTTCTTTTTCACATTAGAGCTTTTCCAAGACTTTTAATGGTTTCTCAGTGGCCTTCTCAAAACTATCTTTGTTGTGCGGTATATTTTAGTGGGACAGTGACTCGTACAGAAGACAAAGCTGTACCATTTATTTGGTAGAAGATCCTTACACCATTTTCTATATTCTTTATGCAGCATTTTGTTGGATGTTTCTTTTCATTTTTTCCTGTTTTAACCAGAGCTGGATGTTGAGCTGAGGCTTTTATTAAATGCTCTACTTTGATGTCTAAGTTTCTTTCATAAAATGTCATAGTGGGAGGAAAGGAGATCTTCCCGATTGCTTTTGGATTTTATAGGATACTGAACAGAGGGGTGGGTTTCTTATGACCTGTAGACTGACTGAACTGTGCAATGATTGGTATTTAAAAAAAAATAAAAAGTGTGCTTTATGTTACAAAAGTCACTTCAACTGTCAATAGCCATTATAGGAATCTTTTGTAGGAGGGCAAATATCTCTTCCCTTAATTACTGTCTTTCTTAAGGATCAGTAGTATTAGTTTACCATGGAAAGAAATTAATGCTCAGAAAATATATGCGTTGCCGTTTGACTGCTGAAGGAATTTTATTTGTTCATGTTCTGCTTTAAAAAGATAGTGTAAGAAAAATATTTTGCACATTCCTCTTTATATTTGAATTAATAATGAATACTGAATTAAAAATGAACTCTTTTAATTCAATAATAGAATTGTCATGTCAACTTTACACATTCCCTCTTAATATAAAAAGTATAATATGCTTTTTCAGAATGAGAATAACTGTTTATATTCCTGAATGCACTACAGAAAATATTAGCAATGAGTTTTGCTAACACTGCATGCAAACACATTTAATAACAACAACAACAACAAAAGATTTCCTTTTAGATGTTCAGTAACTAGACTGCTCTTTTGAAAGCAATGTGTAAGTGGTCTTAGTGTGGTTTGGAAATGAGAATGTGGAGGAGTGTATTATGTTTATATAAGCTGTTGTAGTCCTTTTGTAACAGAGAAGCGTTACATCAAAATGGAGAGTAGCTTGAGGAATTGTAGGAAGCTCTTCAGTAGCAGAAGGGGAACTGGACGCTGTGATTAATCTGGCCTCTTCCACTCCTACTTTTGTGTTGTTTTTTTTTTTCTAAAGCTACCATACCAGTGTTTGGAGTTTAGTATTTCTTAAATGTCTCATGCTTAAACAGATTTCATATAAAGGCGTGATTGTGCACTCATCATTTGAACTTCAATTTACTTCAACAGAAATTTTTCTTGGATAAGAGTAAAAGTGAATCTGGTATCTCTAGATATGTTATGCTCAGTCTTTATGATTTACTACTGCATTATTCCATGCAATAAATATAAATATTTTCAGTTTTCTTCAAGTTTATGCATTCAAACAAACAAACAAAAAAAAGCTGTTATCTAGGACCTCAGTGTCATTTTATTATTTTGTGTTGTTCTTTCTTGGGTTCTCTTTCACACTTACAAAAAAATACACGTTCATTTCTGTTGTTACACAAAGTGGTACAGAAGTTGTCTTCACTGGAGAAGGTCATGTTGTAGTAGATAAACTCTATTCTTTCCTTCCATTTTCAGAACTTAAGTGGAGAAAATCTGCATTTTTAACGCTTCACTTTTCATATTTCCAAAATTCAATATGATGGTTTAGACAGCTTTCCAGAAGTGTGACCATTGTCCAAGTTCATTTTGTTCAGTCTTTGTCTTCTTCATGGGAATGCTCAAAATGCTATCTTAGCAAGTATTTGGCATAGTAAGACTGTACTAAGGAAAACATATTTAAATGGAAAAATAGTGATTAGAAAAGCTAACCACACCTTGTTTGTTAGTGTGGTCTTATAAATAGCTTTACCACTACAAATTAATTTCAGTGATTGCAGGTTCTTACCTTCATGTTTGTCAGTTTGTCAAGTAGTATACTTTGTGAATAAGCCTGCTTACCATCTGTTGGTACTACCCCATCTTTCTAACTGTGAGAGAATGGTTATTACTGAGAGCAATATCCATGGCTTTCTGCACAGTCATAAGCCCTTTTCTGAAAGCTTTGAACATGTGTTCTTTGATGCAGCCTTGAAATGATAAGTGACTTATAACACTGGGCTGTTCCCAAACTGTCATTTTCACAATTTTTCTTCAAGAAACTGCATCAAGATCAAGCTCTTAAGACAGGGTGTTAACCATATTATTACATCTATAGAGAATTATTATTGTACAATATATCTGCAACTCTGACCTGTTAGATGATGCAGATGAAAGACAACAGTTACAGAAGGTCAGAGGAAAAACACAAGAAACCTGCAGCTGAGCATATCATTTGTTCTCTGTTCCTTCTCCCCAATTTTTATGCCCATTTAGGTAGGCAGAGGAAATTATAAGACAATTTCAGCGATTGTGATGTTTTAGGATCGACACAGCTATGCTTAGAGTTTTAAAGGGGGGATTGCAGATTCATTACAGAGGTACCAGGACATTTATGTGAGGAAGATAATGAAGATAAATGAAACCTTGAAATGAAATCTCATTATTTAATGAGACAAAACTTATCATTTAGAATTTTGTCACACAGTGGCACAGTCTGATCCATCTGTGTAGGAAGCAGCTGTTAGAAAAAAAAAGATAAGTTTTATCATTTAAATGTTTCTCTTGTTTTTTTTTTTTTTTTTCTTATTATTGTTCTCCTGCTGTAAGAAATACTGTTCTGAACCATCTGTGTATATGGGTGTATCAGGGATGCAGAACGAAAATACTGTGTATGTGTTATGAACTCTTGCTGGCAAATGGCTGTGCAGTTCTCTATGTAGAATATTAGTATTTCCATTGTTCATTGAACTAGTTATATAACTGACTTTAATGTTCGGCACTTGAACAATTCCCGTGGCTCTTCAAAGGATTTTGCTAGAAATTAAAATTAAGACAAAAAAAAAAAAAAAAAGAAGGACCCAGTCCTCAGGTGTTTTTATACAACAGACCCAATGAACAGTTTGAAGAAAGCAAAGAGCGCTATCTACTCTTTTGAAGTTTTAAGTAGTACTTACTCATGTGAATACACTTTTGAGGTCAGTGAGTTTATTTGTAAGTAAGTGATATACAGAGGGAAAGAAGGATATAGTCAAGCCCATTACCTGTGTGTTCAAAACTTGAAAAAAAACCCACAGTACTTGGACTTGAAGTGCAATATAATGAGATAATATTCTAATAGCATATACCATTTTGCATTACAGATGTATTCCCTTTGTATTCATAAGATATCTCAAGCAAAACTAATGGTGCCATCACATTAGCATATGAATACGCAGGATATTCTATCTTGCGTTTATTCTGATGTGTTAAATAACAGACTATTTTTTCTGTAGGGCATCTAGATGAGTGTTTTAGTTGAGGAGTGCTTTTTTTTTTTTTAAAGATCTCTTGATCATCTCCACTTGGTATGCTTTGCTTCATGTGACAGAGTGGTCTCAGAGCACAATAACTGGTTCCCTTTGAGATGAATACAATCTAAAAGAAAATAGTCTGGTATTCTAAATTCCCATGTTGCACACTAGGAATTGACACAAAACACTTCAGTGAGTAAATAGGCATTCAGTCCACCCAACCAGCCTAGATCTTGTGCAGAAAAAATATCCCTGAGATATAGGTAATACAGGTACTGTGCCTTCCACTCTAATCATCACACTCTATGAATACAGTTCTGTAAGACCACTCTAATTTCAAAAACAGACATAAGCTGTCTGTGCCTGTTTTTTGTTTGTTTTTCAGGTGCACTGAAAACAATGAATAGATCATGTTTCTCACCCTTCTTTATGACTTCTTAATGTCTGATGACATGAGAGGCACATGAGCTTCTGTAGTCTCACGATCTGAAATCTGGCCTGATTTTTTTTTTAATCCTTTTGTGTGACTGCTTGATACTACCAAAGGTGATGGTGCTCATCATCCCTGAGAATATATCCCCATCAGATTCAGCAGCCTACCTTCAGTATGAATCATCTCACCAGGCTCGTTCAGAAGCGTACAAACCAACCACAAGAAGGGACTTTTGGTGGGATCAGAGCACTGAGTTGACTCCCCATGTAGCCACACATCAGCCAGGTCCTAGAGAAGTGGGGACACAGGAATGTGTTTAAGAGGTGGAATTGCCAGCTCTCCATTTCCATCAGATTAGATAAGTGCTGTAACTGATGCACACCTTTTTGGTCACTGCTGTTAATAAAATAGATACTCCTCAGGCTTACCAGAGGAGTTTATTAGTTCTCACAGCAATACTTTTCCAGCCAAGTGCTCAGATCTTCTGCGACTCTGAGTGTCAATAGTTACTTCTCATCTCAGAAGGACTTTTGCTGCTATCTGTGCTTTGGTATGAATGAGCAAAAATGATAGCATTCAGCAATTGCCTTCTTACTAGAAAGGATTGGATGTTAATCGATGTTGCATGGTCCAGATGTGCATGCTCTGCACCATAAAAGAGAACTTAAATTGCTGTTTTCCTGCAAATAATAGATAAGTTTTGTAATCTTGTCAGATTTCATTTTATCCTCAACACAAGTCAATAAGGCATCTGGTTCTGAAAATGTGTTCTATTTGATCCTTTCTTGTATTTAATGCTATTTGCTGTATATGCATACAATTATTACTCTCATGCAGTTTTTAGAGTTTAATTAAAATAATTAGAAAATACCAGTAGTTTTCATTGTTAGAGGAGAATTCATCTGCTCTTTTCTCATCCATTCTATTTTCTTTGTCAATCATACTTAGTATGAAAGCAGCATCAAAATAACACTGCAGGAGAAGACATACATCAAAATGAGGAAAAAAGTTAAAGGTGAAAACAGTATTTGTATCTGACTTCATTATTTCAGTGCCCTATCAGAGAAAAAGCCTCCTTCCATTTCTCAGCAAAAATAGAGATGTTTTACAGGTATCGTACCACCCATGGCCCTAAGTTCTGTGCAGATGATAACTATAAATTGGAAGGCTGCTGAACATAGACTTGGAAATGCATTAACTTATTTGGATAGGTCTTATTTGATGTGAGCATCAAACAAAGGTGACGTTGCCTGGCCCAGCTGCCATAAATACAAGTTCCAGTTCTGAGAGGTGTTTTTAGTTGCAGGACATAACAGCGCTGTGAATCACGAAGAACAACAAGGGTGTATGTGCCCTGAGATAATAGTGCTGTCAGTAAGGTGGAGACAGAAGTCACTGGAAAAATACTTCCCTTCGTATACTAGACAGTCATTGATGATGTGAGGAAACTGCTTCACACACATATTGCATGCTTTGTGGGGAAGGAGATCGGGTTTTCTTTTACACCTTGGCAGAGGAAGAAAGGAAATTTCTGTAGTGAAAAACAAAATGATGGGTAAGTCGTTAATAGTGCTGTGAATTTGCCACAGATAATACATTCTACATAGATATCATGTATACTTTATGTGTACATATAACAGAATCATAGGTTGGAAGGGACCTCTGGAGATCACCTCTTCAACCCCCCTGCTCATGCAGGGACAACCAGAGTGCTTTGCTTCAGGAGCAGGTTTTTATATCTCCCCAGATCTCTCTCCAGCATGTCCATGTCTTTTTTGTAATGGGGAGCCCAGAACTGGACACAGCACTGCAGGTATGTCTTACCAGTGCAGAGCAGAGGGAAGGATCACCTTCCTTGATCTGCTGACAGCACTCCTCCTAATTCAGCCCAGGCAGCTGCTGGCCTCCTTTGCCATGAAGGTGTGCTGCTGGCATGGTCAGCTTGTGTCCACCAGCACCCCAAAGCCTTTCTTTGCACACACAGCTGCTTTCCAGCTGGTTGGCCCCTGGCACGTAGTGGTGGTGCATGGGACTCTTTGTCTCCAAGGCCCAGACCTGCCGGTTCACTTGTGGAACCTCACAGGATCCCTGGCAGCCCAATTCCCCAGCCTGTCCAGGCCCTCTGCATGGCAGCACACCCGCCGTGTGGAGCAGTCACTGTTCCCCGTTCTCTGTTAGCCACCAATTTGTTGAGGGTGCACTGGGACACAACACCTGGGTCACTAACAAAGGCCTTGAACGGTGTTGGACCCAGTAGTAAGCCCCCAGGTACACCACCAGTGACTTGCCTCCAGGTAGACTTTGTGCCACTGATCACAACCCTCAGGGCCTGGCCATTTAGCTGATTTTCAGTCCACCTCACTGTCCCCTTACCTAAAGTGTACACTGTCAGCTTCTATATGAGGACCTTATGGGACACAGCATTAAAAGCCTTAATAAAGCTGAGGTAAACAACATCTACCTTGTGTCCACCACACCAGTGTCATCATTGTATAAGGCAATACCTGGTTGGTCAAGTATGATTTCCTCCTCATAAATCTATGATGTCTGCATTGCATGGCCTTCTTGTCCTTCATCTACCTGGAAATGCTTTTCAGGATGATTTTTTCAACTAAGTTCCCTCAAGTGGGAAGTTCTGGGACTGAACTGAAGACAGGTTGACTTTCCTGTAGTTGCACAGGTCCTTCCTCTTGCTTTTTCTGCTGTAAGGAAGTTTATAGTCATTATAGGGTTAAAGATTTCCATATAGTTATAATAAACATATTGATATGTTACAGTTGTTAGTGTCCATGGCAATTGGTTAATCCTGTAATAAATCATCCATTCATTTATTAACCTTCCATATAAATGATTTATAAACGTGCTCTTGATCTATTAAGTGTCCATGTATATTAAATGCAATAAAATGTAGTACTCCACAGTCACTAGAGGGGAAAAAAGATTAGAGAACTATGCCAAAAGATCTTTCTCCTATTTATAGCGTTAGATTGTTTCTGTGATTAAATCTAACAATAAGAATAATAACCAGTCAAACATACATACACTTATGAGTAACTGTGAGTATGAATTTGTAAGGTTAATACCTTACAAGTGGATTTAAGGTTAATACCTTATAAAGGGTAGAAATGACCTTTGTGCGGCTCCTTTATGTGCAGTTATGCAACGTAAGTGCACTGATGTCCCACAGACAACTTTTTATGAGTGCAGAAATGAGATGTTTATAGATTGGCCCTACAGCAGTACACTTCACTGCATGTATATCTAATGTAGACATGTGAACAAATATAACCATCTGTTTTAGTTGTTTTCAAACATCCATCATCATATCCTCCAGGACTTGTTAGTCTAATAACATTTTTCAAAACACATGCCATAACTGTGCTCAGGTGAAAAAAGATGTATCCTTACATTCACTCTATTCTGAAATGCATAAACAACTGCATTTTGAAAGAACACATTTGTCTTGGGATATGTGAAGGGAAATATGTTCATTTACTGATCTGGTTTCAAAATTGTTTTGAAAATAATTGGACTTCTTGCCATGAGACCCCCTACACTTATTTGTACAGATAATCCAGTTAGAGGTTACAGTCTAATGCTGGATAATTTTTTACACATGAAGCTGACAATCTGGGAACATTGCTTGTAATAAAGACTGATTCACAACTTGATTCACTTTTCAGTATGATTTTTTTCTTCAACTATAGCTAAAATGGTTTGTCAGATGCTTGTTATAAATAGCCAATTATTTTAATAAGGTTCATTGGAAATGAAAGGAATTGTTGCCTTAAAGACATGCTTCTTCACTGTAAAATTAAATGATAAATTACTTAATGGGATAAAGGTTTCTATGCCAGTATATATTAAAAATAATTAAATATGAAAAATCTTTTTTACTTTATATAAAAAACTTTTAAAGCACCAACTCTTAAAACTAATAGGAAAGGTCCAGGGAATGTCATTCCAAAATTCTATTAAATTTAAATTACCTCAGCTGGAAAACCATTAAGTATGCATTTGAACAGGTAAACAGAAGATCAGGAAGTGCTGGCATAGTCCTGTGGTGGAAGTGTGGCTGCATAGAGAAAATTTTTAATAGCTTTTTAGTAGCTCCAACTGAAAGGTAAAAATTTTGCAAGACAGCAGTAGGAACATATTTGATTCATATTTTGTTGCGTGATCAGAGCAATTGTCAGGTTTTTGGGTTTTTTTGGGGGGGTTGCTTTTGTTGTCGTTTTTGTTTTTGTTTTTAACTTGTTTTATGGGGATTTTAATACAGAAACATGGATAGAGAAGTATCATGGAAATATAAATGAAAATAAATCCACAGATATTGGCAGAAATGCAACAAGATGTACTGTGGCAAAGATTCCTGTAGAGCCCTACCATATATAGGAGCTGATAAAATTGTTTGAAGTCAATAGATACTTTTATACTCACTTTAGAAGCTCCTACTTGACTTTTATGAACTTAATTCTGTGATCTTAGCATCCTTTTACATAGTGTCCAGGGAGTTCTAAGAAAACAAACAAACAAACAAACAAACAAACAAAAAACTTTTGAGTATAAAAATGTTGAAATTAATATTTGCTCTCTTCTTGGAACACCTGTGTGCTTTGTAAAATATACCTAAACACATAAAATATTGTATCTGTTTATATTGGTGTGATGCATAAATGTTGCAGTATTCACAGAGATATCTGATGTATATTCTTATAAGTTGAGTAACGGTATTTTTCTATGCAAAATGCCAAAAATAAGAGTATCCTGCAAAATATTCTGTTGTCTTTTTCTTGATAATCTTCTCCTTCTTCTACAGTTCATCTTTAGCATTATGACAACTGTGGTTATAGTTACTTTTGTATAGAAATTCACTCATAAATGATTTTGAACTTTAAATTGAATTTGGAAAAATTTATTCAGATGAGGGTAACAGAGGGAAAGTACCATTACAAAACATGAAGAAAGCTAGAAAAAGCTATATATATATAAAATATATCTGTCTTAAAGTGTGATTTTACAAATAGATGCTACCACTCATTCACTGATGCTGTAACAGCATTACCATGAACAGGGGTGTAAATAATAGGTAGAATAGGTGCTAGATGAACTACAGGAGAAATAAATTATTCATGGTTAAAAATAGTATTTTCTTAAAAATAAAGTTCTTACATTGCATGCTTTTAAATGTCATAAAAAAATATATATCCTTTCATTTTCACTCTAAAAACTGTGTTTTCCCTACAAATCAAAAAGAAGTCAGAGTTATAGCTAAATATTCCAATTTTCTTGAAACAAGCTGACCTAAAATTGTTTCAGAGACCTCTAATGGGGGAAATAACACTTGATTTTTTCCTAAGTAAGGAAAAGAATCAGTGTTTACAGGTGGCGTAATGTCTTTTTTATCTAAGATAACATGTTATAAAGACACACTGAAAAAAAGTGGAAATTCATCTAAAGCCTAACAGAATGTAAAATTGCTTTGAAAGGAAAGCATGAAAAGCAAGGCCGTTATATTAGGAGAATGCTTAAGAGGCAGTTTCTGACAGAACTGTAGATGTTAGCAACGAAACTCTTCTCAAAATTGTTTTTGTTATATGATTGGACCTTAATATACATTGCTGGTTACAAGTTTATCTCAAAGTTCCTGATATAGTCAATCCAAAAGTTCTGACATATCTAGACTTTATTTTTACTTCTTTGGCCTCCCTATGTGGGGTATCTCCTTTGAGTTCAGAACAAAACTTAGGTAAGTTTCTTACATGGCTTACTCTCTTTAGTAGAAACAAATGATACTATATACTATATATTGTAGTGGATAATTCAGGAAAAATCCTAATTAAGAGATCTGTGATGGATTGTTCTGGAGGACATTTGACATAATATGTCATATCAAATACTTGCAGGAGAAGGAAAACTGTAGAATCATGACAGTAGGGATAACATAATGTTTTGCCTTTAAGGATGGGGAGCAAGAGGCTAGTATTTTTTTGTTCTCGAGCATAATGCTGTTTTCTGCTCTTTTTGAAGATCTGATAATAAGAATATCTGAACAGTGAATCACTTCAGTATGACATTACAGTTGAAGTTTCCTGCAGGTTATTTGGCACAAGGTTTTCAGAGCCTTCTGTGGTCAGGAAACTAGCTTCCAGAAAGCAATCAAACCACTAAATTTTAACAGATGTCTGTTCTGTGATGAATACGGATTGAATACATCTAGTTCAGATTTAATACTGTGTATAAAAATCAGAAATTTCATGGGAAGGTACTCTATTCTTTTGAAATGTGTAACTCGGCCTTGTACCAGTAATTTACTGGTGTTTGGTTTTATATTATTCTCATTAAATCAAGGAATTGTTATAGTTGAAGATATAGTTCATTTTTTGTTTACATTACAGCCAAACACTTCCTCAGAAACAGGTTAGAAACCTTAATGCTACAATTGACAATAAAACTGTTATTGTGGTATTTACTACTTACTCTTCAGTATCTTTTGACCAAAAGTTGGAGGTGATCTATCTGTGCTTCCAAAGTTTTTGGTGATGCTCACTGAATCTTTAAGTACATTTTTTTTGAAGTTTCTAGCTTTATAGAAAAAATTATGTTGTACCTCTACAATTTAAGATTGGTTTAATAAACCACAGGAACATGAGAAAAAACAGTTGACAATTTTGCAGTGTAAATATTTTACCAAAATAATAATAAAAAAAAATAACCAAAAAGATTTTTACCAAAAATAAAATATTTTACTACTTTTAAGCTAGACGTGTTCTTCTGTATGTGAATCGATATAATCTTTCATTTGATATGATTTAACGAAGTACCTCTCTGTTAAGATGGTCATACTAAATTATCTTTTGAATCAGATTCTTTGCCAAATAAAACTGGTAGTATTTCATTCATTTCTATGCAGATTCTCCATGAAATACATCAAAAAAGTTGGCACTTGTAGAAATTGTTACAAATCTGTAATAATAAGAAAGAGTACGTAATATGACTTTCATGGTATTTGTTATGAAAGTAGTAATGAAAAGTCTGAGTGCTTGAATCCTAATGTTTAAACACCAGGCTACTACACAGTTCTGCAAGCAAGATCATCCACTTTTTTTTTGTTGTTTTTTTTTGGTCTTATAGCACTTATGCATGTAATTAAGTCTTTCAGGACCAATATGCAAGAAACAAACCAAAAAATGTATATGGAGAATACTTTTTAAAAATCTGTCAAGAACCATCAAGTAACTGTAAGTAAAGCTAAGACTAAGGTCCAGGTAAAAGATAATTATTCCATACTGTGTTTCTCTACAAGTTTCCAAATGTAAATATATTTACATACACATTTCCAAATGTATTTACATCTGGAAACTTGCAGAGCACAGTGTTATTTAGAAACACACTTTTATTTTGGAAAAGAACTCAACCAGTGAAGTTTGTAATTTTTCTGTTTGTTAATAAAAAAAAAAAAAAGGTTGGTTGGTTGGTTCTTTTAAGCCTCTCATATTGTAGCATGATCTTTATCATTTTATAGTTGTGGTTCTTCATAGAAGCCAGGTTATAACAGAGGTTATACCCAGTTTATCTTCTGTTTTCTATATATTGAATTGACTTCACTATGGAAAAAAAAATATTTGCAGTTTTACTGAGGCACAACTGGGGTATGCCTAATGAATGCCCCCTAACAAGGGCCAAGTTGGCTTCCAGTGTGGAAGCTTGAATCATGACACTGTGGCTAAGATGGGCCATTTTTTTTTATGAAACTAGAAGACTGATTAAAATATGAGTTTGATCCAAGATGAGCTGACAACATGTGATAGGGAAGCCAGAATAAGTATGAAATCAAAGAGTAAAGAAAGAATTTCTGTTGGCAGGAGGGAACTTCAGGAAGTCTGTACTGGAAGAGGTAGTCCTGGATCAAAAATAAGGGCTCAGGTGGCGGGAACTAGGATTTTGGGCTACGCAAAGAACAAGCAAGCAGGAGACGGGAACAAGGCACTAGTGTGCATTTACAGCCAAGAAGCAAGCTGCGCTGGCAAAAACAGCTGATCAAGCTTATTGGTCCCTTTGCCACAAAAAGTCAGGTTGATTTCACGTAACTTGCCAAATAACTCAAATTACTAGAAGTAATAGCTAAACATTTGATTATGACAGTTACATGACTAAAATGCATATTTTCTTTGACATTTTTTTAGGAAAGGACATGTGGTTGTATTTAGCAGTTAAAGTCCAAAATTAGGAATATGTATTTTTAGTTATGTTGGCTAGTACAATATCTGGTTTTACTCATGTTTTATTAAATAGAGTTTGTTTTGTTTTGTTTAAAAAAAAAAGAAAAGATATAATCCAGAAAGCAAAGACTAAAAACCAAAACTCTGCTGCATAGTGATTCTCCAAATTAGTATGTAATAGAGTCAACCAGTCTCCTACTTGCCCTGTTTCTGACCACATAATTCAGTCCAGGTTGGATGGTGACTGTGCCTCAAATAGAAGCATGCATGCTAGCTTTGTAGTTGTGGTTTGACTGTAGGAAATGTAAGGTAGGAAATGTAAATTTAATCATCTGCAGGATATAGAGAAACCTGAACGTAGCCTTTACTTCCTAGTCAACTGTCTTCAAGCTATAATTGAAGCAACAATCTGTTTTCAAAACATGGTCAGTGTTTCTTTGTTCCTGTATCACAGTCAATTTCAAAGTCTGTCTTCAGAAGAGAAATCTTGGGGAAGGGCTTTTTTTTGTTTGTTTTGGTATGATTTAGTTTTTGTTTGTTTGCTTTGCTTTTTAAGCTAACCTGGACACAGTTTAGAAATACTGACTTTTCCCATGCTGGTGTTTAAGCTCTCCAGGAGCCCATTTCACTCAGCACTTAACAGACTTCCTAGGTTCCTCCCCAAGGAAGTGAATTCTGTGGTAGCAGCCAGGTATCTGTGTTTTAGTTACTACAATGCATAAGTATGAACTAAACTTTAAAGTATGGCCTGACTTTAAACCTAAGCTTACCTGAAAACTCATGAGTAACTACAGTGATTTCACTTTGTGTGTGCTTAACTTGCACATAAAGCACACCCTATTAGTGGAGGTAAATCAATTGCATTGTCAGTGAAGAATTCATATCTGACAACATAAAGATAGATTTTCTGTAAAAGTCTTTAGGAGGAACTACTCCAGAAACTCTGGCCTTTAAAATTTCTATTTCAATTTCCTTAGGAAAATACGTCAAAGTTTAAAAGGAAATATTTGTATTTCAGAAAAAAAAAAAAAAAAAAAAAAAAGAAACACTTAAGCCAGTGTAAAGTTTAGTATCATAATTGGCACATCTAGAAATTTGAACGAAATCCGACCGCAGTTCTCAGAAACCATTTTTAATTAAGTATGCTACATCTGCACATTCAATCAAATGAAATAATGAATAGTAAATTTAATAATTCTGTAGAACTTAAGCTCATTTCTTTAACATGGTTCAGTTTACTATCTTTCCAGCTAAAGGTCTGTTCTTTTATCAAACACGATGGAAGAATGAGCTTGTCTTTCCTCATTTGTCAAATATGACATATTTGTTTGAACTGATGGGACTGAAGGTTCTCAAATTACTGAAATAAAATCACTGTAGGATCCAAGTAACAAATATAATAATAGAAGACTTCATCTTTCCACACTGATCATAGCTAACTGCTCCATAGGGATAGAATACGAAGATTGCTTTAAAAATATCTGATATGTAAGGTTCAATCTTTTTTCTACAGGCAATATGAAATATGCTAGAAAGTTGTGCATTTTTCTGTACATATTGCAATATGAATGACAAACTAGAAAGAAAATAAATATCTCGAGAAGATATTATCTTTACATAGAAAAGCTTTTAGAGGATAAATTACTACCTTTATTTCACCAAGTAGAAGATAGTTCATATGTTCACTTAATGTTTTTCAGTTCACAGTGACCTTGGTATTTTTCTTCCATGAATGTGTTAGCCTGTATTAAAATGATGAATAACCTGCTGAAAATGGAAGGTTAATGGGCTTTGCTTAAAAAGGCAAATAGGGAGCTGAAGTATCTTGTTAAATTTTATAAATACATATAAAGAATTTAATTTAGAACTGAGCAGGTCTGTTCTTTGGTCATTTCCCTTGGCAGGTTTTATTTCTAGCACACTGCTCTGTTCCTTCTCTACTTCCTCTTTAATAGACAGAAATTCAGCTAAGGACCCCATGAATTTTTATTAGTGCAGTATGCGATATTTTTATAGGCAACAACTAGTAAGACACAGGTGATTAAAAAGAAGCTCAGAGATCAGTAACCATCATTAATTTTAGTATAAAACTCTGAAATTTTGCTAGTTCAAAGAAATGAAACTAGCCTTCATGCTTAGCTGAAGGTCTGCCCCTGCGTTTCTGATCATAGCAACATGAAGGTTACCACAGAATCACCGAATGGCCGAGGTGGGAAGGGCCCTCAGGAGCTCATCTCGTCCCACCCATTCTCCAGCAGGGCTACCCAGAGCAGGGTGCCCAGGCCCATGTTCAGGTGGTTTTTGGAGATCCCCAAGGAGGAGACCCCACAGAGTCTCTGGGCAGCCTGTGCCAGTGCTCAGCCACCCGCACAGCACAGAAGCGCTGCCTGGTGCTCAGGGGAACCTCCTGTGCTCCAGTTTGTGCCCACTGTCTCTGGTCCTGGTACTGGTCACCACTGACAAGAGCCTGGCTCCATTTTTGCACCCTCTCTTCAAGTACATTGATGAATTCCATTCCCTTTCACCCTCCCCAATCCCGTAAGCTTCTCTAGGCTAAATAGTCCCAGCTCTTTCAGCCTTTCCACACAGGAGACAGTTCCAGTCCCTTCATCACCTTCATGGCTCTTCAATGGACTTTCTCCAGTATGTCAGTGGACTGCCTCCAAAATGTCTATGTCCCTCTTGTACTGCGGGGACCAACGTTGGACATAGTACTCCAGGTGCCACTATGTGGCAGCTAAGTGCCACGCAGCTCTTGCTCACTCTCCCCAGGTGCGATGGGGGAGGAAATCGGAAAGGTAAAAGTGTGAGAACTCATAGGCTGAGATGAAGACATTTTACTGGGTAAATCAAAAGCTGCACATGCAAGCAAAGCAAAACAAGGAATTCATTCACTGCTTTCCATCAGCAGGCAGGTGTTCAGCTACTTCCAGGAAAGCAGGCCTCATCACGCCTAAGAGTTTGTTGGGAAGACAAACGCCATCACTCTGAATGTACACACACACCCCTCCTTCTTTTCCACTGCTTTTACTGAGCATGATGCCACATGGTAAGGGACATCCCTTTGGCCAGTCGGGGTCAGCTGTCCTGGCTGTGTCCCCTCCCAGCTCCTTGTGCACCCCCAGACTCCTCGCTGGTGGGGCAGCACGAGCAGCTGTGGAAAGGCCTCTGCTCTGCGTGGGCACTGCTGTGCGACAACTAAAAACATCGGTGTGTTATCAGCATTGTTTTCGTCAAAAGTACAAATTACATCTTCATACAAGCCTCTACAAAGAAAATTAATGCTATCCCAGCTGAAAACCATGACATCCTTCTAACCCTGTATCGTCTCTGAGAGCAAGGGCAGAAGAGGCAACAGCAAGAGCACATGAATTTGATGAGTTTCTGTGATATTTCCTCCTCATACACACTCAGCATTCATAGGTCAATCGATCAGATGAGTCGAAAGGTACATCCCTGTTTTTTTAACATTTACAGACTACTTTCTATGGCTGCTAGAACATGACTGAGCTAGATTTTTTTGTAGTTTGTCTGATCAGTGGGTGGTATTTGCTGGTTGTCATGTGCTTTAGATGATTGAATGGGAGACAGCCAAGTCTTCTCTGAATATTGCCATTATGTTGTGCCGGGTAAGAAAAAAAGAATGTGAACTGTTTTCACAGGACAGCATGATACAGATGAAATGAGCTATTCTGCTGTAGTAATGGGGTGAACGAATGCAGAGAAGGGGATATGGATGACGAATGGCAGGAAACAGTGGTAGCTAAGATGGGGGCCTGCTACGAGCTGAACACTTTGCATTACTGCACTTTAAAAGTGTTCCATTATTATCTCCTGACTAAAAACTTAGACAAACAGCTTTTATTTAAAACTCTTTCATTAGAGTTGCTTTCAGTTTGAGGTGGAATCTGGAAGTTAATGTTAAACCTCAGATTTAACACTTCCATGAAACTCCATATAAGAACTAGGACACCTCCCTGCTGGAAAGTTTCCAAGAAGATATGACTGTCTCTCATATATGAGAAATTGGTGAGGAATAACCATTTACATCAATACTTTGGATCTGTCTTTGATTTTTTCTTCATATCCTAAAATCATGCTTCCTCATCAGAAGTATGGCAAAGATTTGCTTGGGCAATTTGCATTATACATATATATGTGTGTGTGTGTTTGTATGTGTGTTAAAAATATAAGAAAAATGTTCATCTTGCATACCTTCTCAGCGAAATATGAATAGACCTTCACTTCATGAAAAGAAATAGCTCACAAAATGTTTTAAATATGTTGCTTGAAAAAGGTGTCTTCTCACCATAGTTTGGGCAGTCACATATATCTAATGCATCATTATTCAAATAATGGTTTTGTGTAAAATAAGCAAGTAGTTGTAAGGCAACTGTATCAATTATTTGTTTAAAATGCATTGTTCCTGTGTTCAGATACCTGTACTGTTCTTGTGCTTTGGGTCATATGTAATCTACTTCATTTCTTGGTAGAGTAATGTACATTAAGGAAATCACTAGAATTTGTGCAAATTTGCGTATGTGCAGAACATAAATTAATTATACTGCTGTACATAATAAATGCTATAATCTTTTAAAATCTTACAGTGTGTCTTTATCTGCTTGCAGATAAAGAAATGCTTGCAGATCTGTTTGCAGTAGCTTTTCTTCTCGAACTTCTTATGTCTGGAACCACAAAGGCAGAAAGTTTAATTCTGCCATAAAATCACCCTTAAAAAAAAGGACATGTCTTTGGAGCATTCTAGTAAAAACAGATTTTGATTTTACCAACTTGCATCTCACTAAAATAGCACATATACCACTCTGGGTATGTGGAACAAATACTCAAAGAGTGCAAATGTTGGGAGGGGGCAGGAGGAAGGGGACAGAACGACTAAGTGAAGAAGCTCAAAAGCTTATACATTTCTATCTTGGTGTATTGTGCACTAAAAAATTAATATTGGTACATACAGTAGCCCAGCTTAATTCATTCTACAAGAGTACTTGCAAGAGTCACTTGTTTCATTTGTAGCAAATCTTCCAACCTGACAGATACTCAGCTTTTAAATTTGCAGAAAAGCTGGAGATACAGACTTCCCCATAGGCATCACAAAATTCATATCTGTGGAAGACTTGTGTATTAAAACACTGGTTTGTTTTTTTTGTACTTAGAATTCTAGTAAACATAAGATGTAAAATGAAACCACAAAAGCTACGTATTCAACTACCAGAAATCAAGCAACTTTTTGACAAAGCTGAATTCTGCCTCCTCTGCATAAGTCTTATCACATTGGACTTAGGAAGTGGCATAGGATCCTCTTTAGTTTGTATATGCCAGTCCAAACCAATTTTGCATTTTGGAGACAGAAACAGATTCAATAGGACAGCATTAGTTCAATTCATAGGCCATTTGGCCCATCAGCTAGTGCATGTAATTTATCTCTGTTAAGTATCTTCTTATTTTAATATATTTCTGTGCTATACACCTGTGCACTTTATCATCAGCTGCATCCAAAATGAACATGTACTTAAGCAAAAGTGAAGTGGAATTACATCACAAGCTAAAGATTGCTTTCTTGTTTGCATTGTCTAATTAATTATATATATATAAATTATAATTAATTATGTCCAATTAATTGTATGCACTGATACAGTTCTTTGAGACAATACTGTATAAAATCCACACATTTTCAGTCTATATAGATTAAAGATAAACATACAGATAATTCTACGAGATATCATTATCTTTCGTGTGTCTATTTGTGATGACTGAAAAATAATATTGCACTTTAGAAAAAGAACCTGATGTTATATTTGAAGCTCACCGCGCTGAAAAACACGGAGGACTATTCTTGCAGTATTTGATAAGAAGTACTGAGAAAAGGAAATTCAAATGAAATTAATCACTTTTCTATCTTGAATTTCATAAAATTTTCAAGCTTCTAGATCAAGCCATTAGTTTCAATTTGCTCACTAAGGCATGCACAGAAGGGAAATTTTTTAGACAGTTAAACAACCTTGTCAATTAGATGTTTAATGAATTAAGATGAACTGAGAGACATTCTCAAATGGCATCTGTTGATAAAGAAGTAGCTGCATTTCTTGAAGTTGCAAGTGTCACTAATGAGTACTCTGTTAGGACTAATTGAATTTGTGTATTTAAGGCCAAGCTGTGACTTGTAGCTCTGATGTCCTCTAGAAGCTACAATGCAAATCCCTGACCAAAAAATTCAATTCTGCTGTGTGATGGGACACAGTAAAACTTCTATAGGTATATGAAACTAGCTAAATTTGTGAGAGACTGCTTTGATTTTTTTCCTAAAACTTGCCCTGTTTAATCATGTACTTTTCTGAGCATGTTTTCTGGGCAAAAGAATGAATGTATGTCTTACAATGTTGGTGTATAAATAGTTTGTGATTTAGTGCTTTAAAATATGTGCTTATTGCTTTTAAATTTTTTCTTTGCTAATCCTGACGTTATCTTGTGTGCTTCCTGCAGATGTAAATGAATGTGAAGCTGAACCCTGCAAGAATGGTGGAATCTGTACAGATCTTGTTGCCAACTATTCCTGTGAATGTCCAGGTGAATTTATGGGGAGAAACTGCCAACAGAGTAAGTATTGCCATGTGTTTACATCTCTTTTTTAAAAAAATGTTACCATTTTCTTTGACAGAAGCAACTACAGAATACTTTAGAAATATTTAACTAGTCTACAAATACATAGTGCTTAAAATAATCATGTTATTCTTTTCTGAATGGGGGGAATTTAAAAGATCAAATCAGCCGGGCATTCTAGTAAAGCATCAGATATAATGGAAACATTTGCATGGTAAAATTATTATGTAAGAGTCAAATGGAAAGCTGTCTGTAGTGTAAAGAAGAAAAATATAAAAACTGATTTGCACTAAGGGTTCAATCTATCCAAGTATTATGTCTTCAACAGTAGTTATTAGCAAATACCAACAACTGTAAGAGCAGAGCATGGAAATACAATACTTCCTCTGATGTGTCTGCATCATCTGACTGTTTTCAGCTCAGGGGAATTCCTGAGCCTAAGCCTGGGCGTGCTCAATTGATTTGGTACCTGGAAGAATGGCTCTCAGAGGCTTGTTCTCCAAGATTTGTTTAACCTCTTTTGAATTCACCTAAAAACCCATAATACCCTCTGGCAAGGTGTACCACAGATTGTCTACCCATTCTGTGAAAGGAAAACAACTGCTTTTGTTGTTGTTTTTTGACTCTGGCTCTGGTTTTAATTGAATATCATGCATAAAACAGGTGTCAGGCAAGTAAGGTACAGACCTGAAAGGAAGACAAAAGCAGCCAGGTGGGAGATGGACCACTGGTTTACAGAGAATTCACTAGTGGAGTTAATCCAGGAGCTGTCCTGGGAAGAGCTGTCTGTGCTTTTTTGAATAACATTGATTATGAGTTCACTATAAAGATCCGATTCTGAAAGTCTGGGTAATCCTGAAAACCAAAATAAGATCAGACAGATTTTATAAAGATTATAAAGAGTTAAGGTAAAAGTAATATCTTACTTAAGTCAGTATTTATAAAATACTTTAAAATATAGATATTCAAATACTTCAGTTATACCACTTTTTATTCATCTATATTCATATATATTCAGTATATTCATATGTACGTTATTCAGCTCAGTGTATGAAGAGTTATAAATAAATAACAAACGATTAACAATGGGAATAATGTTTGTATTGACTGGAGATCTCTGAACTACCCTTGTTGAGGAAACTAACCATATCCTTCTCCTTTGGCACAGTTCACAAACTTTTAACACTCATCTGCTTTTGAGCTAGCTTCAGCACAGGTAGCATTAAAATGGTAACTCTCCTTTTTTATGCCAGCAATATTATTCTGCAGTATACCAGTTCCTATAGCTGGTGTTGTAAATATCCACTTTTTTCATGAGAAGTTTAGTTATGCCATTACACCTAATTATGTAATTACAGGTAGTAATTACACATTCTAATTACACCATTAGAGTATTACACATATTTACAGTAATCATACAATTAAATACTGTTACACTAATTATGTAAATGACTGATTGCTGTCTCAGAATTACCTCACAAAGCTCAAGAATTGCTAATCCACATCACAAAATATGTAAAGTATCCTAGACAGAGAAGAAGAAAGACAAAAACATACCATGCAGTCAGCTTTCTTGTCATTGCAAGCCTATTCTCTAGGATGCATTTTAAATGATACATCTAGATTGTATATCCTAAATACGAATGCTTTGTAATACTGACCTGTTATGTTACTTATCAGCTTGCAGTAGTTTGATGTTATTCCTAGTGCTTCAGCTAAATTTTCTGTTTTTTTATTTTTCTTTTAAATCCACCACATTTCTCTTAGGTAGTCTCTTAAATAATTCCCTTCCATTTTGGATCATGTGTAGCACTCTTAAGATGTGAGACAATGGTTACATTACACCCAGATTCCGTGAGCGCTGTGGTACACTCACCCCAAATCCTTCTGACTAATCCCAAAAGCCTCCCCTAGCAGCTAGTGCAGCTAGAGCTTGGAAGCATGAACTATATTTGGACCACCATGACCACCCCCTGTGTCTCCCTCTGCAGAGGATTTGGTATGGAGTTGCTTTCTAGGTGCTTAGCCATGGAGTAAAGTTCTCAGAAGACAAGAAGATATCACCTGGCAAGCTGATGTGCTTCACAGTCCAACAGTGCTTCTGCTTCTGTGGGGCCTTTTTAGCTTTTATTTACCTGTTCTTCTGACTATGAAGTGCTGACCTGACCTCTCAGGTTGTTTTTTGTTGTTGTTGGTGGTGGTGGTTTTTTTTGTTTTCGATTTTTGTTTTGTTTCTGGAGAGGTTTAAATTCAATTTTCATTCTTCTCTATTAGCTATTGCTGTCTTTAGCCATTCAGGCATAAGTGATGTTAAAACCAGCTTTTTCTCATTGCTGCAAAGCACAGGAGGAGGCACAATCAAAGTGATGTGGAATACAAGAGCACCTATTGCTTCAAAAATATTCAATTGTTCTGGAATGAGCTTATCAGCCTGTTAGAGAACCTTTACTGAGCATCTGGTATTTACAAAATTTGCCTGCAGATGTCTAGTAACCATAGAATAGAAAGATAGAACCTTTCTGCAGCCTCTGGAGGTAAAAGCTAAACAATATTAATTGCACATTACTTTCCAGATTTCTTAAGGCCTCAGCATGTTCATTGTTACAGCTGCATCTCCTTCTGTTCTTGTACTCTCTGAACCTATTTCTTGTTTCTGTGCTGAATGCAGGCTATCAATGATGATTACCTCCTTTACAGCTTTCCTTAGTCTTGTGCCTCTATAAATAAGTACTAGTTCCAAGACAGATTATCCTGGGCCTGAATATTTTACTTTCTGGATCACAAAATTCTCTTGCAGGCAACAGGGAGCCACTTTCATTGATGTCAGGCTGTTTGCATTATTTAATATGCCTCTGTACTGTTAAAATCTCCCATGAGCAACATGGATTGTGAACTGCAGTAATTTGTGAGTAGTTCCACAGGTAATTTTGTGTTCAGTTTTTATCTAGGAGATGATACTCTACGGTGGACACATCACAATTTCACCATTGTGCTTTTGGAGATATATTTTCCTGATTGCCAAGCATTGCTGCCATTAAAACATATGGCAAATTTTCTCATGCTTTTTCTTTAAAGATATAGATTAAATTAGTCACTATAAATATTTGTGACTTATACTATAGATCCTTCACCTCCTTTTCTGTGTATTCAATGTGCCCATGTGTAGGAAGACTAAATTCAAACGAAGTGCTCCAATTTAATTTGTATAACATGTCACAAAACCTGCTCAGCAGTGTACCTTCACAATATTTTCCCGTGTTTTATGTTTTAGTACACTGATGTTAATATTACACTTGATCATCTTCTGCATTCCTCTCCATGGAAATAAAAGCTACAATTTTTTATTTAAATGAAAATGTACCTTCTTTCAGTGTCTTCCATACTGAAAAGTTACCTAAAGATCTGGCAAATCTAGACAGAAAGAAGCTTTCAAGACTTCTGCTTGCGTGCAGCCCTATACTCCCAGGCTAGATTACCTGGGATGATTTCTAGATGACCTATACATTATGACTTTAAACTGAATCAAGATTTCCTGTTGCTCTCTTATCCAATTCATTAAATAGGTAAGCTCTTGTAATTACTTTTTAA
This sequence comes from Anser brachyrhynchus, assembly GCF_964034855.1. Lineage (NCBI taxonomy): Eukaryota > Metazoa > Chordata > Aves > Anseriformes > Anatidae > Anser > Anser brachyrhynchus. The sequence continues at coordinate 73,463,256 of NC_137697.1, read as the reverse complement.
TTCCAGAAATTTCTAAGCAGATTTTCAATACTTAGTAGGAAATGGAACAAAAATATCCTACCCTGTTCTGCTGCCTAAAGCAGCCTTGCTTCACTGCTACTTTGCCTGTCTTGCTGCTTTCATGGCTGCTTTTTCTGAGCTGCCATGTTATCTGTTTGCATTGTTGTCCCAGCAAAAACCGACCCAGGAAATTTTAAAAAGTAATTAATAAGATCAGTTCCTTAATCAGGTGAACTGTATGGCCCCACAAGCACTAAACCGGTACAAAGGAATGTCATGGGTCAGAGCCTGGGCATAAAAGCAAGACTTAACACCAGCTGAAAATGTTCATCAGCCTAATCAAGAGTAGATTTTTTAGTTCATGTTTAAGGCAAAGACAAAAATTCATTGTAGCTTTTGTATTTCTCTTATTTCTCTTCAAAGTTCATATTTGTAGGCTAGAATTTTCAGCTCGTTTGCCAAGGATACTACAAACAAAAATTTGGTAAATATATACATTCCTGTTTGTCATTATTTGGATAAGTTCAGGACTTGGTGCATGGAAAAATTAAGGAGATTATATGTGTTTGTGTACGTATACGTATGGACATGCGTTACCCTTAGAAAACAATTTACTTATTTAAATGTGTGCAAGGTGGATAATTTATCATTCATACAATGTCCTTGCTAGTTTAGGGAATAATGTGTGGTTAGTCTTACAAAAATGTAAGAATGGAAGAATTTCTGTGCCTAAAAGAACTGTATCAATTTAATATAAAATTAATGCTAATACTTGATTTATGTTCTCCCAGGATTACAATAAAGATCTTTTAAAAGAAACATATTAGAAATACATTTTGAAGCTGCAAGAGGGAAAACTTTCACATGTTAAATGTGATTTTAGCCCATGTAATTCAACTCAGTCTAGGTATTTTTTCATGTCCTATTTTGAACTTTTTATATGAACAATAACAGGAATTATTTAAGAGGTTAAATACATGCTGAAAGACAGGCTAAATGCATCAGAAGTAAGGGTGATGCTTTTTATTCTTAACTATGTCGGCTTATCATGGATGGAACGCAATTTCTGTATTTACGTTGGACAAAAACCCTCTTGAATCTCTGGCTGAAACTAATGAGGTTTGCTGAGGCTGGGAATATGGTCTGGCTGGCGTTTCTGTGGGGTATATTGGTATGAAAGTGCAGAGAGGCAGAAGAAGTTATAGAAATGACAGAAAGCATTGTTGAAAATGAAATGTTCTCCCAGGCATTTCAATGACCTAGTGAGAAATATTAATCAATCCTTTAACACGTCTAATATTGAGTCTTCAAACAACAAAGCAAGGGCTGGCCCTTCTGCTGCTCTTTGTGCAGACATCTCTTATAAGATGCAGAGGTGTGCAAAATTAGGCTCAGCAGATCAGAATGGTAGTTCTTCCTTTCAGCACAATGGGAAAATGAGACTGAACTCGCAGTATTTGATATTGAAATAAAATACTCAGCCCTATGCCTCTGGGTGCATTTTCATCTTGCTGCCATTGTATTACACAGCAATGTCCCACTTTGAAAATTCATTTCTTAATATCTAATTTTGATTAGGCAGTAGTGGACACAATCTTTTCTCAGACACCTGACAGAAATTCATTGTAAGATATTCAGAAAAGCCCTTAGGACCCAACACGTGTATTTTACCCATTTAATCATCTTCTTGCTACGTGAGTCACATAGTGCCGTACGAGCTTTTGGGCTGTGTCAATAAGTCGTCAACCCCATTTTCAGGCAGCTGCAGCTTGACTTTGTGACATCTCATTTTAGCTTGAACCAACTTGTTGTGGAGACTTTCTTGCCACATTTCCTTACTTAAATCTGCTGATCTGCTTTGCTCAGGCATTGTGTTATTTCTTGACTCCTGGTGACCCCCAGTTACCCTCTGTAAAGAGGTAGGAAGGTTGCTCTGGGGTTCCTTCTCCTACCTGTCTTCCACCTATCTGCTTCTACAGCCTAAGGGGGAGATACTACCCACCCTTTTATTTAATGTTCTGTATTACTGACATTCACAAAAAGTAGGGAAGAAAAATACTTACAAAAATATCCTCAGTTCTTGTGTAGGAGAAACTTTTATGTGCATTTTTATGTGTGCCAAAGTCTATGCCAATGTGTATTTCAGCATTTCTAAGCCTGAAAAGAAAAATTGCAACATAACATTATTTTCAAAGTAGCCTTTATAGGCTACTTAAGTCCCTGGTCTGGTCAATAATGTACATTCTTCTTTTACCCAAGTGAAATAATTTGCAGGTATGGAATTGGTACACTAAAAGGAAATAAAAGCCAGAAGAAGCAAATTATTATGACCAAAAAAAAATTCCTTAAATGCGTATAAAAACACCTTCATTAACAGCACCAATGATTATAAATATATGGAAAGAACAATTCACAGCTGCAGTAGGCTCAACAAAGTTCCCAACAGCCACATCACAGGACCATTTTAGCTATTTCAGGTACAAGCCCAGTAGGAAAAAATACCTTATTTCAAGGCTTATTATTTATAATGCATAAGTGATTTATTCCAAAATAGATTAATCATGGAGGGTGGCTTGAGATCTGAGTCAGACTGGTATGGTATGTTGCTCCCCCTGGATGGACACAGAAATGAGCAATGAGTGTAAATCATTTTTAGGGCCACGCAAACCCTCATAATGAAACTGCTTTGAGGTTTACAGTGGTTAATGTATGGGACACAAGTTTGGATACAAGTGAGTATCATATAGACTTTGCAAAAGTTGGAGGTTTGGAAGTAGTTTCATGTTTTGGAGATTCATTTGGACTTCGAATTTCAACCAAGCTGTGAAAGATGAAAATCCGCATTAACCGAAGAGAAAACAGAACAAAACATGGTTACATGAGCCCTAAATGAAATAAAATCTCCAGGCTCAGCACAGCTCCCTCCTGCAGTTTTCAGAAGGAGAAGGAAATGTAATATGCTCAGTGATCAACTTCCCACTGAGGCAAGATTCACAGCTCCTGCTGCTTTGGACAGACGGAGAGTCCAGCAAAGCTCCTGTTCCAGGCACTGGTGCAGTGATGTGTAAGATATGTGGGAGGGGAATGAGCGATGCTAGTAGGTTACATCTATTTTCGTCCCTGGCTACCACCATGCTCATTCCATTAGATGATCCAAGGGCTTACAAGAAAAGAAATTCGTCTTCATCAGAAGCGTCTCATCGTTAGTTGTGTTAAAAGGAAAACCTGTGTGTAGTCCATCACAACTTGGTGTGGGTTCAGCAGGGGAACAGCGGTCAATCACTGCCTGTCAGAAGAGAGGCAAACGTCTTGCATCCGTGGCTGCAGACCACCCCATGAGCAGTGGCCTTCAGCCTGAGAGCTGCCCCAGGTGGGTGCACCCCTGCATCTTGGAGGATCAGCCACCACAGCATTACTTACTGCTGTCACGGGAATGAAAAAAAAAATTTGCAGCAACACAACCCTGAGAGAGAAAGGCTTGGTGTCTTTCTGTCCTGCTGCACGTTAATTGAGGCTCAGAAGGGTGCAAGTGAGTTTCAGAATCAAAGTGGAATTAAAGATTTTGAAATTCACAAGTAGCATACAGGATTATTTCTTTGCTGAGAAAAGCTGATGGAATTAATTTTAGTTCAAACACTTTTCCTGTGTATCAATGATTGTTTTCTAGTATTAATGCTAAATGTAATTTAGCTGGCTTTTGGTTTGGTGTAGTTACTTAGAAAATTTGTTTACAGACAAGAAATGATGTGAAACTTTTGCAGATGGACAGATTAATATCCATTAGTAATCCAGCAAAATCTGTTTGATAGAGCTTCTCCACAAGTACGATTTTCCTTTGTTGGCAAGTCTGTGCAGTTGATGGCAATGCTGCATGCCTTCAAAGAAGATCAGCTTCAGTGTATGTAGTCTGTAATACTTATATTGTAATATTTGTAATCTATTGCTGTTCTGATAATATCTATTCCAGTCTGTGCACCTGTTACTAAAACCTAATTTTATAATTCCTCTGTTCCTATTTTTATTCAATCCATTTTAACCCATCCATGTTTTGAAATATAGGCATAGCAAAAAATTAACCATGTTGTAATTCATTATATCCAAGCTGGAGAAAAGCACGTATTGATGGGAAAAATATCTTTCTCTCTGGATAGCAGTAAAATTACATACAGGAGATTACTTAAAAATTTTATTGTGATTGCTGAAATCTCTTCCTCTTCTACATTCCTCTTTCCCGCCCCAGTCCTTCCAGTCTATGAATATAAAGTCATTAATACTGTCTTCTTGGATTCCATCACCACCACTATCATCACCACAAGGGAAAGCCCTAAAACTCCTTTTTAGTTAATTTTAATTTTAATCTTTAATTTTTCCTTCAGGTATGAGAGAATGCACTTGAGAGAGTGCTGCTTTTTATTCATTTTTAGACATAGTAAGTTGTTTCCTTGATAAAAAGTGTCAACAGGAAAACCCACAAGGATTAGCCTCCCTTCCCAAAGCACGTGATGGAATCCCTTCAGCCCCTTCTCATGTGTGCTGAAGTTGGTGCTGGGTGTCTGACCCAGTTCTCTGCAGGCAAGATGGGGCACAAGTTATGTGTTACATTTTAAAAGCTATGGTTTAGTGTTAGTCGTGCAAATATAACTGCTTGAAGTAAAATATGATTTAATAATGAAATGTGGCATATGTAGTTTGTGTGAGGCTAAATCTTTCTAGCTTTAATTGCACATTGCTTTAAAGATTGAACCAATAGATTTTGATCCTATTCATTACTATCATTTAGTCATCGTGTACCCTGCATCATCTTCGTCCCCTCTGCAACATACAAGGAGAAGCAGACCCCAACGAATTCACCAAAACAGTTTACGGAGTGGGAAGCTGCCTAAGTTAGCCATCTTGAAATGTTGAGGAAAAGTATAATTTTTATGAAGAGTGAAGACTGCAACTGTCAACAGTGTTTACCCTCGAAAGAAGTAATGCAGAAGAGTGTTTTGTCTTGGGAAAGCAGAGATGTCACTGTGCTGGTCTGTGGCCCAGAAAGAGGTCTGGGGAGAAGAAAATTCTGGTCTCTGATTAATTGACATCTTTTATGTATAGTGAAGCACCTTCAGAAGACAGCGTTGAGTTAAACTTATACCTCCTGAAAGACCCTCAACCCAAGCTTCTCCTTTTTGCAGGCTGAACTTCATCCTTCGTCGTGTGGTCAGACACAAATGCATGCCTGATGAAGTTACTGCAATTAAGTGCTCATGTTCCTCCTTGTTCTGGACTTTGTTCTGAGGTTAGGTCCTCTTCTTCAAAACAACAAGTTGAGGAACAATGAATTTCTCCTGCTCTGTCAATCCTACTGCAGTTCAGCTAGCTGATCAGCAACCAGCATTGCAATGCACACATTTATCCAAAAGGATTTCAGGTCATGGAAGACTTTACATAGGGTAACTTACACAAGAAAGGCAGTAAGATGTTTCCATGGTCACATAGGCTCTTTGCATTGGTGCTGAGGAAATAGGATGAAGAGGTTATTGCAAATTTAAATGAGAGGTGTACATTTTAATACCATATTATTAACATTTTTTTGAGAAGTCATTATGGATAGATAGCATAGTTTAGTGTAATCTATGCAGTATTGAATTAAAATAATCAAACAACTTGTCTGTGGTAATTACACTGTAATTTTGCTGAGTAACTTTGTTGTTTATTTGGAATTTCATAATACTAGTATTTTCAGCACAGTGGGGTTTCCTTGCTCTTTCTCAGCCACCAGAACCTAACACATCAAGATGAAATTGCAAACAGAGTTATGCTGGTTTATGTACTGCTGACAGGTAGCTTCCCCTTTGCCATTTGATATAGGATTTTGTGAATTTTTCTCTTTAGTCATAAGAAGTGAAAAATACTAAGTTAATCTATATATTTCCAAAGGTCTAGGCATTTTGTGAGAGGATTGTATCCACAAATCAAATATTTATTTATGCTTTTCTTATGAAAAAAAGAAAATGCTAAAAAAATTGGATTTTGGTGAGTGGATGGTGTTTTCTAATATCTTCCATCTCTTCTCTAAACAGCTGCAACAAAAAAATCATACCTATCTAGTGGTTTCGCTGACCACGTTTCTTCTGGGGGACTACAGAAAAGGGAATATTGTTTCATAGCTTGTCAGCTTAGAAATACAACCCTGTTCTTGGCAGTCCACTAACAAACATTTTTATGTCTCTATAATATTAAATTATTGGATAATTAGGTTTTCTGCAGAATGCTGAGTAAAGAGCCCTATAAACTATATTAAAAGGAGATGCCTTCTGAAGGAGTAGCTTTTTAAAGTCTAGTTTCTATTCTTAATTGAACCGTTATACTTATTCATTATGTATACAGTGTGTTTTCCTGGGGAGTGATTTTTAAATAGTCTATTTACATGAATGACATAATGGATTTCTAGCTAAATTTCACTACTGTTCTATTGTTAATTTCTTAAGAACATAAAACCCATCATACTTAGTCAGATAGTTCAACAGTCTGTCTGGCTTACGGTTATGTCTCTGACAATGGCAGTGACAACCATGATTTAAGGAGGGAAGGTAGGTTTGAGAACTTTCTGTCATTTGTTGCTCTCATGTCTTCTCCAGGTCAACAGTTCCAGCAGTAGGAATATCAGAGGGTATGTCCCTGGACCATCCTATTGTGCCTGAATTTCCCTAATTCCTTTTTGAACCTGTTGGTTCTCTGTGTGCCTCTAGAAGGCTCCAGAAAATCACTGCTTACTGTGCAGAGAAGTAATTTCTTTTATATGTGTTAAACTGATATCCTGTGAATTTCAGCGAGTACTTCCTATTTTCTGTATTCTGGATGTGATGAACAGCACTGCATTCATCTTGTCCATTTTTCTGTAAAGTTCACTCATATCTGTCCTCAGCCTTTTCTTCTCCATCTTGTGAAGTCCTAGGGTTTTATTCCTTTTTCCTAAGATACCTGCTGTTTCCCTTTAATCATTTGAGTTGCTGTTCTCTGTACTTCCTCCTGATCTTCATGGGATGTAGAGGCTAGACCTGTACATGTTATGTGGTCACACCAGAATTTCATACACCTGTAAAATAATAGTCTATGCCTTGTTCTCCAGGCCTAACTTTTTTTTTTCAGCTCTATTTTGGCAGGAGCTGTAGCTGCAATTTGAGCCAATGACTTCAGAGAACTCTTGATGATGACTCTGAGATCACTGTTTTAAGTTGTGATGGCAATTTCCAAGTTCAGTATTGTGTAGGCACAGTTTATTTTTTTTTTTGGTTTGGATTGATTTTTTGTTTGTTTGTTTGTTTTCCTAGGTGTGATATCTTCTATTTGTGTACACTGGGGATCATCTGTCACCCTTTTTACCACTCATTAAATTTTTCTGCCATTCTGGAGCTGCTCACCATCAAAGTAGCATTTGATCAAGAGACTTCAGTAGCTTCAAACTTGTCAGTTTCCCAATTCACAATTTTCTCCAGGCCACTGATGAGTAAAACTGATGCAAGCACTGATCACTAGGGGATCCCACTGCTGACATTTCATCCTGAAAAGCTGCTTCCTATTCTTTAATTAGATTTCAGTCTATGGAAGGACCATATCCCCACTCACTGGCAAAAGCCTTTGATATGGAACTTTCTCAAATGCTTTCTGAAAATCCAAGTATATTATTTCCACTGTATCTCCTTTATCCCAGAGCACATTGCCACTGTTAAAGAACTCCATCAGGGGAAGTAAGATTGCTGTTTACAGAGGTCATGATGGCTCTTTTCCAGCAGATTGCCTTTAACCAGGTACCTAGTGATCTTATTCTCAATTATAGACTCAGCAACTTACAAGATATGGAAGCAGACTCACATGTCTGTAGTTCCCACAGTGCACCCTAGGGATATTTTTGTAGATGGGAATAAAGCACTGATTTATTGGTGTAGCTCTATAGTGAAAGTCTCTAAATTTAGTTTCTTCATCCAGACACAATTTCTAAAAACACTAAGTCATGAAATCACATTACCACTGGAAAAATCAAGTGATTATTAGGTGACAAAAGCACTTCAAAAATGCTTTTGCTTCCACTTTTTAAATTCTCAAACCACCTAACAATTGCCTGACTATTTTTATGCTGTTTCCTCAGCAGGGAGCATGTAGACCAAGTAAAGGCCAAGACAGAATTTTACAACCTTACTATAAAACTATGGAGAGAGGATTTAGTAATGGAAGCATGTGATAGGCACTTAGCAGTAGTGACACTGTTGAGAAGTAGAACATGACATCTAATTTCTTTATATTTGATTGGTTCTGATAGCCATTGCTTATACACATGAACTGTATTGACCAGTACAATAACAGAATAATGTGCCGTGGTTGGCTGAGATGCTACATCAGCATAAAAAGCATTTAATCTCTTTGGACATATTAGCAAATAGGTAGCAACTCTTCCCATTACTGTCTGAAAAGCTGTCTTCTGTTGAATGGAACATAAGTAATCACTTCATTTTCATGTCAGGTCCTAGAGATTTGAAGCTTAATACAACATCATCTGGAAAGTTTGCTTGTCTGGAAGTGTCTGTGCATTCATTAGTTGCTACTGATGTAAATTGTTAAAGATGTTGCCTTTGACATACAGTACTTTATGTGAAGACATGAAACAAGATTAATCATATTCTTCACCTCAGTGCTAACTACCAGACTGGCTAGTGACATTTGGAGTCATGCTTCAGAATAATAATAAAAATGTTCATAGGTCAAGAAAAAACATTTTGTTTAGTTTTAAATCTGAGAAGCAAACTTAGGGCAGTAAATGCTTTCTGTTAATCAGATTTCAGAGCTGAATGGCTCCATAAACTTACCAGAGCCAGTCAAAAATATGCTATTCCATTGCACAGTTAGGAGTCACCTATAAGTAATAAACCTGTTTTATGTTTTTTATCTGGTAATAGGTAAAAGCAATCTGAAATAACTGTCATTGTGAGTACTCCAAGTCTACTGAAGTGCAAAATAAATGGGGTTTTGTAAATACTATTTTATGGTTTCACCTTGTGTTGTGATGTACTAGAAAGAGGGACACATGGTCTGTTACCTTGTCTAAGGAAAGTGCTGATTAAATTCTTTCAATGAGAATGAAAACATTGATTTAGTCTCGCCCATGGGATTAGTCGACAGAACAACAATTAACATGAGTTGCTACAACCAAGTTACTCAATATCACTCTAATCATAACATTGGATTGTGGAAAAAATGCTTGAGCTGCATGGAGTGAGCAAACAATTTGTTTAGGTGAAGATTGACTGAAATAGCCAATAGCTAAAAAGTGCGACATTGAGCTTGTGATCTGCAGCTGTATCCCCACTCCGTTGCACTCATCAGCAACCTTCAAACTTCAGTTCAGGTTGAACAGCTGAAATTCACAGCACTGCTTCACTTGAGCTAGAGATTTTTAGCAAGATCAGATTTATAGCTAAGGTGGATGTGGTAGTATACCATCCTTTTTGGGCAACAGTGATCTTTATATTCATACTACAGATCTGCAAAACTTTAATATTTAAGAAGTCAGTGCTCCATACACAGGTCTTGCACAATTTAAGATTCATTCCAAGTGAAAATCTACTTCTGTGGGGGAGGGACTGCAGAGGGCTTAAGCTGTGCTAGTGTTTAAAAGTGATGCTTTAGGAGATGATACAAGAAGCTACAACTACTAGTGAGGGGAAAAAAAAAAAGAAAAAAAGCTGTCATGAAGTTGAGAGAAGATTAGATGTCAGTAAGAATGTGCTTGACATAAAAAAGGAGGCCAGTGCATTCAAAAAATGTGTATGTAGGAATATACCTATAGTGCCTATGTTATCTCTAGCTGCACTGGTACACAGTGCTCATGGCTACCGAAGCCAAACCATGAGTCAGTTAATCAGGTAAGTGACTACCCTTCACATTACCTTCATACAATATGTTTCCTTTGTGCAAGTGCGAAGGAAGTAAACTCAGTGTAAAAAGCCAGAGTGCTTCCAGTAATTTCAGCTGTTCTTCAGTCCATCAGAGTGTACATTTAGAGATACAGTCTGCCTGTATATGCAAAAGATGGGGTCCTCTGCAAAATGAAAAAGTCTCCTTCACTGCTTCTACCTTCAGCTGGAAATGTGAGATGTAAATCCTACAAATGGAAATCCTGTTTTCTTAAATATGCTGATTATCCATGCGGCTCACTGCAAAAATTTAATTTGGTACAGGCAAACAGACAGACTTTTTAGTAGGCCAGGTATCATTTTAACAGACTGTGATAGACTGAGACTGAAATATATTCATACTTAATTTTACCAAGAAAAATATGGGCAGCAGACACATTTGCATAAATAGAGTTCTGCTTATGAATGGCTCCCAAGTAGAAAAAGTGCTAAATCAATGAGAAAATTATTTATTATTTCATGTAGCACTGTATATTATGGAATAAAGTAAGGTAGACAGGGGAAAATCCCCCCCTACTGCAAATCAATGACTCCAAAGTCATCAGAACCACCTCAGATTATTCCTGCTCCGAAAGAGACCCTCTGAGGTGGTGTGGCTTTGCAGGACTTACCAGCTCAAGAACATGGATCTGAAAAGACGCTGGAGTAGCTACCCTTCAGGACCACACAGTCAGGTAAAGGTTGAGGTTGTCAGGGATCTCTGGGAACATCTGAAACAAACAGATTGCTTTTTTTTTTTTTTTGAGTATCTCCATAGATGGGGCTACAAAACCAATATAAGCAGCCTGTTCCAGTGTTTGACAATCCTCACAGTTAAAAACAAACAAACAAACAAACAAACGTTATATTGCATTCAGAGGGTATTTCCTGCCTTTTAAGTTGTTCCCATTGCCTCTTTCACTGGGCACCGCAGAGGAGAGTCTGGCTGCTTTGCCTTTATTCACACCCATCAGGTATTTATACACGTGCATAAGACCCCCTAAGCCTTCTCTTTAAGAGAACGCTGTAGGACCCAGTAGCAGGGTCCCACAGAAAGAGTTTAAGCAGCCAGTTTGGGGTAGATACCTAACTTTCAGATGGCTGAAGGTTGCTCATGTGAATCATGGCCCTTATATTTCCTTTGTTTGATTAGCTAGTTCTTCATATAAATACTTTGGAATAATGTCCTGTTTATGGTGAAAAGAGATGTGATTAAGGAAAAAGCTTGGTATAGAAAAGATGTATATATAGAAATGTTTCACTTTCGTTTAAAATACTTCATGGATTGACAAATATGACATTTCATTGTACTACACTATGGCAGTAATGAAAAATTGCTTTTACTGCTCATATACAAAGATTGATTTTGAATCTTCGTTTGGAATTTGTTTCACCGTAATAAAAGACCATGACCTTTAGATTAATTCTGTATTTTTTAACATGGCTTCAGACCCTGATCCTAAAGGCTGCTTTACGTGAATGTAAGGTTAAACCTACATGAAATAGCTTCCAGAAACAAGATCTAAATGCTGTTATCTGAATTTCCAGTTATTAAAAAGTTAGTTGTTTTATAGAATAAGACGGAAACAATTTAGAGGCCATGCAACTGCCATTTCTGAATAGACAGATTTAAATAACAGCCATTTGCATTCAGCTCGTGTTCTCTACAGTGGTTATTGCTCATATTTAGTGTTTTACTTCAACAGTATATTGCAGGATATTCCCATATTTTTACTTCTTTCTGTAGAACATGTATTCCATCATAATGTAGAATTCGTATTAGCGCTACTAGTAGTTTTTAAACAATTTCAATGAATACATGCTGTAACTAGTAATGTTGTAATTTCTAGGAACAGTTGCTGTTCTTCTGAGGGGGAAAAAAAAAAGACAGGAAGAATGTCTCTAGGCAGCAAAATGAGATTTGCCACTTGAAAAGCACAGACTCGTCTCTGTTGAGGCAAGGGAACATTCTGATTGTCAGGCTGGCTTGCAGGAATGCTAATTACATTGATGTTGTAATCCCATTGATTTTCATTGTAGACCTGCTAGAAAAAAATGGAGATTGACTTTCATTGTAACTGTATCATGTCTTTCCAGTCTTATTTCCAAGAGAATGCATTTTTTTTCAAATTTGTTTTTTGGAACAGGCAGATTTTGAGATGAAGCGATCATTCAGTGCATATATATGTACACATGTCATGCACTACCTTTAAATTAGCAGTAGTTGTTTAATTGTTAAAATAGTATCAGCATCTGGTTCCTGTAACTATTTCAGAGAACCTGTTCAGAACTTCAAAACAGTCAGTTAGTCAGAATCCAGGTATTTCACCACTACTGATAGGATTTAACAAAAGTTATAAAGGAAATCAATGAGATTTCCTGTTCAATTAGCACCTATGAAATTACCATTACCACCAAGCCAGTGTGACTGTAAGAGTGTGCATCTGTGTCAGCAGGTTACTCCAGAAGATGGGCAGAATATGAGCTTTCCAAGTAGTGAACCTCATTTCGCAGCAGTGGTGTGAATATTCTTTAGCTTGATTTTTTTTTCCCCAGGAGTTCTGAAAACTTCTGGAAAATTTAATACTTCTAGTTTAAGATAAGATTATCCACCCTATTTATAGAAATTACTAGTTGGTCTAGTACAAATGTGACTGAAAAAAAGTATCTCATTTGGAATGGATTTAGGAGGAGAAGGGGATACAACACAATATAATACATGTGCCATATATATGTTTTTATGTATGTGGTACATACTCCATAGACAATCAAGCAAACAAGCAAACAGAAAACCTACATGTTATTCAAGACAGATAAAAGTGAATATAAAAAGAGGGAAGTCGGAAAATTTTCTGTAACCACACTGAAATCAGGCTGAACTTCTGCAGAATACCATGTCTGATGAGCAAATTTACTAACATAGCTGGAAAACTACAGAGTTTTCCTGTGTTCTTCAAAGAAATATTTCAATCTGCACCTGTGAGAGGGAGAAAAGTACATGGATTGCACAGGGTTCAGTAGCAAATGAAAGGGTTTATTTTGAAATGCAATTGGGTTGATAATTTTATTTTTTAAATGCCTAAATTATACTTAGATTGGCTGAGCTGTGCCACAACCATTTACAGTGACTAGAAGCAAAGGAGATAGTTCCACAATTGCACAAGTCTCTTCCACGTACAGCTTCCCAAGTCCAGATCCACAAAAATCCTTGGGATTTGTAAATAGAATTTGGAATTGCATATCTTTTCAGTCTAAAATAGAAAAAATAACTATTGTTGTACAGCATTAGGGGCTATGGTTTCTGTATGTGCCATTCATTATGTGTGAAAGTATGACCACATGTCAATTACTTTGTAGTGTGACTTGAAAGTTTATATGAATTTATCTTCTAGAATAAATATGTAGTTTAATTTTTGTGATTTTTTTTAATGCTACTTCATAATATCTATTTTATTCAGATTAATCTTAGTAGTGTTTAATTGGCTATGTTATATAAAAATGGTTAATGTCACTACTCCAACATGGTAGAAATGTCATTTTTCACAGTGCCAACTTGAAATGTAAAAATCATTTTCCACATAAAGATTAATATATTTCTAAGCAAGAGCTCAGCAGAGTAGTTTGAGAAATTAAATTCCCCATACTCCTTACTGCAACATAATTTAAAAGTTTATTTTTTCACACAAGTCATATTTCTGCTTGAAAACAGAATAAATGTAATGCATATCTCTGAACTGTTGAATGCTGTAACTTGAATAATTAATGGTATAAGCACAGAGGAAGAAATTTATTTTTGGTGTTTAGATGGCACATGTGTCCTTTCTGAAATCACCATGGAGTGATGGTAATTTTCTGCTGGCCATACGCAATACTGTCAAGATTCACCTTATTGCTTTTCTGGTTTCTAAACTCCTCCCTGGATTTTGGGTTACGTCTCCATTTATCTCAATAACCGGTAGGCGAGGAGAGCCATGCTCTTTCTCTGCTTGAGTTCGGCTGTGTGTTTGGCATACATCGTGGCTGTTTGGCACCCCCAGGTAGAACAAAGAACAGTGAAAGCAGACAGGGGACATGCTGTCAGATAGAGCAAAGTCTGTTGCCCGAAGAGTACAGTGCAGTCCATGCTTATGGAGTTAGGACAAGAAATAGTAAGACAGAGCAGGGAAGATTCAAGTTGGGCAGCAGTCGAACACGGAATAGGGTTGTTGGAATGCATTCAGAAAACATTTGTTGGGAATTCCATGGATTTAATTTATGTGTCTTGGGACAGAGATTTTTCCAGGTCATCTGAAACCTTATTTTTTTATAACAGAGACCCGTAAACAGCGTGGCTTCATTGTGGAAGTTTGCTTTCCAGGCCAGTTCCATTAAAAGCATCTTGAATGTGCCTAGGGATGCTATTAATGCCATTAATGTTTCTGAGTTCAGTACAAAACAACTCTTCATGAGGCAGTACTAAAAATACAAATATTTTTCTGGCTACAGCTTTGCAGATAAGAGATTTTAGATATACCCTTCCTGTTGAGTTTAAGAATAAACATGTTTGTTCAGAATAAAGTTCAACAGTCCTGCCTCGGATGGTGAGATGAAGTGAATGCTAAGTAAAAGAGCATGACAAAATGGGCAAGCACTAACTGGTGGTTCTCCCTTCACATTTTTCCCAGCTTCTGGCTGCTTAGGGACTTCGTAAATCAGAAGTTGTATTTTCCTTTAATTTTATTCCTGTTGGATAGGTTCCCTCTTTAACCAGGTCATATGTGGTAATTCCCCAGACATTGATCTCTGGGTTTTGCATGGGGAATTTACAAAGGTATCCATTCTGTGCAAACAGCAGGATGAAAAAATCACTAAACTAGAGTAAAGCAAATTGTTCCTTGAGTAACAAGCCTCCATTTCAGACACAGCATTATATATATATATATATATGTATGTATGTATAAACTAATCTGCTTTCAGTGCCTGAGCCAGCATCTCCATGAGCTCCTGCACTATGCTGGAAGTGTCAGTTTTCCCAGAGCTGGCTCAGTGTAGAAAATCCCTCTGGATGTCTATCAGAGCGATGTGAATCCCACCCTCAGGCTGCTGGCTGGCATGGGGAAATGTGTATTTTCAGAGAGACAAAACCTCTGTGTGAAACTGTACAAGGTGAAGTTGGCCTCTGGAGACTGTCATGTTCCTGAAGCCGTGAGAGAGTCCGCTGACACCTCTCATAGGAAGGGATGCTGTGTCTGACAGCCACCACTCCACAGAAGTACCTTATGTGTTTAATAAAAAAGAAAGGATTTTATCATGGCCATAGTTGTGAAAAAGCAAGCCATGTGAGAACATAGCACATGGATGACGCTTCAGTGGCAGACCACCGAATGGTCGTCCATATCTATCTAACCAGCTGCTATAAAAATAAACTCATTAAAACCTGAAGAGACAGAACAAACTGGGAAAGGAGGTATGGAAAGCATGGGGAACAAGACGAAGAAACAGAAGGCTGAAGCCTACATTACATGGTGGGGATTTGATGCATGTATCGGCATTAATTACTGCAATATCAGAGGTCACCTGTAATCCCGTTGTCGGGGTTTGTGTTCGGCACAATTACCATGCTGTGCTAAGTACAGCCAGAGTAATCTCATTCCAGAAAATGAGGTGCTTGGAAATAGACAGGATTGCAGATGTCTAAAGCAGATTTGTTTTCTGCATGCTTTCAATTTTGCATCTGTTTGTTTTGATGACGTTAGCTGGAGAGAAACCAACAGAGAAAATGAAAGCTATATATTCATGCTGCAAAATCAGACATGCTTCATTGTCAGTAACAAGAAATCTTTTTCTTCTGTTTACAGAGGCATAATCTTCACATTTTCAAGTAATTTTTAAACCATTTGGAGGTTTTTCTTAATTTGTGGACTGACATAAATGTAGTCATCCAAGTTAAATATACTCAAGTAACATGTTTACCCAGTGCTTTCTGCTTCTTATCTCCTACAAGTACTAATTTTTTATCATGAATTGGTTTCTCCTTCCCTGTTAAGAGCAGGAATCAGTGGCATAACTCCCTATTCTTCTTTATGTGTTTAGAGATGCCTGTAAGCTAAAGGTCATATTTCCTTTTGCGTTTAGTATTTTTGTTCAGTTAGAGGGATTTATTTTATTTTTTTTTATTTTTTGTAAGAGACTAGGGAGTAAACACAGAAATCATCTTTTATCTGGGGGCCTCTTTGAACCACATACCCCAGGTCTACAAGTGAAATCTGGACTAATTGTTATTTGCTTTGTGGTGCACAATAGTATGTTGCATTTCAGATCTAGTTATGTTTGAGATTATAAAAGGAACCTTCAAGGGAGTTTTATAACCATTCCATCTTCAGATGGGTTGGTGGGAAGTTCTTCAAAGAACTGAAAAGATATAAATGAATCCTTAATTTCTTCTGTGGAGTTGTTGACTTTTGCCATTTTTCAATGGATCCATTCTAAAACATGTACCAACTTTATGGTACAGCTTTGCGCTGTGTCTTCTTCATGGCCAATGGGGTATTGTAGGTGTAGGGTTGTGTTTTTTAATAAGATTTAGAGAAGCATCAATAGGGCTTTATTTAGTGAATAACAATTGCCACTATAGGATTAAAAGCAAAATTGCTTGAGTTAATATTTTGCTATTCAATGACATTAAAGGTAACAGCTCCAGATGACAAAATCAGCCTTGTGAATCTGTATCAGCAGCCTGTCACACAGCTTTTTAATTGCTACTACCTGTTTTTAACTTTTTTTTTTTATCACATTGATTGTCATACCCCAGTGTGTTAGCATTAAGTAATAAAATTGGTGACTGACGTTGACCAGACTGAATTGCACAGTCACTGTAGTGGTATTATCACTCCCTTGGAGACTGCAGCTTGCCAAGCTGTCATGATTTTTTGTTAAATGAACTGTTGATTTAATAGTAGCAGAGATATAACAACAAAACAATGCAGCTTGTACCTGTTCTGCAAACATGCATATCTTAGTTTTGTTTAAAAGACAATCTCCAAAGGCTGTGTCTGCTTGTTTCCTCCATTGTTAGTAGTCTATAGGATATCACAGCCATGAAGTACTAAAAGGAACAATTGATATCTTAAATTAAAGTACCGTTTGTGGCCCAAATTGAGTATCTTTGTACAGCAGCTAGTCTGTAAACAGTCACTGATAAAACATGCTTGATAGAACCAGAGGCAGGTGATTCAGATGGTAGTTTTCAGGCAAAGTCAATTTATCGGGAATTTGGAGAGTAATAGCCCCATTATACCTTTTGTAAGGAGAAAGCATGTCTCACAAATCTATTTGGAGTATTTGGAAGAAGTTAATGAGCATATGGGTAAAGAATGTCCATTTTCTGCGCAGTATTTGAAACACAAAAATGTGTTCAACTATTTCCTTTCAACTGATAAAAGAAAGTAAATTGAAAAGTTTTCCTGTAGAATAATGTCTGATTAAAAAGAAAGAACACAAGGATGGGTAAATGGGCAGTGATAACTGTGGAAAGAGCTTATTTGTAGAGTCATAGCAAAACCTCCGCTGAAGTTCAATATCTTTTGGAGGAGCGAGATAGCAAAACGAAAATTTAAGAAATGTAATTAGCATTTCTAAAATGTACTGAAGAGTTTTACAAAGATCTTGAAGTACCAATTGACCTGGCTATGAAACAGAAGATTAAATTCAGTGTCGTCAAGCTCAATATAAGACTTCTCAAGAAAACAAGCCATTACTATGCATGTGGAAGTATCTAATGTCTCAGGAGGAGATAGCGTTGGGTGGGCTTCCTCAGGGTCCATCTGCCAAGCCTGTGCCTAGAAAGTTGCTCAATTTCTCGGCACTGCTATGTTCATGGCAGTAGGATGGTATTGCAAGTCATGGACCTGTAAGCATGAGGCTTAACTGAAACTTCCCACCTAATGAGAATAATCTAATTTATTTCAGGGCAGAGAAAAAAATCTAAAAACATATCTTAGTAGTGCATACATACATATTATGTTATACAGCTGATATTGTTTAGAAATGAATACCTATTCTACTATTTCCTACACATCTCATTTTGTTATGCTTGGACTGAACACCAATGTAGAAAGCCTCTCTAACTTCTAACTAGCTTCTTTAACTTCTAGAAGTGATGAATTTGGGATTAATTCACATTGAAAAACTGACAAACATGATAAACCAAGACTGGAACTGCAATAAAAGCAAGTAGTTCATACAATGAAGTACCTATTCCCTGAAGGTAGGGAGTTGCTTTGAATTTCAGGAATAATCCTCCTAAAGCTAAGGGAAGGTAAACAATTTGACCATATATGGACATATAGCTGATAAAGCACAGTAAGTGTTGTACTTGGTAATTTATCTGCCTTCAATGTAGAACAGAAAATTTGCATGTCTCCTGAAAGAAGTTCAGACATATTTCAAGTAGTGTTTAACACATACCAAGCATGAGAACAAACATGCCTTCAGCTGAAGTCTTACACAGTTCTGCACGTAAAAAGCTAGAGATCCTTGTCTCTTCTGACAAATTTGGGACATCTATGGGAGTTTGAGGGTCTTGGTGACAAATAAATGTTTGAAACGGCTTTTGAAAATTATCTGCTAAGGCCAGATACTCTTACTCTCTAACTCAGTCAAAACTGACCCTGATACATGTTGGGGTCCTGCCTTCATGCATATGATTTTCTTGTTAGATCACTGAATAATGCTAGCAGGGCTGTTATGGGCCCTCATCCCCAGGACAAGACATAATACAGCTGTATGCTCCACGACCATGTTAAAATACCTGCCATGCCTCTATGCTGCCTTTTTAAGCTCTTCTTAAGAGACCTCTCTTCTGTTTCCACCTCTCTTCTGTTTCCCCACATCTCTAATTTTAAATATTTGTCAATCTATACTTGCTATTTGGGGTGATTAGTTTCATGGCAAGGTGGAATCTGTCCTGTATGTACCTGTGAGTTTCATATTTATATATATATACACATATAGAGACATGTGTCTGCTTTCTTTTCCATTATGAAATGATGAAGATGTCCTAATAAGTAAATTAGATGAAAAGATTTCAAAAACAGAACTAAGATTCCAATAGGTCTTTCAATTTTTAAGTAACAGTTGATAACACAGTGAAAAATGATACTTTCCCAACAGACATGTTTTTTTTTTTTTTTTAATACTTCATATATTGCAGTTGCCTGTGCTGGTGACAAGGAATTTGTTTTCTTCTGGCTCTTGTATGCATCTGGCACAGCAGCAGGAGAGCGAGCTGCATTTTGTTGTATTTTGTGCAGCATTAACAGAGTTATTAGTCAAGTTCTGATTGCACCGCTTTTGTTGTTGGGAGGTATGTGATGCAAAAAAGTACAACTACAGCTTTAGATTCTAGGCGAGTTTAGTGGGCTGTTAAACATGTGCTTGATATTATGGTACAGTATGGTGCAAGTCAGTCATTAATTTCAGTGGGGCCAAGGTTTCACTTGAGCTTATCCTGGAAGAAAAGCTGGTTTCTCATTTGAGAAGTAACACATTTAGAAGTCACCTGTGGGGTTTTTACTTTCTTCTTTCAGAACCCAAGCACCTGCTTGCCCATGGCCCTTCCTCTGTAAACAACTTAGAGCTGCAATTTAGTTTTATTTGTCTCCATTATCAGTGACGCACAATACCCAGCGATTTCATTGCCCAGCACTGTCTCCCTGCCTCAGCTTCTGCCAAGAGGAGCAAATTGTGCTCGTCACTTCTCCTTCTCTGCGCCTTTAAATTAATGAAGAATTAAATCATTTGTGACTTTCTGTCCATATGGTGTAAGGATTTCATAGTAGTACCATTTCAGAGTTCATTCTTGGGCAGTGCTTAAGGTGAACGCACTGACAGGCTTCTGAGAAAGCCTAAAGTGTAAGTAAACATCTTCTCTGTTCTGTTGAGTTTAACATTGCCAAGGTGCAGTTGACCCATGCAGAAGATCTTTTGAACAACCGAGCAGATGAACTGCTACAGTTCATACTCCTGCAGTGTGCTTCTTTTTATACTGTGTATCAGAATTGAATAAAAAATTTAAAAAAAAGTTATTTACTTGAAAGTGGTTGGTGGTATTTAATAGTAGGCAGGCTGACAATCATTTGTATACAAAGAACTTTCAATTTTATTTTTTTTTCTGTTTGGATTGCTTACAATGACTGAATGCTATTGTAGCTGTACCCAAGTTGGGTGGCTTCAGAAAACTATGTATGAAAAATGCCATGGCTTTAAAAAAGGTTACATCAACAAGTCTTTTAGTACTGGTGCTCTGGCTGAATACCACTCATAAAATTAGGAACATTTGAACATTACAGTTAAATACATACTTTGTGGTTTGCTCATTAGGTGCATAAAATCTTTAACTTTTTTCAGAGTAACTGCATAATATCATATTTATAGATTCATGCTTCTAAAGATGACTGCAATAACAAGTTGAAGAGTATTGGCTAAATGCTGACCTTTATAGCACGAGTAGCAATGTGGAACTTTACAGAAATTAGAGAATTTTAAGTTTGCTTTTATCAGCTAGTTCAGTATTTGAATCTAAGAATCATTTTCTTGATGTTGGTATCTGTAAAGCACGGACAGCTCTTCAGAGAGAACAAACTAAACGGAAATCTTTACCTATTTCATTAAGTTTGTAATGGGAATAGTTACTTACAGACTATATTTTTGTACTTTTTTTTTTTTAAAGAAGAAGCTACTTAAGTGCTTTAAATCTCTTCTAATAAGGTATTTAACATGACATTCTGGATCTATTTGTATGCTGTTTGTAATTACAGCCATTTGGGACTCGGAGAAATAAATAATTTCAGTTGCATACATTTCTTGTTTCCATTCATAGGATGCTCTGGCCCACTAGGAATAGAAGGAGGAATTGTGTCAAATCAACAAATTACTGCATCATCCACTCATCGAGCTCTCTTTGGACTCCAGAAATGGTATCCATACTATGCACGACTTAATAAGAAGGGTCTTGTGAACGCTTGGACTGCTGCAGAAAATGACAGATGGCCGTGGATTCAGGTAACAGATGGAGCTAAGGAGAAAAAATCTCCTTGATTCAATTGCCAGAGTCACTTAAGAAACTGATGAAGACAAGTGGTAAACTAACAGCTAGATTTCTTATTCACTGTCAGAAATGTAGCTTAGACTAAAAGGGACTATTTAGTTGCAAAACAGTAATAATCTCAACTTTGCAAATGCACAAATCTTTTTTATTTAAAAAAATGCGTGCATATGTTCCATTGTGACTCTAAGCCACAGAAGCAATTTTATAAAGACTCTTTCCAAGGAAGCAGCTTTCCACATATGCTACATTTGCTCATTAGGTCGTTAGTAGCATTTAGCAGTGATATCTCTTGGTGGAGGTACTTTGACACACTCCTTGGGCATAATTCTAGACTGCTTTAATGTGGTTTTGGCTGTACCAGAGCCTGCGGGAATTGTTTGTCCTCTCTGCTGAGCTGCTCGGTGCACATAGGTTAAGCGTTGTGTGCATCATGCTGGAAGTAACGGGAACTGTTGTAATTAAGGTTGAAATAGTTGTTCAACCATATCCGCAGGGCTGAAAATACATTTTCCCATTCCTGCTTGAGGGTGTTATGGCTAGACTAGTTCAAATGGCAGTGCCCCCTTTGTGGGCTGGATTTCTCTGCCAGCATCAAATGACTTTGGTATAAGTCATGAAGCAGCAGAATGTAAAATCTTGTGGCTGTATTTTAATGAAGGTAATGATTGCCTAGTGATTGCTGTAGGTCTTTAGTTTTGTGATATTTTTATTATATCTGAATTAGGCTAAGCTTTAGCGTCTTCAACTGTTAATTAAAATGATGCCAGATACTCGTGGAAAGAAACATGTCTACTAATCACTACAGTCAACATGTGAATATGGTGCCTCCCTTCCAGTGAACCCACCACGGGAAGAGGAGAAGACAGTACCTGAGCATCCTATCCACCAGCACTGAGATGAGCTGTCCATATGTCCCCTGGATGTGTCAGATACGCATTTCTTGAACCTACCTACCTTTGTGTGCATTGCATAATTTTTATTCAAGTTTTCATGCTGACTACCATTTGCAGTTTTCCAGAGGGGTTCCCAGATGTTTGGGGAAAAGGTGTACAGGATTGCCTGTTCATTTTTCTTGTTTGGAGAACAGACACAAAGCACTGTTTGATGAAGTTCTCTGGAGCTGGTGTGGTGAGAATGCTGGGTTTTGTCAGTTCTGAAAAATGAAGCCTGTGTTACTGTTTGTTATTCACTGCAGAGTGAAAATACAAAAGTCCTTCAAAGTATCTTAAGTCAGTTTTCTTCTGACTAGAGGGGGTTGGGAAGTTTGTGAAATTTATATATTGAAAAAGACCTGGAAAGAATAACACGAAGGGACTTGAGAATTATGTTTGCAGGAGTGGAAAGCTAATGTAGCTAACCGATAATGAAAAATGTCCATGTTACATTAGCTTTTGGGGCTGCTTCAGGGTGTGGGCTTTATTAAAAGATCTAGAGAAAAGAGTCAGAATCATTTAGCACTGGCCCCCTGGACATGGCTGTAGTCGAAGGTGACCTGGATGCAGACTGCCTGCAGCCAGTTGCTTCCATGTTGGTACAGGGAAGCCAGCACCCGTCATCGAGGCAGCTCTCAGAGAGCTGGGCAGGTTTCTACCCAGACCATAATTATGTGTGCCTTGGACTTTGCTCCCAGGGAAGTCTTCTCTTTGTGCTTACCTGGAAGGAAGGTTGGACCAAAGGAGAAAATATTTCTACAAATTTCAGCCCAGGGTATGAGGTTTGAAAAATCTGTTCCTTTTTTGGAGTTAATGACCCAATCTAGGTAGTGCCAATCCCCTGCGGGTTATTCTGTAATTTTGACAGCCCTAGTATGTAAGGACTTTCTAAAAAGCTAATTAAGTGATATGATTAATGTGTAGTAAGGTCCTAGCATTCCTTTCTTTTTCGTCTCATTTTTCCTCAGAAATAAACTTTGGTCTGTAGTTTTCACAGAACTTTCCAAGTGTTTTTTTTTTTGTTGTTGTTGTTTTTTTTTGAGTTCAGAGTTTGCAATATTAAAACAAGTTTAAATCTTAAGAGGATTTTTTTTCCTTTTCTGATGATTTCTCTCCTTAAAACACCTGGAGAGAGAAATCTAAATTTGATAGGGAGATGATACTTGTAGATAAAAACTGATCTTTAGTGTTCTGGAGAAATCCTGTTTTGATTTGACAAGGATAAAGTACTTCACAAACTCACATCTTATGCACTGCGTAGTAGTCCTTTACACTGGAGCCCTGTATGGTTCTTCAAGCCTGCAATATGACCCCTGTATGGGTGAATGGTTTATGCTGAGAGAAGAGGAGCACAGAAGTCCCATATCCTATATTTGCACAGCTTCCATAATGGCCAGGGAGGTGCTTCTTGTGGAATTGTGGAAACTTATTTTTTTTTGCAGCAATTGTGGAAACATAAAAAGACAGGGTACTTGGATGTGCTAAGTTTCTGGATAACTTCCTTCTGCTCTTGTGGGAGAAGTGCTCCTAACAACAGCTTACTCTTACTTTTACTTTCTTGACCGTCTCACCAACTTCAACCTGGATCATATTTTAGAGGGTCTGTGTATGGGACCTTCTCCACGTTGGTCTTGGAGATGGAGCAACTGGTCCAAAATATGGCACTTTGAAAAACAATGTGAAAGTGTGACAGAAATTAAATGGAAACTTTGAAACCAGAAACTACATTTTTAGGAAATGTAAATTTACATTTAATGCAGTGAACCTGAAGCTGTAGCCTGTTACTCTATTACAGTTTCTAATGCTAGATAAATCCTACAGGAAGCTGTTGGATAATGGGCAAAGTCCCACAAAATATAATTATGTAAAGGCCCGTACCTATTTTTGCCTTGTTCCATCATTATCAAATTTCTTTGTCATTTAATTTCTTTATTTATATGCAGCTTGACAAATGAAAGGTTTGAGTGCTGTGGTTATAACTCACTTGTAATGAGTGCAGGGTTTTTTTTCTCTAATCTTTCAGGTGTCTGACACACATGAACTAATTAGTATGCAATTTCATTTTCCCACATTCTCTAAATGACCTGAAAATTGAAATTGCCATTTTAAATTTACACTCTCCACATGTAATTAGTAATGGCACTACAATGCTTGTAATTGGCTTGTGATTTAAAGGGTCAGTGACCATGTTTTTGAAAGCAAATTAAAGTCAAAGTCATATCTCCCTTTTAAAGTTCTGCTGACCTCTGTTTCTCCGCATAGGTTGACACTCTGATAAAACAACACCCATGTGTATCGTTCACTGCTTTATAAGTAACACTAACTTTTAATGTTTTCAAATACAATGAGAAAAAATAAATAAATCTCTTTGTTCTTCTGTGTTTCCACAGTTCTGTGTTTCCTGACTCCTTGGAGTCAAGGAACTCCTTGTTAACAAGGAACTCCTTGTTAAAAGAGTGCTGATTTCTCTTTACCCTTTTGTCCTTTTGCATTCATGGCTTTAAAATATGCTCCTTCTTTTAATTCTGATTCCATTTTATCTCTACTCCTTCCTTCCACATAGTTCATATCTATGTTCTTTCCTTCGACATAGTTCATATTATATTTTCTCAAGGCAATATAGAGATGGCCATGGCAGGGTTGTTGTTTATATTCTCTCTCTGCCATATCCAAAGTCATTTTAGATGCTTCAGTGGAATGGATCAAATCCTAAATTATGATTCTGACTCTCACATACTTACCTTCAGTCATCCCTCTTCCCCTTCTTGTCACATTTTCTCTGTTTGTACCATTTTCCTTCCCACTCACGACTGTTTCTCTGTACCATGGTCTGCTCTCCTGTGATGTAATGGTAATATTTTAATAAGAACTGCTAATCTCTAAGAAAAACCTGTAAGAGGACCTTCTAAATCTGTCTTCTCTTTAGTGATTTCTAACCTATAGATCCATGCCTAAACATTAGATTTGTTCTTCTCCTAGTTTCACTAACCAAAGCTTATATTTAGTAACTCATCCAAACCTTGTATTTCTTAACTCATTTTTATTCTGTTCATGGCTAATTTACCTTTTCCTCCCACACAACATTATCCTTTTTTGTATCACTGCAGTTATTATTCCTGTAATACACAAAGACTTCAGCCATGATGGATATACAGAAAACACATGAGCTGGAATGTCATGAAGAACACTGTAATACAAGATAAAATAGTTAAGTATAAACAGCAATGTAAGGAATGGTGTACAGTACCAAAATAGATAAGTCGTGCAGTTAAGATGTGTGAGTAACTTTGGTAGAAAGGTGCACGTGTAAGAAACAAGCTCAGAGCTGAGAGAGCAAGGTGGGTGAATATTGCCTGGTCAGATAAAAGCCTTGTTTCTTCAGACTTCTGGAGGAGGTATGACCTTTCTGTTCTGTAAATAACATTAGTGCATTGGTATTACTCATTAATATATGGCTGATCCATAGATCAGCCTTTCTAAAGGTTGATTGGCCCAAGAACAGTAGTACTTACGCCAACTATGTCAGGGAGCCTGGAGCAGCAGAGCCACAGGCTGGGCTGACTTAAGTGCTGAACATACCAGGGAGCCCCAGGAGCATCAACCTCAGAAATATGTCAGTTTTAGAATGAGATAAGAAGGTGGGTGAAGGCATACAAGAGATACAGGGTGAAACGTA
This sequence comes from Anser brachyrhynchus, assembly GCF_964034855.1. Taxonomy (NCBI): domain Eukaryota; kingdom Metazoa; phylum Chordata; class Aves; order Anseriformes; family Anatidae; genus Anser; species Anser brachyrhynchus. The sequence goes on along the minus strand of NC_137697.1, from coordinate 73,437,633 downwards.
CTAGATTTCGTGCCAGACAGCAAGAATCTGAGTGTGCAGTGAAGTTTTGACTAATGGAAGAACAGAGTAAATTTGTTCCTGGTCCTGGCTGTGGCTGCTTGATTAGGGAAGAAGTGGAAAAGATCAGTGCCTGCTGGTGGCCCCATAATTGCTGCTGCTGCTGCACAACTGGGCTGTCACATCTGAGAACAAGAGATCCTTTAATTTCTGCTAGTCTCATGATTGAGAAGAGGATCCCCATGAGGAGTAAGCCTGGTAATTGCAAAAATTGTAATGGTATTTGAGAGACTACCACCTCTTTTTTAAAGTGCTTTGGGGACTTTTGGATATAGAAATTGTTTTTACAAGGTCGATATTAATCCAAAGGCACAGAGAGCAGATACGGGCATACGTTACATCCAGAGAATACTAAGAAAATGAACTAATCACTGTGCATCACACCGTAGCGTGGAAACTGGTTGAACATGTAAACTGTTGCTGGAGATTGTTGTATATAAATGTAAGTTATTAAATAGAAATATATAAAACTGTATATATATTTAGTTATCCATTATTAAAATAGGCACAAACCATTTCTCCAGAGACATCTGCATGGTTACTAATTTGCTTTTAAATAAAATATTCAAATATTTTATTTTATTACTATGAGAAGGAGGAGGATTTGTTTACCAAACAGCTGGACTGCTCAGCTTGATTGTAGAGTCAAAAAATGGGGGAAAAAAAGGTGGTTCAGGTTGAATGGGTTTGTTTTTTTCTCTTTCCTAGCTTTTACAGGATACAAAAAGATACAAAATACTTAGTTTGGGATTAGATTGAAATACTTTTTCATCTTAGAATAAGTCATCCCTTTCTAGCTCTATATTATACTTTTTTCCTTTCTTAGGTCATTTTTTAAATGTCAGATATTATTTTGAAATGGAAAGGCTAGAAGTCTTATATAAAATATATTAAAACAAAATGTTACAGCAATTTTCTAATCTGTTCCCTAATAGCTTGTCTGAAACTACATGCTAAAGTTTAGATGAAACTCTAGATGAGATATTACAGTTTTAGATAGATGAGATATTACAGTTTGATGGAGAAGATGCCCAACTTTTAATTAGTAATCTGAATATATTAGTGTTTTGGTCTAAAACAAGATAGTTGGTTTTATTTACTTTTCCCTTCACAGTAGATCCCTTTTAAATATTACTTTATTTCTTTTTAATATCTTCTGCTTTTTGCAGTTTTCTTTTTGTAATTTTTCTTCATTATATTTCTTGAAAATGTGATTAGATAGTCTTCCTACTGAGACTCTTAATAAAAAGGTGACCTGTAGAAGGAGATCTACACCAGCAGATTCTGGGTAAAACTTTCCCAATCCCGTGTAATTTAGAATTGCAAGGTCAGCTAAGTCTAGTCAGTCACAGAAATGTAGTTCTTGTATAGCATGTTCCCGCAGCAGAAATCAGAGGGATTGATTAGGGACCAATGCAGTGGGCGTCTCATGAAATGCATGGAAATGTTCCTTGCCCTGCAGGGTTAGCACAGAACCAGCAGGCTGTATGGGAGATGGCAGTGTTCACCCAGAAAAAACAGAACACTACAGCATTGCCCATACACAGCATTCACTAAAAATGTCTCCAAGGACTAAATCATACATTGACATGTTACTGGATTTGATGTTTAAAATCGGCAGGGTAAGACAAAGATTGTGCATGATAGTGATTAGGATACTTGTTTGAGAGGACCCAAAGTCCAGTTTCTACACCAGAAGCACTTTATTTAGTGATTACTGATGCTTTTATAAAGCTTTTTTTCTTTTTCTTTTTTCTTTTAAATTGTTCTAAATATATTGGAACATTATTTCAGCTCAGTAAATTTTATTTATTTATTTATTTATTTGTGGCTTTTTTCTTTTCTTTTTTTTTTTTTTTTTAACATGGGTGTCTCTCACAGCACCTGCAGCTTCAATCCCACCTCTGGTTCTCAGACTCCCTGTTTTTTGGTCTTACAGCCCCTCATACTGGCATTATTCTTTGTGTGTATGTGAATCTCACAAACCTACTCATAACTATTCTGACACATAAAAAAAATTACTTATAATAAAGGCTTTATAAGTTCCATCATTCTTATCCTAAATGCACAAAAAAAATAAAGTATATAAATTTATTTATTTATTTATTAAAAAAGAAAAAAAAAAACACGGAAAAATTAGCAGCTTCCACATCAAGAACTTCCAAAGAGCAAGTATACACCAGATGATAGCTGTTTGCTAATAAAATGATAAAACCTAAAATACACAGAGGTCTTGCAGAACATTCATTCAAACATCTGTTAGTAAGGGCTCTAAGCAAACTACCATCTGTCAAACCATTCATTTTGTCAAAGTTCATTTCCTCATTCATGAGTACTGTTGTATCAGCTTCAAAAAATACCTGTCATCATAGATTAAATATTTAATATTACTTAATATAGCTCTCAGCTTAGTATAATGTGGCCAAGTGAACCTTATGAAATACGATCTGAGAGTCATCATGTACGGTGATTTGAACCATATAGAAAGACTTAATCTGGTAAGTTAAGTGCTGAAAACATATTTAAGCTCTTCATTTTTTGTCAACAATCCAAAATTTTGCTTAGTATTAAAGTATTCCTTGGGGAATATCGACAAGTGACAGTAAGTACCTGAAAGTCCTTGGCAGGAGAGAACAGAAACTAATAAGGAACGTGCAGTTGAATTCTCTCAAAGCAGCTCCACGTAGGACCTATGAACTACAGGAATTAGTAAATATCTTCAAATGGTCAAAGTTTGCCGTAAATTCACTGACTTCAGTGAACTCAATACCAATGTCTGCAAGCTGCAGATCTCCATCAACACTGATATGTTTAGCATAGTCTAAAAATGCTGTTTATGTTCTCAGACAAGAAAACAAAAGGACTGGAAGCCTATTTCCTAGTTTAATCATCCAGATACTCCCTTGCGTCCCCTATCTTGGTGTCTATTTGATATTATCTTAAATCTCCTAGTTTCATTCTTCATACACACAAACACCCACACACAGACATATTCAAACAACTTTTGATTGAGATTTCAGAGATACAAAAGCAGCCGGTTCAGAGTTAGCATTCCCATGGCAACAGAAACTTGATGCTGTTATAAACACTATCCATAACATGCTCTGTCAGCCCGCGCACCAGCTTTCCTTAATAACTCTCTGTAATATGGCTGAACGACTGAAGGAACAGTACTTTTAAATGCATTGTTTTATGTTTCTGTGACACCATCTATTTTGACCGAAGGATTTTTTACATTTACCATCCTGATATTAAAAGTCATCAAAGCAGCAAGTGGTGGCATGCTGAAATGATCATATCCGTGTCTGTCTGGTTCCTTGTGCCAATAACAAGTTGCATGTGGAGGTGTCCCTGCGCCTACATGGTGGCTTGCCAGCTGTAATGGAGCTCTGTGTGGGCATCACCATCCCCCCGTGGGGACAACAGCGTCTAAAACACTTAGATGATGCTGTGCTGGTGTGTGATAGTCAAAAATGCCGTATTTTGTGTCGTAAACATTCGCTTTCAAAACCAGCAGGCCAAATGATCCTTACTTACAGTTAGGCTTCTGCCAAGTCTGACTTCTAGAAAAGAACTGATTCAAGTTACTTCACTACGGCTAAAGTTCAAGAAAAAGTACAGTTACATATGAATATATTGATATATATATACTTTTTGCTTGATACAGAGGCATGTATATACACTTACTTGTGTGTCGATGGCCCCAGAGCAGCACATGGGTGCTGAGTTCATATGATATGTGACAGAAGTTTCCAGTATGGTGGAAATAGAGTCAAAGCTCTGACACAGCCCCAGCTTTACAGACTCATGCAGTCCCTGTCTGCACCTTGGAATTTCTCTGCAATTTTAAAGGTGGTGGAAAAAAGTTATGGTCTTATATAGGCTGTTGGGAGTATAGGAGTTGCCAGCACCGTGATACTAAAGCAGGAAACAGGGTCTGAAGTAAACCTGTAGGCCTCTACTGGAAATGGTGACCTGTGCTTGTCATCTCAAAGACCTTCTAATTTCACTGGAACTTCAGTTCTGTGGACTGAAAAACAGGAGCGAGCTTTACTCTCACATTCTTCTAACCTTCTTTCTTCAAGAGTGGTTAAGATGAAGAAACACGGTTCAAGTCTCTTTTGCAGGGGTTGGGGAAGCAGAGTCCCTCCCACTGTAAGTGAAGAGCAGGTTTGAGACCATCTGATGAAACTGAACAGGTACAAGTCTGTGGGGCCTGGTGAAATGCATCCCAGGATCCTGAGGGAACTGGCTGATGTAGTCACCAAGCCTCTCTCCATTGTATTTGAAAAGTCCTGGCAGTCAGGTGAAGTCCCTGGTGACTGAGAAATGGGAAATATCACTCCCATTTTTAAAAAGGGTAGAAAGGAGCACCTGGAGAACTACAGATTGGTGATCCTCACCTCTGTGCCCAGGAAGATCATGGAACAGATCCCGCTGGAAGCAATGTTTAGGCACATGCAGGACAAGGAGGTGATCCGAGACAGCCAGCTTGGCTTCACCAAGGGCAAAGCATGCCTGAACAATCTGGTGGCCTTCTGTGATGGAGTAACTGCATCAGTCAACAAGGGAACACTGACCAATGTCATCTGCCTGGACTTCTGTAAGGCCTTTGATATTCCCACATAACATCTTGATCCCCAAATTGTAGAGAGATGGATTTGAAAAGTGGACCATTCAGTGGATAAGGAATTGTCTGGATGGCTGCATCCACAGAGAGTCTGCCTGCTACTCTGCCCTTGTGAAGCCCCACTTGGAGTGCTTCTTCTGAGTCTGGTACCCCCAGTACAAGAAAGCCTGTTAGAGCAGGTCCAGAGGAGGGCCACGAGGATGATCAGAGGGCTGGAGCACCTCTCCTATGAAGTCAGGCTGAGAGAGATGGGAGATGTTCAGCCTGGAGAAGAGAAGGCTCCAGCAGACCTCCTTTTGGCCTTTCAATACTTATAGGGACTTATAAAAAGATGGAGAGCAACTTTTTGCTTGGCAGATAAAGATGGAACAAGGGTAATGGCTTTAAACTAAAAGAGGGGAGATTTAGATTAGATGTAAGGAGGAAATTCTTCACTCAGAGGGTGGTGAGGCACTGGAACAGGCTGCCAAGAGAAGCTGTGGCTGCCCCATCCCTGGCAGTGCCCAAGGACACGTTGGACAAGGCCCTGGGCAACCTGGTCTAATGGGTGTCATCCCTGCCTATGGCAGGGGGGTTGGAACCAGATGGTGTTTAAGGTCCCTTCCAACCGAAGCCACTCTATGATTCTATGAAGTCTGAAGCTCTCAATGAGATTTTTCCAATGTTGAGTTTCTTTTCTTGGTCTATTGGAAAGCCAAAAAACATTTTACATTTTATCAAATCTATTTCCTATCAGCTTTTATAGAAGGAGAAAATATTTTAAGGAAAAATGCAGGGCTAATTAAAATGATAGGAAAGTCTCTTTTTTTTTCTTCTTTTTTTTTTTTTTTCTAGGCATCAGGATGCTCAAGGGTAACTTTTTATATTTATATGTTAACTTATTTGTTTATTGGTTGTTAATTTCAAGAAATAATGAAAAATGTGAGTTTGTTGTGATTCAACCAATATTCAGGCAATTTTTTAAGGTTCAGAGGGGATTAATCATTCAAGCCTATTCTTCCTTTTTTGTAATAACATCTGTGGGTGGCAAAATCATGTGGGTGATACAGTCTTTTCAGCAGAAACAAAGCCATCTGCCACCTGTGTGCTTATTAATCTACCTCTTTACTCCACTTGCGTCCATCTAAAACCTTGGCCTTTCTCCCTAGACAACCAGTCTCATAGCAACTAACAGATTATTCTCAAAGATGACAATATGTAGGAAGTATTGCTTTCATGTACTCCTATTTCCCCATTTGTATTTCTCCCAAAAATTGTATCACAAGGTGAACAGAGTCTAACAGTTGCTCTAGTTAATATCAGCATTACCAGGTCAGTTGGCAAGTCCTAGTTAAAACTGGAATTTCAGCATGCTTTGCGTCTTCTGTAAACTGACAATGAAAAAGGCTCTGGACTAACTAGAAAAGTACTTCCAGGTGTTTGCAGATGGGAAGAACAAAAAGATACTATGACCAGCATGATAGGCAGCATAAAGCCAGGCCCATTGGAAAAGAAGGTTTTAAGAGGGTATATGATGATTATGAGGATTATATCAAACTAGGAAGAAAAGGGGTAAGAACGTGAATTTTATGGTCTGCATTATGAAAACTGAAATATTGCATCGCATGTTTTTTAGGAACTGAAAACACTGTTATGTTACTGGCTAAGGAAGGCTAGCATGTTCTTCATAAACTCCTTGCAAAAAATCCAGACCGAGTTTAGGTTTGTAGCATCTCCTAAGGCTGGCATAGCCAAGATGACATAGTAAAGCAGGTCTGTCCTTTGCATAACCCATAACAATCATGTCCTGTGAAAGCACTCTTCAGTGAAACTCTTCCCCTTGTATCTACTCTAGTTATAAACTGCATAAAATGAAGAAGGGGTAGTGAACTATGGTTAACAAGTGCTCTCCACACATGTTCATACACCATTTGGTATCACTGCTATCACTTACTGGGTGTATTCTGGTGAAAGAACTAAGTAACTTCAGTTTCCTTGTGTGTTAAAATACGCTGGGAACATGCAAAACCCCCAGCAGAGATACCACATTGCCAGGGAAGCCTTAATCTCCTGCATGCTCTCAGCTATTCCAGTTTTTGCTTCAGCTTCCATCTTTCAGTGGATGCATCATTTAATTATCATTTAATTTCAGGTTTAGCTTTTTTTTTTTTTTTTTTTTTTTTTAACATTTAAAGCTAATGAAGAGATTTTCTTCAACAGACCCGTCATTTTCTAGCACATTTCCCTCTAAGTCTTGGCTTGAGAAGATACAGGACCTAGGCAAGACATGCTGAAGTCCAAAATGGGCATTCTTCCCAGTTGTCCTTATTGGGCTTCAGAGCAGATCATATTTGTTATCAGAGTTTTTACAGCAGCGCAGCTACCAAAGTGCCTTAAAAACATATTGAAAGGATGCAATAGAAAATACCTCTGATATTTGTCAAAGGCAAGTTAAAGAGCTTTAACTGAATATATTTGCATGGTGATTTTAAGATTGTACCTTCTGAATTTATTTCTGTTCCCTAAAGAAGAGGGTTTTCATGTAGGATTAAAAGAAAAGGGCATGTTTGTTTCTGTGCACTGAGCCTGTCATCTTACTTCTAAACTCTATGAGCCATCGATCAATTGTATTTTACATGTGGAAATACATCTAGATATTTTCTTTGACAATTGTTTTTATTTACACATTCTTTGACTGGTACTTTAAGAATTATTCTGGACAACTTGGGGAAGTGCTTTTTTTGTCTGGTGATTTGGTTGGTTTGTGCTTGGGTTTTGGTTTGGGTGTTTTTTTTGTTAGTTTTGTTTTGTTTTTGAGATATAAGCATGCCAAAGAAGTGAAAAGGATTCCAAAGGTCAACGTATATTAAGGAATTAATAGTAGCAATAAACAATTTTAGTGTTTCTTAGCTAACCCTAAATTGCAGGTAGTTAATTCCCATTTAATCAGGAATTTGTAAATGAGATGAAATTTTACAGGGCTTCAGACCTCTGAGCAATGTGAGATTGATTATGGACCTCTTTTTGAGATGACAGGCTAAAAACGCCAGTATTTGAATAATTCATATCATCCTGTTAATGACATTCATAACAACTACCTTTGGGACTAAAATAATGGCTTAATAAGAAGAAGAAACAGACCAAGCAAGTTTTTAGTCTGTCTAATTATGTAAAGTCTCTGAGGCATAAAGTGAAAGTTCTCAACAAAAGCCAAATGAAGTGAGTGCTTTTTGGTAATATTCGTAATGTACGCTCCTCCAATATGAATATTACAGTTTGGTCCAAACAGTCCCTGTATTTATGTTTTCTGTACAAGTGGGTTTTGATCTATATTCTGATCCTTCTACAGACATGGCAATTAAATTAATGGGACAATTTATGCCACTGATTCAGCATTCCTAGCTTGAAACATAAATAGTCTAACTGAAGAAAGCAAAGACATTGAGTTACTTTTAGATGGTTGGCTCGGACTAAGCTGTAAGTGAGTACAGGGAAGACTTGAGAGCCATTTGTTGTTACCGTATAGGAAAAGAGTTGGGTGAGGCACACTGAACAACAGGATCGGGAGGGCAAGTTTACAGAGGATTTGATATGAAAGTTGTGAAGAGTCTTTGCTGGATCTGCATCCAGGTCAGTGAAACAAAGAGGGTTTGAGATCTGAAATAACGGGATATTTCATCAATTTGCCTGCAAGGTACAATTCCACAATCATAGTTGGAATTACCTTTTGTAAAGTGACATATAGCAAATGACCGTGTTTGTTCTTCCAGACTATCACAAATTTAAGATAAAACAAGTTGGCTTTTCACTATGTAGCTAACTCCCATTCCAGAACAGAAGCAACAGCTGGAATGCCACCATACTTCATCTGGATGCTAGTTAGGACTTGTATCACTGTTGCTATCCTGACTGCATTAATTCCTTCAGCTAAACCTGGAGAAGCTCTGCTAACAGTGCTGGTTCGGAGAGTAACAAAAAGCCACAGACAGGCAAGATATACAAGCACTTCACATTGAGGCGTGGTGATATTCCGCAGCAGGGAATATAATAGGAACTGACCTGCTCTGGCCGTCCGTGAACCTCATCACATGCTAAGTCCTGCACTGCAGCCCCTGCTTCAGACGTGCCATCTGAGTGAAACAACAGTGTTCATTATGTTCAGGGCCCCTTGCTCTTGAAGACTGAGAGGGAATCATAGGAGGGAGGTTTCAGGCTCATTACATTTCACAGTATTGCAGGAATCATGTCAGGTTACTCCTTTCCTGAGTTTATTACAAACATTTCCATTGGCAAGTATCCATGTTTCTCATCAGCATATGCTTCTGTGGGAGCTTTCTATCTAGCTTTATCAGAATCATGACTTAAAAAAAAAAAAAATTTAAATCTTTCAAAAACTGATGAAATCATCAGGGAAGCATTGCTATAGTAAATCTTTGTATGCCAGTATAGTCCTGATCAACCCTATTTTTACATCAGCAGTAGTGAAGGTTACTGAAAAAGATATATGCTTTGTGCCAGAAAGGATGGAGAATTATTTATAGTAATGCTACTGTATCTCATAACTGAACTAGGTAAACATCACAGTTCTTTGTAAATTACATTTCTGTTATGAACGAAGCCTCATGAAAAACTACATTTAAAGTTTCAAAGACCCAGTGCTTCATGAAGGCTTTAAACTGAGTATGTTTTGGAAGCTTGCTGTTAAGGTATACTTCAGGCAAACCTGTTCTGTACTAAATTTTAGTGGTGTTATTGCTAACAGTGTAGTAACAAATGAGAGGATTATAGTTATGTATTCTGGCCAGGAGCATCGCATATGGTGTCTTCCTAAAGTCACTTCATCTTCTCATCCCTCTCCTCCTCTAGTGGATGTAATAATGTAGATGAGACAGATGCAACTGATTTTTTTTTATCTTTTTTTTTTTTTGTCAAGTACATAGTTTCTGCACACTGAATATGCTAATATTTGATCGCAGATTGCAGAGGAATATGAACTTACATTGATGGTGTTCCTAATTTCTCCTGTTCTGTTACATTGACATATTATGAATGTGACTTTTTTTTTTTCTTCCTACAGTTCTAAGGTTTGTTAAGCATGCTGGGAAGTTATTTTTGTTGTTTATTTTGTGGAGCTCTTTGGACTATTTATTGAATGGTTTCTTGTTTTTATGGGAAAAAACACGTTGTAGTTATCTCCAGTTTTATGGTCCTCCATTTTCTCACACCTAAAAGTGAAGCTGAATAAGCAACATGCAGATCTGTAGGATTGACTCTGAATCGTCTTTGAAAATAATTGTCTTTGACAATATTGACACTTTCTCCTGGGAAAATAATATTGGTTTTCATTTGTTTTTCCTTTATGATACAGATTTTTTTGAAGTTAAATTCCAGTTACATTTTGATTGCCTACATCTTCATCTGTGTAGACATCTGAATGATTTAGCATCCCAAAACACATTTGTGTGAGTCATTGCAGTCAAAGACATTAGTGCACCCATGAAAATTGTTTAATAGGTAATTACTGCTACAGAATCAGTGCCAAGAGCAGGAGACATAACAAGTCACTGTTTCCCCTCCTGTAGAAAAAGGCCACGGCTCTGTAAACTACTGAGATGAGAAAAGTGGTCTAATCATGGAGCTGGGGTGATTGTGGTGGTTAAAAGGAACAAGATTAAATGAAATTTCAAGGGTTGCTGGGAATTTTTTTAACTGATAGAGTGCACTTTGTTCCCCAGCCCTGGGGCATGTGCCGCACTCAAGGGAGCACTCCCTGAGTGATTTTTTTTTTACTTAGTTTTGTCTATATGATGCAGTTTAGGAGGCACCAGGCGACTGGCAGTACACAAGTTCAGCCTTCAGCAATGCATACAGCACTGAGTCTGAGGTACTAGATTTTATCCCTGAGGGCTGTTAAATTGAGTTGGCTGCCAAGTCTGTGCAGTTGCTGAGTTTTTAACTAACTTGCCATACCAGTATAGTGAATTTGCACCATCTATTGTGCAGACAGTGCCTCTTTCTTGTAGAATCAGGTTTGGATGGGCTGAAATCAGATTATGGCCTTTCTCTTACAGGTAGTTTTACCCGCATGATTTAGTGCTCATCATTTACTCTATGTTGTGGTTTAACCCGGTGGGCAGCTAAACACCACACAACCGTTTACTCACCCTCCCCCCTCCCTCTGGGATGAGGGAGAGAAATGGGAAAGTGAAGCCTGTGAGTTGAGATAAAGACAGCTTATTCAAACACAATAATAATAATAATAATAATAATAATAATAATAATAATAATAATAATAATAATAATAATGTGTACGAAACAAGTGATGCACAATGCAATTGCTCACCACCCGCTGACCGATGCCCAGCCTATTCCCGAGCAGCCGGCCCCCCACCCCGGCTAGCCACCCCTATATATTGTTTAGCATGACGTCAGATGGTATGGAATACCCCTTTGGCCAGTTTGGGTCAGCTGTCCTGGGTCTGTCCTCTCCCAGCTCCTGCTGCACCCCCAGCCTGCTCGCTGGCAGGACAGAGCGAGAAGCCGAAAAGTCCTTGGCCTGGTGTAAGCACTGCTCTGCAACAATTAAAACATCAGCATGTTATCAGCGCTCTTCTCATCCTAATCCAAAACATAGCACCCTACCAGCTACTAGGAGGGAAAATTAACTCTGTCCTAACTGGAACCAGGACACTCCAGCAGCAGGAAACTTTTGCATTGGAATGCAAAACCTGTTAGAGGCTGATTCTTTAACTGTGGGTGTTAAGTGGCACCTTGCTCAAGTTTCATCAAACGCTGTGTGCCGTGAGGAAGTACGGCAGCAGGCATCCTTTACTAAGATCTCTCTGCATGTGCACGTTGCAGCTGCAGTCCCCAAAGTGTGCTGAGTGAGTGAGATGCTGTGTCAGTTGCTGTTCCCCGAAGCCAATTGCAGCACCATGCACATGGGCTGCCTGCCAAGCCTGAATCTGGTACTCTCAGAGTAACCTTAGACGTAAGCCAGGCTAGGAGAACCGATCAGGCTTTTCAGCTCTTTCCTCAAACTTCTTGCAAGTATATTCTTCTTCCAAAGTCGTTGTCCTGCACTAGTACCTAAATTACTGGGGCAAGCCCCTCAAAGTACCAGGGATCTTCTATCATCCTAGATTTGCCTGGTTGCTCTAGGTGACGACAAGGGGTCTTTTATAACCAAATAAGCTGTTGCCTTTTATAAAACAGTATGTTTAACTCTTCTTCTTACAGTGTTGATTTTCACCTCTTCGTTTTAAAACACTGCCACCCATATAAATAGAATATTTAACTTCCTATCCTAAATCTGTATTTCTGTTGTATCCACAAAGCAGAGCATCCCAAGCTGTTTCTCTTAACAATTGCCACAGAAAAAATACATTTGAAAATGCTTTTAGTGCTACAAGAGCTAGTTCACATTTCACATTGGGAAGAAACTGTGCTTCCCACTGAAGTACATTAAGTAAGAAAGATTTCAGCACCAGCTTCATTATAGTCATTGCACAGTTCTAATAGTTTCTGTTTTGCTAGGCTCTGACTTGATAAATTTAAAACACATAAAGGAACCCAGACACAAAGGGCCAATTAATTCCTGGTGTATCCATATACACTGAAAGGAGCTACCACAGGCATGAAGTTAGCCCCATGACAGTTTTCTATGCAAGAAAGCTGTAGGGATTTGAAAGTGTTTTTCTTCCTCCTTCACCAGGATTTTCCTGCAAACATTGACAGAATTTATAGATCTAATTGCAAAACACACTGTCCTATTTTTCTTTCCTAAGTCATTTCAAGCTCAATATTGTTTAAATCCAGAGCACAGTTTATGATTCAGAGTACGATTCCTGATTGAGAAAGCTTCTAAAAGGAAGAAAGCCTCTTGAGGTGCAGTGGTTGATTTGTTGTGTATTAGAGTTGGAGGCTGGGGCATGGAGAGGAGCCAGTGTGGTAATAGACTATACAGTGGCTAAAACCATGGTTTCATTAGAAATTATTCCTATTATATTATCTTTCCAAGTAACCAGAAAAAATATCTTCTATATAAATTCTCATAACAAAAAAAACAAAAAAAAAAAAACAAAAAAACAAAAACAAAAACCACCTTTGTTAGATCATTATCTGGGAAAAATAAAAATAAAAATTGAGAGTGAACCTGAAAGAACATTAGATATATGCATAACTAGATCAAATAAAAGTTATTTGGTATTGGGGTATCTTCCATGCTGTCTTCCTTTTCCCAAACAGTGAAATTTGAAGACGTTTCTTAACTGCATATCTAAAAAGCAAATTGTCAATGACTGTGTTATGTTTGACTGTACTTTCCAATTTGTATTTGGAAATGGTATCCACTTTACTATTATAAATATATTAAATATATGACAAATTTTTCTATGTTGCCTCTTTGTAAATAATTTTAAATTCCGTATACAGAGTGAAATCTGCAGAAGAGACTCGAGAAACACATGTGTCCGTCCATTTACTATTCTGTGTTAACTACATTTTGAAATGGTATTAGGGGAGCTGATAGTAGTCTCTGAAGATGTCCTCTTACAAAGATATGTGTGCTGTTCTTGTTGTTGTTTGTTTGCTTGTTTTTTGTTTTGTTTTGTGTGCTTTTTTTTTTTTTCCCCCTCTTGGAAACAGGGAATGTGGAAGAAAGGTTTTCCAAGACTAAAAAGATCTGAATCTCTTGTAATTAATACCTATCTAAATTCCTGGTATGAGTCCATTCTCCCCATTGCAACTGCAAATATTTCTGAGTTTTCCTGGTATATATGAGAAAGAGCCTGTAAAAATGTGAACTTGTATAGGCAGCTTCTCCTCTCCCAGGTCTAAACTGATAAAACAACCATTGTTATCTTAAACGTGTATGAGTGTTTATTCATCACTTATGGTGAGAATGTGATAAAGCTACATTGGCATTTCTTTTTTCCTCAAGAACAAAAATATCAAAAGCCCAACTATTTCAGACAAATAGCAGAGAAACAGCTAGAGTACCTCGAAAGCACAGCAGTAAAATACTGTCTTTCCTCACTTTCCCATTTTATATGTAATAAGATATTTTAACAGTGATGTTTGATCATGTTACCTTCTTAATAGATACATTAGATAGATTACATTTCCAAGTGAGACAAAATCTTGGGACCACACTATAAAGAATAAAGGGATTGAAGTGTCTCATCAGCAGATACCTGATCCATCTCTGGCTCACGATACTCCTGCACTGGGGCTGCCATCCCAAATAGTAAGGAGGGCACTGTGTCAGCCCTGCTGGCTGGGAGCAGGGATAAGGAATATTCATATCTCTTGATAGCCATTGATAATTTGTCATTGACTTCTTTGGGATTAGGATTTCATCTGTCATCTTTAGATAAATGAATTTTCAGTGAGAATCAAAGAAAAGTCTACTTACTTGCTTTAGAGAACATCCATGCATTTTTACTTTCATTAAAAAAAAAAATGTTAATTTGAGCTTAACTCAGGCTCTTACATAGGGTTTGTATATTGGCCCCTGAAAGAACAGAAGATTCAGCCTTCGGTAAATCAAAGCACTGTTGTATTTCTTCTTTAGGAAGGAAAAACCTAGTAGTACCAGTAAAATTCCATGTCCCAGTACTACAGCATAGTACATACTTTTGTTTGTTTGTCTGTGTGTGTATATGATGAATGAAAGATAAAAGTAATTAATACAAGTGCAAAGATAGTGATTTAAATGATACAGCTGGTTTTTTTCATTTCTGTGATTAAAAAAAAAAAAGAAGGAACCAAATTAATCTAGGATCAAAATTATGTCGTTCAGATGGTTAGTGATACCGTTGCATTGTCATTTCAGATAAACCTGCAGAAGAAGATGCGAGTCACTGGAGTTATAACCCAGGGTGCCAAGAGAATTGGAAGTCCAGAATATGTAAAATCTTACAAAATTGCATATAGTAATGATGGGAAGTCGTGGACAATGTACAAAGTAAAAGGCACAAATGAGGATATGGTAAGTTAAGTCATCTGTGTATGACTTAACTGTGTATGACTGTGTATGTCTATGTCTCATGGTTTAGTTGCCTTCGGAAATATGAGATGTATCTAGTAGATAAGCTTAATTACTTGACAGCTTCATATAGGTTGCCTTGTAGTTATGTTTCTTTTTAAAAAATCCAGAGATTTTGACTTTCTTTCTGTTAAGAATTTCTTATTCTTTAATTGATGTTTTTATAAATATTTTGTCCCAAGGCTAAAAAAAATCCAGTTTATTACACTTAACTGATTTTCATTTTAATTAGTTTACCAGTAATTACTCATTACTCTGTTTTCAATTCAGTTTTATTACACTGGCAGATTACCGTTAACCCTTAAAAGCATAGAACCCATTCATCAATGCTAACCTCTGTGCTGCACAAACAGTATCATCCAGTGAGAAGTACATGCTTACACTTTATAGTTACCATTTATTTTTTGTACAGACTTCTGCATACAAAGCAGCAAAAATCCCTTTGCTGTATAGGTTAAGATAGAACAAAGGCACCTTGCAGGGTTGGACATGTTTTTTCTTATGCAGGCAGGAAATTAAACTGCTGGGTGAAAGGTGTGTAGTGAGGAAAGAAAGCAAAATACATACAAAGCATATCTAGTTAGAATGAGGAGTAAATAGGGAAATGCTTATAGGTTTAATTCAGCTCCCGCTGAGATCAATGGGAGGGTTATAGTACACTGCAGTGGGAGCTAGAGCAGGTTCTTGAAGTAGAGGGGAAGAGTAAATGTCAATCAGTGCAACTAATTGAAGGCTAAATTGAATAGGGGCTATTTAATGCACTAATTAGAAAAGAAGATGTAATTTACTGCGTTAGTAGATCGAGTTCCTAGGAGTGACGAGATAAAGGCCCACAGCACAGGTGGCAAATGCACACTGGTGCAAGACAAGAGCTTTATTTTAGGTTTTGCTTAAAAACTTATATGTTGGGCACTGGAGGAGATAGGACAGCCTCAATCTGCAAAATACTTGCAGAGAAACATGGAGGACAGGCGAGAAGAAAAAAGCAGGTATTTTGAGGCAGGGTAATCAACTGCACCTCCTGTAGTGCTTCTGGCATGTTTTATTAAGATGTCACTTTGCCATAGGTGTTCCGTGGAAACGTGGACAACAACACCCCGTACGCTAACTCCTTCACGCCTCCAATAAAGTCACAGTATGTCCGGCTGTATCCTCAGGTTTGCAGAAGACATTGCACGTTGAGGATGGAACTTCTGGGCTGTGAGTTATCAGGTGCGTTCTCTGCAATCACTGTGTCTCTGAGCATCACATAAAATCATGAAATTGAAGAATCATACAATCATAAAATCATAGAACTATAGAGTAGTTTGAGTTGTAAGGGACCTTAAAGCCCACCCAGTGCCACCCCCTGCCACGGGCAGGGACACCTCCCCCCAGCCCAGGCTGCCCCCAGCCCCATCCAGCCTGGCCTTGGGCACTGCCAGGGATGGGGCAGCCACAGCTCCTCTGGGCAGCCTGGGCCTGGGCCTCACCGCCCTCTGAGTGAAGTATTTCTTACTAACATCTAATCTAAATCTAACCTTTCTTAGTTTAAAGCCATTACCCCTTCTCCTATCCCTACACTCCCTGACAAAGAGTCCCTCCCCAGCCTTCCTGTAGCTCTCTTTAGGTACTGGAAAGCTGCTGTAGTGCTGCTTAAGCAAGCACCACATTTTTGTGCCTGTGGCCTAAACTACCTCAAAGTGGTTTCACCACCTGGTGAAATGCAGTTGGCAGGCCTGAGTTTATCCTGGCAGAAATTTGTCTCTTTTTATGTAAGTTACATCAGCAAAAATACTTATCTAAATAATATGAGTGACAGAAGTGGATTGCAGTAGGACAGTAACAGGGATAGGGTAAAGTGGCAGCTACCCAGTATCGCATTGTAAATCTTTCTGGCACCAAAGCTGACCTGAGTCATTTCTCATGAGGACTGGGCGACCACACTGGTGCGTGTATGACATCCTCAGAGGTACCAGAGTGCTTCGGCTGCCTCTGAAGACCACTCATGCTAGAGGCAGAAGTATTTTGCTGGTCTGCTTTGGACAAGATTTCAGTTTAGATTTGTTCTGTGGGTTTCCAGCAGAAGCAGGGATTGTATCATGTAGCAGAAAAGTAAATGAACAAGTGGAACCAATATAAACCCTCTTAAGGTTTGTAGTAGCAGAAGTTATAGCTCAAAAATGTAAAGCCTGACCTCTAGCCACTCTCTGCAAGAACCGTGTTCCCATACAAATTCAGTAAAGCATGTAAATTTTTTATCTTTTTCAAGAGATCAACCTTTTACCAGTGGAAGCACTCCACTGAATTCATTTAAGAAAGATTTTTATGTGGCTGCCTGTTTACTGTACAAACAATATTCATCCCGTTCACGAATGATATATCAAAACAGCTGGAGTTAAATAATCCTCAGTCCTCTAGTGGCATCAAAACCAGATTCAGAAATGAAAAGTTAATGCATTAATCTCAGTGTAGCCCTTTTCCAATATAGATAGGTTTGAGAGTAAATAGAAAATTCTGTCTAGCTGCTTTAGTCTATTAGATTTTTTTTACGTCTTCCATTTCTGGAACTGCAATTTAGAGTAAGTCCTTGCCGGAATGACCAGGAATTGTTTTGCTCAAAGAACTGTGAAAGCTACTGAAGTGAATTAATTCCAGTGGTCTCCTAACAGTTTCAAGGTTGTCATTTCCTAGAACCCTGGGCAGCCAAGCCTCAACAGAAGCATTTCAATCTTAATGAAAGAGGAGTATAATTATATATAACAGCAGACTAATACACTGTAATTCCAGGTGGTCTGTCTTTCTTAGGCAGAAAAACATGTTGAGATGTCTGGCTTCTTTGACAAATGCTGGTGCTTCAAAGGGAGTCACTACCAAAAGGACTGAGACTATGTTGCAGCACCAGATCATCCAAAAAGTTAATCCTTCCTTAGTACAAATTTCATCAAAATGTTCAATATAATCTACTATAGACTCATAAATCCCTTTACTTGAAAGGACCCATGGTCAGATCTTATTGAAAATCTTGATCAGTGCTTGTATAGTTGGCCATCAGTAAATCAGGCATTAATTTGCATGGTCTTGTGTTCCTGCCTTGCCTGTGTTTTCCACATCTCTGTGTTGTAAATTCCCTTTCTACCACAGGGTATTCATTTATGGGGAGACACAGATCACAGCTACTGTTTGTTAGAATGCCTTTATTCATTAAGCTGTTATTAGCATTAACATCAAACTTTCAACAGCAGATAATTTCACACAACATAGTCACTCACTCGTGCAATTCACTCACACTCAAACATCTGCATATGGCAGGCACTGCCTTCTTGCAGGTGGTCCACTGTTGTTGCTGGTGTATTTTGGTGGCCATGGGCAATTTCAATAAATTCCTAACGTTCTGAGTTTGTCACTTCTTGCAGAGGAAAGTTAGTCCCCAGCACTAAGCAGGGGACACTTGCACGTAGCATCTTCTGAGCAGGTAATTTTTTTCTTTTGGTCAGTTGTTTTCTGGTATATATTTCTCCAAGCTAACAATATCTAAAAGCACTTTCACACAAGGAGCCTTTTTAATATTTGCATTTAATATTAGATTCCCCTCCCCTTTTTCATGTTCAGTAGTATCTACTCTGGAGAGGAATTCTATATTCATTAATAGTAAGAATTTTTTTAAATGTCTTGATTTTCAGAAAATAAAAAATATCAGTGTTAGCATTATAAACACAGATTTTGCTAGTTCTTCATGAATCCTCATCCAAGATAAGATGCATGTAAACCATCACATGCAGAAGCATTTGCAGTTTTGTCTCTGCTATGTCAGACATTTAATATTTCTGTTGGAGTGCTGAGCTTTTTTGAAAGAAGTTCTGTATGACAGCAATGTACAGGACTCAGAAGACTAAAATATTGTGCCATCAGAAAAGACAGCAGAGAATAATCTCCATGTGGATCCTTTCAATTTTCAGACCCTAATCCACACTTTCCCAGTGTTTAGGTTCCTCATTAGTTCACTGCTCCTTTTTCACTGGGGTAGGCCAAATAAGATTTCTCCAAACTTAAACCTAGATGGGTTTAAACGTACACAGTCACCAGTTACCAATTATCACAGGTGGTGATATTCAAAGCATCTGAAACGTTTTGTCCTAAGATGCTCCTCTGAGCTTAGCCACAAGTGTGTCTACATCAGTTCTCATTGATCTTAACAGGTTGTAGAAAGGGAAGAGGAGGTTTAATCTTTTCAAAGGAACAATATGAAGCAAATTGAAAGAACATGCAGTACAGTGGAGATGTCTCAAGGAGTTGTGAGCATTATTACAAATACACTTCTGTGACAGATGCCTATCTACAGACACAAAGTTTTGTAGCACTTTGATGATTCTGTTGTTTGTGTTATCAATAAAAGCTCACCTCTCAAAAAATAAAAACAAAAAACAGTCATCATATTCCATGCAAGGTGCCATGGGAAGTGACCATGTGTGATCTGCTGCTGTTCTGCCACCCATAAACATCTAGGTTATCTGTTTCAGTTTTCCTTGTTCTTCTCACTTTCTCCACTTATTTGCAACAACCATCTTACTCCTCTTTTGTTTTTCATTTGGGGCAGATTAGAAGGAAGGCGGGTGTGAAATGCCATTAATTCATGCACGGATGCACAGACACACAAGCAGACACATCTGTTGTTTCATAAATCAATAATAATACTCAGAGAAGATAGAACTATTTTGATGGATTGGACCAGCACTGAAAAACAGTTTTGACAACCCATGTTTTTGTGTCAGAGCCTCCATCAGATTCCTTGGATGAAGCATTCCTGCTGACAGCCCTTGTGATCTTGGAGTGATACTTCAGAGTTGAATAATAAGCAAAATCCTTCTCTAAAGCAACAGATGAGTCTCTCTTATTTACACTATCAATTGCTCCCTCCTACTCCCAGGAAAATTGTTTTGTTGTTTTTAAGTAGATAGTTCCCTCAACAGGCAAGGCTTCACATTTTCCATTTTTGCGCTGAGAATCAGTTCTGAAAAGGTTTGTTGTTGTTTTTTTCCCCCCAGATTACCTCTGTTTTCTGTTTATTTTTGATTGAATATGATACATGCCAGTATTTCAAAGTTTAAATACGGTTGTTACTACATTAAAGAGCATGTTGTTATTACCCATCTCTTCTAATTTGCTCCTGCTGTTTGAACCCCCCAGGGGGCCTAGACTTACCTTCCCTGATTTGAATCCCCAATAATTCCACCTGATTCTGTGGTTAAACCAACTGGAGAAACACAAAGTAGAATCTAACCAAAAGGTCTTTGCTAGGAATATCAAAGAAACCAAACAAGATTCAGATCTTTTAAATGAGGGAGAGCATACTGTGGAGAAAATGATCTTTTAAGAAAAAGAGAGCCAGCTTTGATATCTTGCTCAAATAAAGTGAAACACAATATGATAGTTTTGAGTGTTTTTTTTTCAGTGGTCACACTGCTCTGATTTTATCAGGAGATACCAGCTGAGACGGGTCATATAACTGCAGGAAGGTCTTCACAATTTACCAGTGTGCTTTAAGAGACACAGCTGGTGACTTAGCAAATGATTACCTGTAAGGAACTAGCCCAGTGGCTTGGGGTCCAAACATCAGGTGGAAAACTTTTGTCTTATAAAGTCAAGGTCCTCTCACCCACAGTCATCAGAGGGTGATGCACTCCTTGCATCAGCCCTAATGAGGTATGCTAAGTCCTGGGAACATTCTGACCCATTCAGTTTGAGTAAATTAAAATATTATTTGCAGGTTAACTGAGATAAGCCAGCCACAGATCTGAGTAGGATCACCGAATTTATGGAATGACAACTTTGGCACAACTGCACACATGCAGATTTTTGATAGCTGGAGGAAAAATATTAAGGAAGATGCCTCTGTTTGTGTTCCCACAAATATCCATCCATCAATCATTGCTCCACGCAGTCCACTCTTCCTGAGCACTTTTCATCCCTTCCTGTCAGTCACCTGACTTGTTTTAGTTTTGTTTTGCTTTGTTTGCTTTTAAACCTTAAAACCAGGCAGCTCACCTCCCTCCCTCACTTCCAGTACTGTTGTTACAGTGCTACCATCCACGGTTGTCTCGTCTGTTGTCAGCTTCCCTCTTCTCTCTTCTGGATCTAGATGTGCTTTGTGTATTATCACTGTATTGTAGCAGGGCAGAGCAACATAGAGTCACTTATTAAATTGATGTTGTTTCTATTTGTTTTTGCTGTTGTTGTTTCACGGACACCCAAAGAGAGGAAGAAGCCCGAGATCTATCTTAAGCAGCAGTCAAAATAACTCAGTTATGTGGGACATCCACCTGGTTTAAACAAATAAGCCTATAACTATTTCTCCTACACAATTCTCTACTAATATTCTCCCTCCCTCACAGACCTTATTCTATAGTCTTCCATTCTGCCAGCGTGTGTGGAGGCTTTGTTGTCTGGGTATCAAGTAATTGGAAAGTGTAGAATGGCTCAGTGCTTGTTAACATTATACTTCAGTAATGGCATTAAGAAAAAATCATGTTTCCTCAGTACACAGGGGCATGGGTTTTGTGGCAAGGCATATAAATATGATAAAAATGAACTGATTAGGGGAAACAATATCAAGCTACTGGACAGGAAAAGAAAACCAAGATAAGAGACAAAAATATTTTTTTCTGTTTGTTTCCCTTCATAAATTTATGTGAGCATAAAATACTTTGAATTCTCTATCTTGTTTTCAATTCTTCCAAGGTAGTGTTGAAATAAAGTGCCTTGAATTGGCTATTTTTCATGTGTTTGTTTGCAGCTTCCCCCAACAATACTCTTGATTAAAGCCCTTTCTTTGAGAACTGCCAGTTTTCTTTTCCATAAGGGAAAAACCTAAACCACTTACAGAGATAAGTAGGTAGTGTCACAGATCTTATTTTGCTGTTCCAGGTTGCTCTGAACCCCTAGGGATGAAGTCGGGACATATACAGGACTATCAAATTACTGCCTCCAGTGTTTTCCGGACGCTCAACATGGACATGTTTGCTTGGGAGCCCAGGAAAGCTCGGCTGGACAAGCAAGGCAAAGTCAATGCCTGGACCTCTGGACACAATGACCAGTCCCAGTGGCTGCAGGTAAACTTTCACATAAAATTTCACAGGCATTATTCTTTGTGGTGCCAATATGGGGAAGATTTACTGGTTTGGGATTATTTTTTGCTCTCCATTGTGAGTATAACCATCCTGACCATGCCACGTGCAGATGAAGAAGCTATGAAAGGCTGCACAGATCTTCATGCTTTTGGTACTGCTCCATTGCACTGCTCCATTGCAGGTCAGATTGTGCAGCATACAGAGATAGCCAAATGTTGCAAGGTTCCCAGCAACCAGGAATATTCCTTTTTAAATGAACACAAATAGTGTTTGCAGGTCTGTTTCACTGGCTTCTCCACTGTTGAGAGAGGTTTTCTTCCCCCTTCTGTCCTTCCAAAGCTCCCTGGAAAAGCATATTTACCTGAGATTTGTGCACATGAAGAAACTTGGCCCATAGAAATTATCTTTGTCTAATTGAGAATGCTCAAAGATTCATTTTGAGGCCAGTCTGAGGCTACTGAGATTGATTCAGCACATGAATTCATTATAAAGATGCACGCAGGAGATGTTTTCAGCCTGAGTGTGATTTATACAAGTCAGTAGTAGGCTAATGTGTAAGATTGCAATAAATCACCATATGGAAGCCTATTTGACCAGTTGCTGACACATTTACATTTTT
Source organism: Anser brachyrhynchus (assembly GCF_964034855.1). Taxonomy (NCBI): domain Eukaryota; kingdom Metazoa; phylum Chordata; class Aves; order Anseriformes; family Anatidae; genus Anser; species Anser brachyrhynchus. Next base: position 73,415,194 of record NC_137697.1, on the reverse strand, counting down.
TGAACTGTTGAGAATAGCAGTGTTTTGAATTAGCTGCCATTTTGCAGTGGAGTTCTCAGCAGGAAGCCTCAATAGTGCTAGACGTGGTACTAACCCCCTGCAATCTTTCTACATATAAATTATGACATATTAGCTTTTTTACCTACAGTTGCTAAGCAATTTAGCAATATGATTACTGTCTTTTCCCCAAGTTTACACACGTATAGCACAGAAGTATCAGTTGCCTTGTCTATTTAACATTTGAATAACTGCAGATCTTGGGATTTGCTGAAAGTTTTTTAGCGCAGCTGTTGAAACCGCAGTTAGCAACTTCTGGAGAGGAGGAAGATTTTATTGCTGTGTTTTACGGTGGAGAAGCAGATGAAAATGTTTCTGCAAGTAAAAGAGAGGCTGTTTTATTGCATCCAGTTTTAGCCCCGTCAATGATGCCAAGAAACCAAGATTGTGCAGAGGCTCTGCAGAAATACCCTGTGGTGCATTATTCCTCCTGTGGGTGACAGTGGATTTTCAATTAACTACATATGGCAAGGAGCTGCAGAGTTAATTCTTATATTCTAAAATTTTCTGTTCTGTTCTAAGCCTTGCTGTAGTTGAACCTGCCTGAACCTGTAAATTTAACCTGGACCCCTGTGACCACTTGCTAGGTCTCTGTAAGTCCTTTGTCAGGCATATTTTTTAATCTGGTCAAAAATTTATCAAGAAGTATTTCTGTTTTTTTTTTCAAAAGAGTATGATAATATTTCTTGTTTGAAAAAAACAGAAGACATTAAAATCACTTGTTTTTTCAGTGTCTAAACTAGACATTAACTTATACTATTAGCTGTTTTATCTTAATTCAGTCCATGAGTAAAGATGAACTCAGATTCTTCAAGACTGGGTAACAGTTCTGTAAGAAAAACAAGCCTGTCATTTAAATTTGTCTGTTTGATGTTGTTTTGTTTGCTGGTAGTTCTCTCTTTTTTTCTTTCAAATGCATAATACTGTAACCTTTTAATGCACTGACTGCAATTTTATCATCATGCTGCTTTCACAGAATTTAGTCAAAATACATTTGTACGAAAAAGTATGTGAAAGCAAACTTATCTGCATGCCCTTTTCACTCAGCGATTACATATTGCAAGGAATGAACCCAATAGCAATTCCATGGTATCCTAAAACAGGCATAAAGTAAGGCACAGATTTCTAGATTTCACTAAAGTGGCTGTCCTACCAATGTGTTATTTCACAGTGTTAGCTTTACATGCCTTTTGAATTTTCTCTGCATGCCTTATTTGGTTTATCTTTTATAATTTTCACTAGAAAGCCTATAAAATTGGGTAAAAGTCTACTGAATGCCTTTAAAAATTATTGTCGTAATATGTGTTATGCGGATGAGTCAAACAGCTTTGTTCCAACTGGTAGTTATTTTGGGAGAACCTTGCCTAAATGCCGTTGTTATCAACTGTTCCTCTTCTTAAAAGCTTGTGTGCTGACATACACATCAGGGAGCCTGCTGTGATAATGGTTGCTGAGAGGTGATTGCATCATGTGCATAAATGCTACTTGCTACTTATGGGCAGTTCACAGCACTTTTGGATGAACCCTAGAGATAAATTCTTCTTTGTCATGAGCTAGGGTTGTTTTACTCTGTTTGTTTTCTCTCTTTCAAAAAGGGAAATTCTGAATCTTCTATTTATTTTAAAATGCACTTACTAATAAGTAAGTTCTTTGTCTTGAAGTGTTTGGGATTGCTGCATCCATAATTTAGCTCCAGAGGCAGCTATGTGACTCATCACAGAGGCAGTGCATTTTCTTCTTTAAGAATATTACCTTATCAGTGCTGCAGTTGTTGGAAACCTGTTGTGAACTAAGCTCTACTCACTAGATGAGCTACAGGTTCCCTGCACAACACTTGTTTACATCAAACACTATCATTAGTAGAAGAAAAAGATTTTCTGTGGTATGGGGGAAATATGAGTGTGACAAGATGACCAAAGTTGTCATTTTCCAGCTCAGTCATAATCTGGGCACTAAGAGACATGGTTTAGTGATGGGACTCGGTAGGTCAGGTTGGTGGTTGGACTTGGAGGCCATTTTGAGCCTAGGTGATTGCCTGATCCTATGGGTGTGAATTCCCCAAGGTGCTTGCTTCAAGGGAGACACTTGCTGTTCCTGTAAAGATGCTGCTGCAAAAGCCATATATCAGTTACCTGGCCTAATTCATAGGGTAGGACCCTTCATTGACATAGGTAATCTGCCTCTTTATTGTCTCTCTACTTGTTGTAGTCGAAATCTGTGCAGGGTGGTGATACGGAACAATGCTGCTGTTCAGCAGGGTACCAAACCTAGTGGGAGTAATTAATTCCAGCAACCAGCTCTGCTCCTGAATGCACTTCCTTAGGGATTCCCTTCATTTTGGAGACACTGCTGAGAACTTATCTGAAATACAGTAAGAGAAAAAAAAAAAAAAAAAAGGTTCAGGGGAAGAGGGGAAAGGGGAAGGAGTTGGTGCTGAAATTTAAAAGAAGTAATGGTTTGCTTCCCATCATTATGTACAACCTTAACATAAACCAAGCCAGGTACAGCATTTTGGGTTAATTAGTGAAAAAAGGAAGAAAAACTTAAACACGTAAGAAACACTTTAAGAAACACTTAAATATTGCCTTAAAGTCAGCCCCCTTTCTCTCATTTTTCTGATTTGCTTGTCAGCATGATTGGCTACTTCAAGCCAGTTCACAGTCTTTTGCAAGAATTTCTTGGTGATCTGTGATGAGGCTGTTTTTCCAATTTTGGGAGTGCTTCTGTTTCTCCTGAGCACAATCCAGGACTGTAATTCCAGCCAGTCACCACACTCCCCATTTTTTTAGATATTTGGATGTGTTAAAGTACTTCCTGTCTTACGCCTGGAGTGGGGCACTGAGGCTATGAAGATTATTGAAATGATTCCTTATCTTTCAGATGCTTGGTGACTGCTCTTGTAAACAAATTTTCAACCATTCCGTATCTCATTTTCCTAGCCAAGGCTATCATTCAAAAGAATTACTATTTTCCTTAAAATCCATCCCCACGCTAGTATTAATTTTCTGCAGCTACGAATTATGAAGTCAAGATAGAGGCTTAAATCTGCTTTCATCTATTTGCTGTTAGTTAAAGGTTTGGTGTTTTTAAATATTTCCTACTTCTGCTAGACCGGCAGATGCCATATCCGTCACCGTATTGATTTCCCACTCTGTGCCTAATGAGGACAGCAGCGCCTTGTGCTTTAATGCCTTTGCCCGTTTGTCCTTTGCCTGGTGCTTCAGCAAGTAATTTCTCTGATGCTGTTTCTCTGAACTGCTGTCCTCTGCAATATTGCTTGCAGCCGAGGCATCTCATTTCATTTGGTGTTTCCAAATAGCTGGAGTTTTCTTCTTCCCCCTTAACCATCTCCTTTACCTAAATTGTTTTGTATGTTATCTTAGTTCTTTCTAAGCACACAGACGTCTTGGTATTTTAAATTAAAATCAGTGAAATGCCGGGGGTTTTTTGAAGGTCCGTATCTCGACAGAGCACAGCTGGATGAAACGGATACCCATCTGGGAAACCTGCTGAGGTTCCTTTGCATATCTGCATTATCTTCAGGCCACCAGCAGCACTGCCGTAGCCTTGTGTTTCCAGTTGTACTTGAAACTTCAAAACAGTTTTCTCACTGCAAATTTGACTTTCACCTACGTCTTTAGGTTGCATTATTTTTCCAACTTGATGTGCATGGAAGATAAACATGATACAGTTAATTCACAATTGTTTTATATTACTACCACTGAGCACTGATGATTTAAGAAAATCATCCTTCCTTTAAATAGTAGAGTGGAGCAACAAACAATGTCTTATTCTAATTTTCACTCACTGATTGCATGTGATGGAATCAGATAAGCACTATTAGGAAGAAAACAGATGCTGATAAAGATAGCAGATTGCTGTGAAGATTGGCAAAGCAACTGTTATATATATACCTACATCTTTTTCAAATGTGATGATTGTTAGTAGTATAACATGTTTGGGTTGGGTGTTTTTCCTGGCAGCCTAATCTCCACCATTAGATAATATTCTCGTGATTTTTTCATCAACACCATTCAAAAACAGTTGTCTTAGTGCTGCAATTTGACTTATTCTTTCTGTTTAATATGTTATCATATTTTCTACATCACAAAGTCACTTGGTTGAAAAGAAAGGCAGAATTGTATTCCAAATATTTCCTCACTTATTTTTATCAGCTTAAACTAGATGAATTTTTAGATGACGAGAGTTCTGTAAGGTGAATCCTTCCCTTTTTTTTAATACGGGAAGAAAACACTTTTTTATATCATATTGATTAGCCTAGTTTGTTTTCATGGTGGTGTTCTTTCACTCAATCACAAAATAAAAGAATGTTGTTTTCTGTCTTTCATGTGGTATTTACTACTACTCTATTGTTGCACCTGCTTCTTTCTCCTCTGTTGTGCAGTACTTGCCTGTTTATTATTAATGAATTCTGCAGAGGCTTGCCAGATAGAAAATCACTATACTGTAGCATTTATATATGCTGAAAACAATGCAGAAGGAGAAAATTATGTGAATAGTTTAATTATCTTTTGAATTGTATCATTAACAAAACAAATATCTCTACCAATACTGGTTAAAGTAAACAAGTAAGTGGTTTCTGTCTGGCCACCAGCTTAAATATTTTATTTTCATACCCACACTCTGGAAGAAAAAAAAAAAAAAAAGTTCAATGTCTTAATTAAGGACTTGAAATACCTCAAATTGGAATAGGATAAAATGTTAGTTTAAGACCAATCTAGTAATTAACTTAATGAGGAAATTACATGACTTCTAGAAGGCTTGGAGTGCTAAGCAGTATGTTGTGACTGGTCTTTGAAAGATAGAGAAGTATTCTGTGGGAATTGTAAGCTTAATCATAACATATAATAAATGAAGGGGATGAATCTTTCTCTGATGCTTCAATAAATCACAGTCCTCTCAAGCAGATCAGGAGAGGAACCAATGTTCTTTACATATACAGCAACAAAGGTCTCTTGTTCTTCAGAAGCAAAGCTGGTATTGGTTTTTAATTACAATTTCTCACAGGCAGAAAAGTGAGTTTGTAGATTTCAGATAGGAAAAGGGAAGTTGTACAGAGATAAACCTTGCTCTGTACCACTCTTTTTATTGGGATGCTGAAAGATATTTACAGTCAATATTGGTTGTTTTATCTTTTCAATTCAAAATTATCTTCTTCTTTTCTTGTTGTTCTTGGAAAGGCAGTTTTCATTTTCTGCTTGAAATACTTAACTTGGACATTCTGTTTTAGCAACTCACTTTTGTTTTATGCTTACCTCAAAGAGCTTTCACAGACTGATGGTCCGCTCAGTCTGTTAGTTCACAGCATGCAGCAACATAACAAGGCAGGCTGTGATTAAAGGATTAATATGGATCTTTTCTTTCCCATACTTTGCCAGGAGCTCACTATAGATATAATTACTCTATGAAAAGTGGCTAGTGATGGAATAAGGTGGTAGTGGAGAAATAGTTCCTAGTGATATGGTCAAAGGCAAAACCAGGTAGGGATGGGTACCCACTACTAAATTGCACACTGTTAAATATACATACTTTGCAATGCCTAGGCTGGAATGCCAAGCAGGTCGCTTTTGGCCCATAAACCACGGACTTGCTTTCAGAAGTAGTTCACTGCCATTTGCTTTTGGGATGCTGTAGATTGAGGTGAACAGCAAGCTTTTTTTTTTTTTTTGCTTTTTTTTTTTTTTTTAAATCTAACAAATTCCTATGCTGCCAAAGTTTTTTTAATGCTAGCAACAAACACACATAACTTGGAGAAATGGTATTAAGAGATATACCTTGATTTCCTAGTCACAGTTATCTGTCAGCAAATATTTGATGGCCATTCTAGAGGTCAATCTCTAACCTAGTTTTTCCCCAAAATCAAGTTAAATTTCAAGTTAAATGCATTATTCCCATTAATAATGTTACTAAATTGTGCATTTCAGCATTGCCCTTCCTAAATTGCTTTTGACTTTGCAAAGCTCTCTTCTACAATTCATTTTATGGAAATGTTTATAGTAGTAATTGAATTTAAGCCTTGAAATTAAATAAGGCAGCATAAAATCTTAGTTTATTTTGGCTTTTCAATACTTCATTTAGGCTGTATTTTACTGTTTAGGTATAAAAGTCTAGAGCCTTGGTAAAGACATAGATTTTACTCTAACTGGCGAAATACAAGGAAGAGGATTATTAGAAGGACAGGAAAGATGCAGATCTTTGTTGCAAGGTGTCCAGCAAATAGGAAACAACTGGACATAGCATATTAATTATTTCCTGGTGCTTGGAATTCATAGCTTGACACCTTCACAGGCAGATACAAGAGTCCATCTGAACTGTAAAGCAGCTAGGATTAGGATATTATAGGAGAAAAACGTTTATTGCACGAATACTACCATGTCTTGCTTTGTTCAGAAGGAATTATTCAGAATTATTTCCTACTCCCTCTGTTAAGTCTTCTGTAAAAAATGAGGGGTTAACTCTCTGTTCCAGAGCATATCTTTGAAATACAACAAATTCATCACCACTAACAAAGATTACTTGAGAAGTTTCCATAAACAGTTGAATCATGTCTAGCTTTAAAGCATTGCAGGAGAGTACTGTCAGTTCCCTTACTGACTTGTGGTTATTTTCTGTATCACTCCCCTGCAGATGAAAGTTAAATTGAATTATGACCCATTTCCTATTACAATAACAGCTTTTGATCTTGCTTTAAAAAATCTGGAAGTGTAAGCGAAAACTCCCTCCTTGTTCTGAATTTTGATGTACGTAGCATCTGAGTCCTTTTGTTACTGTGTATTTACATTGGAAATTTTGCTCTTGCTTGATGCCAATAGCAGCACCATCTGAAAAAGGCATGCATTAAATTTTAATGGAAAGATGTTAGCTTTTCATTGTTTTAAATTCCTGCCCATTTTACCTAGCTATGCTTTCCACTGATTTGAAATACTGTTTTCTCTCTCTGTGCAACAAAACTGTACTTTCCTTCCCCTCTCTTAAAATGAGAAAATGGCTACAGAGTTGGCTAGGTACGAGTACAGAAAGAAAGGCTGCAAATATGTTCCCTGTTCGTGCCTTTATTCTTCCATGGCATTGTTTCAAAATAGAATCCACTTTTTCCAAATAAAACTGTTCATTGTTTTCATGGCTGCACCTGAATTAGTTTTAGGCTCATGCAGAATTGGACACAGTTTTCGGCCCACACATACTTTCAGTCTAGACAAGACAAAAGGATGACCAAGAAAATACAGATGAAGGAGAGAAACGAGCTGACCTTGGCAAGGTCAACTATCTTTTAGCAGCGAAAAAATACCTGCTGTAAAAACAGACAAGACAAAAGCTGATGCATGATGAAAGCAAAAGAGCAGTGTGGAACTGGGTCTAGTTCTGTTTTCTGGTTGCTCAGTGCTTTATTAACTGGGCTGTGCTATTCTTATTAGCCCTTTATGTTTGTATAATATTTCCTAAATGTTATTTCTTGACTAAGCAAGGCACTTTTATATTTTCTTCATATATCTGTCAAGATCGTACAAGTAAAATATATCTTGGAAAGGCACTCTTCACTGAATTGGCCTCTCAATTTTGCATTCTTAGCCTTTTAGTCTTGATACCAGTTTAACAGCTCTGTGAAGCTGTATTACAAGATTCTGGTTGACTTCAGAACTTTTTTCTTCAACATCTGCTATTCATTTTCTTATTCGGTTCCCTGCATAATGTAGATAAAGACAGATGGTTCCTAGCTTGGCAAATAGTGAATGGAGATCATATATATGTTTTTGTTAAGTAAATAATGAAATTGAGGCATAAACACAAAGAAGTTTTAATGACAAATAAACCTCAAATTAATGTAAACCTCAAAGGCAACTAACTACCCTGCAGCCTTCTTCAGAGAAGGAGGAAATGTGCTTAACCAGGCTGACATTTACCTAGCAGTAAGCAGAAAAATGAAACAGCCATATCCCAGCATGTTAAAGCCTCACATAAGAGTACGGGCATTTCTCTTGCTGTTTCTGAATCTTAGCCTGTTCATTGGTTTTGTTGCGTGTTTTTCCCCAGTAACACCCCAGTGATAGTTTAGTGTTGGTTTCAGCATAATACTTAATAGCTTGGCTTTTTGTTTTTAGTTTCCGTGTTAACTCAGGTGTGTCTATATAGCAATGTATTGTGCGAGACCCTCTTTCCACCCTGCTTAATAACATCCATCCTGCTTGATCCTCAGGTAATGCAAGAGCAGTTTCCCTGTCAGAAAACATGACAGAGGAGAAAAATCTTAGCAGAAAAGGTGAGTTAGAGAGAAAGAGAATTTAAAAGGGAAATGACAGTAGACACAAAAATACTGCAGCTAAACATTTCTTCAATTATCTGGGTCTTGTTCAAAAGCACCTTCAGACTTTTAATATAAAGTGTCGGAACAGGCTCTCGCAGGAGTTCCTCGCTGATTCTGAGCCTGTGTCTGGGTGTACAATGACGGACAGAAGTTGAGAGTTGGTCACTGGGCATAAAGACGGAAATAAAGGCAAATTTTCTCAGAATGAAGCCATAGTTTTTAATCTGTAATTCATCTTGGACATCTGGACAGAGCTGAGAAGGGATTTGAGTTGACAGTGCTTGTGCTCGTTTGACAGTTGTCCCTAAAATAAGTCAGAAAATGGATGATTTTAAAGGAATGCACGCTTTAAAAGTTTGTCCTGTGGATTACAATAACTGCTTGCCTAATTACATCCTATACATAACCAAGTGTTAATTGCTTTTGTTGTTGGAGTGATCTTCTTCGAAGCTTCATGTTTAATTAACCACAAGATATATTAGTCCTATTTCAACGCAGACTTTCTTTGTTGTATAATTAAGCAGAAAAATATTTTTACAAGTTATTTCTATATATAGCTCATAAAAGGAAAACACCTCTGTAAAAAGAACAGGTCTGTTTCTTCCAGAGACAAAAGTAACAATATTTAAACCCATCTTAGTGGGTCATCTTTGTTATGAGGTAATGAGAATTATGACAAACAAATACTGTTTTAAGCTAAGAAGTATTAAGAAAACTACCAGAATGTTTTCAAAGGTTTTACCACAGATGGTTAATGATCCCCATTTGGCAACATCACAAATGCTACAAAGGCTTGATACAGTATTTATAAATAGAGTAACAGACCCTCACCGCATATTCCTTTATCTGAATTTATTTTTACTGGTTTTACTTTGTGATATTTGTCTTGTTATTTGTCAGTTACATTGAATTCAAACATTGTGCTGTGGGTTCAGTTTTGTGTGCTTCTACATATTAGAGAGCATCCTGAACTTTTAAAAACCTCAATGTCGTGTTGCAGGAGTAGTTAAGATTTGCTTTTTTGGAGAGTACCAAACAGCTTCAGGTGATGTCTTTTTATGGAGCCAAAGAATGAAAGCAAGAAGTTTTTAGAAGGTATTTTTGTTGTTGTTTGTTTGTTTGTGTTTTGAATCACTAGCTAATCTACATTGCAATATTGAGACTGTAAAACTCACTGACACCGAATTGGCAAAACATGGATGCCTCTACACTCCTACAGCCAAAATGGGCTTCAGAGCATAGTGGCCTCATAGCTGAGAGCCACAGAGAATTCCACCGCAGAAGAAGGCCTTGTTCTCAATGTCTCCCGTTGACATTCAGCCCATGAAAGTTCTCCAGCTGGGCATGGAAGTACCATGATTTTTTTTTGTCCACACATAAGTATGCGTTGCATGTTAATACATGTACAATGAGTGTGGTGAACCTCAGTCAGATAATGTGAACACCACAATATTACATCCCTGACTGGATGGCACATCAGGAGAAAGTGTGCCAAATCCAATTGAGCTAATGGGACTGATAGCCTTACCAGCAGTAGAGAGGTGCCTGTTGACAAACGAATGATGCATTTGTTTTGTTCTTTGGACAAACTTGCCTGTTTCCTGTCTGCAGATCTAGCTCCACAGGGAGGACTGTTACACTCAAAATAAACCTCAGAGTGGCCTTAAAGCAGCTGCCAGTTTAGTTATTAGTTGTTGACCATTTTTCACATCAGCTGCCACCAAATTGTTTATTCTTTTCGCTTCCTCCAAATGTACATTGATATAAATTGCCAGACCAGAATAAGATTTGCTTTATGTTCTGAAATACATCAAAAGGGGTTGTTTTCATTTGAAAGGAGCTTGGAAGTCTTGTTTTCCAAGGTTTATAGCAATAATTCATAGTCCTAGAAAGTCATTTGATATTAAAAATTAAATCTCTGTTTTATGAGAATTTAAGAGTTATTTGGGGGTTATTTGAGAGTTTCTACATGGTTCCTTTTATTTGCTTTATTCCCCATTCTGATATATGTGAGTTTGTGATGCTAAGGCAGTCTGACTCTATAGCAAGATATAAGCTAAATATTTTTTTGTAATGCTAAGATATTTCTTCATTTAAAATATACATCATAAAAAAACACTTGAGAATGAAGGATTTTTTTTGAGTATTTTGCGTGTCTGAATGACTGTATATCTGACTACATGTATATGGGGAGAGTGCAATCTTTTTCCACAATATTTTTTAAATTTTTCTTATTGCATTCCACTCTCCTGTGAAGCTGTCATAAAATGCTATCTGTTTTTAGTTCTGTTGAAACAATAATGACTCCTCCTACTGGGGCAAAAGAAGATAGATAGTGAAGGACCACGGTGTTGTATTTCTGCCCCTCTGACAAGTCAAACTTCAAATGGAGTAATAGCATTCTGGAAAAAAAATGAAGCCATTGGAAATAAATGTTGTCATGTTGAATAAAATGTAAGCCAACATCTAACTCTGTGATTTAAAAAAGTCTGTCATCTATTATGGAAGCTCACACAGAAGTTGGAAATTGGGGCTAATCAATTTACATTGCAGTCCTCCTGCATTGCATGAGCCTTTCCATTTTATTTTGACTGAAATGAGAACTGAATTCTGGGAATTAGATTTTATTTCTTGCATTAAAAGATATAAGCAAGTTAAAGTTTAATGCACAAGAAAATAAATGAAAACATTAAAATTAATTATTCAAATTTAATCTGTTCCTCATTTTTAGAGACCTATAAATCTCACTTCAGCATTGCACTTCAGCCATTTAGGCTGTGTGGTCTTAAAAACTGGAGTAGAGACTTTCTATGAGGAGCTTTCTAGACAATTTGATCATCTGTCACTTTACATTGTATCACCCCTTTACTGCACAGATTAAAGAGAAATGCTTGAAAAGACAAGTCAATGCCACATTTCTAACAAAAGCAATGTTTATAAAATGCAGATCTCTTCAATGAACCCCACTTGATTTTAATCATCACATAGCAGGGATAAAAATAAAAACAGACACTTCTATAAGTTTGTTCCATTAATTAGTTTATTACACCAACTTCAGGACCACATTGCCCACAGAAGACTGTAGCAGCAGTTTGGTAGGGTTTTTACAGCTCAGGAAGAGGCATTAGCTAACCTATTACATTAACATAGAATATTTTATTTTTACAGAACAGTTAATACCCAAGATAAACAATGTCTACTTGAGGCAGAAGAAGAAGAAGCCAACTAGTATATATGGGTTCTGGTTCATATGTGGGTGGCTGAATGCTGATCTTTACTCTTTGAATTAAATATGAGAATTAATGTTGTGATGTTTCAAAACAAAGTACCAGAAGCACTACCCAGACTAGCAAAGTCAGTGTAAATACTGGTAGTTATTTCAATATGGTTTTGCCAGAGTATATGGGATAATGCCTGGGAGTAATCCATATTATGCATTGCAGTCACTAGTCATACACCTCCATGTTTGATATGAGACACATCTTGGTATGTAACATAACAAAAAACAAAAAAAAAGGTAATGGTGCAAAGAAATTGCACCATTGGGAATGGAATATGTGGTATTCTCCTCAACATGAGAATTAAGTAAGGGCACATGAGATTAGCAGTCAGTATGTTTATAGAAATAAAGTAAACATCCCATATGCTGTGGAATTTTGTGGAGATCAAATATATAAGTAATCTCATCACAGATTCAGTAAATTCATGGAGGATAAGTGATTGTTCAGATACAATTTCGGAAAGTCCTTAAACCAACCAGATATAGGAAGGTCATTCTACCAGGGGCAAAAAGTGCTTTTTAGTTTTCCTAAGGTTTAGAGCTGTCACAAACAGGATACTGGGATCAGCTTTGGTCTGACTTAGTCCTTCTTGTTGCTGGAGACAGCACACGATCTTTGCTTCCTGACAGGATAAAACCATGAATATTTCTTTCTTAGAATTGTAGGCAGCAGTGGCTGGTAGCCATCACTGTCAGTTCTTCTGGAAAACATTGTCTATTTCTATTCTTTTAAAGAAAACTCATAATATTGTAGAATAATAGAATCATAGCACCATTCAGATTAGAAAAGACCTCTAAGATCATCTAGTCCAACCTTTAACCTAGTACTACTGACAAGTCCACCATGCTAAGCACCACATCTATATGTTTCTTGAAGACCTCCAGGGATGGTGACTCAACCACTTCCCTGGGCAGCCTGTTCCAATGCCTAACAGCCCTTTCAGTAAAGAAATTTCTCCTAATCCAACCTGGATCTCCCCTAGCACAACTCCAGGCCATTTCTTCTAATCTTAATCACTTGATGCTTGGGAGAAGAGCCTGATCCCCACCTTGCTACAACCTCCTTTAAGGTAATTGCAAAGTGCAATAAGGTCTCCCCTGAGCCTTCTTTTCTCCAAGCTACACAACCCCAGCTCCCTCAGCCGCTCCTCATAAGACTTGTTCTCTCTACATATGTTATGAAGCAATTAAGTATTTAAACCATAACTGCCAAAGCAAGGAGGAAAAAAAACCACCACCACCACCAACAACAACAAAATCTAGTAGCTAAAAGTACTTGCATTCAAAATTGCAGTGGGTATAAAATCTTTCCATTGACGGTGACTAGCAAGTACCACAGTGTTTGCCATAGCACAGAGCCCTATCATCCTTTCAGTGCCTCCTTTACTAATCTGTCCTTATTAAAATAATGTAAAGTGAAGACTAGAGAGGGGGACCAGGTTTGTGCAACAAGAAGCATATCCTCATTACAAGTGAGCGTTGACCTCTCTAGAGCCTATTCCACTTGCCACTTACAGGCTGTATGAACTGAGCACGTAGGAATTTTATGCCTTCTGCACCCCATTTCTTCTCTGTATTGCCCATTAGCGGATAATGAAATACTGCCCGCTCTATATAGATAAGGAAAGTGTGTGTGACTCAATATCACAGTTGAGTCTTAAGTGCTTGCACAGAGATTAAGTGAGAGGGTAAATGGTTAAGACAACTGGAGAGAAATATAGATAAAAGTTGTTTGTCTCACCTTGGACTTAACTGTACTGTCTTTCTTAATTACTTGGTTATACACTTGTTTAGTTCCCCTCCTGAGTTATATCTTAAAAAAAAAAAAAGGAAAAAAAAAGAAAAAAAAGAAATGAACAAGGATACTTGAAAGTAGATACTTGATGATTAAGTAGAATTCATTTCCACCTGGAAAACAGTCATGTTATGAGGAATATGAGAGACAACTATAAAAAACAGAGCTCCCATTACAAGAAGTAGAGAACATCAACAGTGGGAGTCAGAGTAATGAAAAAAAAAACAAACTACTGAGTGGTTTACACCATGCTTGATAGACCTGAGAAACTCTGACTAATGGTTTTGTGGCTGTGAGAGGTTGATTTGAATTCAGTGGCAGACTGGACAAGAACTCATTCAGCCCTTACAGGAAGAAAACCTTTTAAAATTACTAAATAGACAAAACACGTTAGACTGAAGGAATTCACTTACCTGAAAATTAATGGAAAATGCAGGTGTATCAGGCTGAAACGTATGTACTTTGTCTTTTCTATCTGCTTTTGGCCACTTTTGGAGGCAGAGTTCAGGGCTCTTGGTCCAGCTTGTGCTCTTATGTCAGTCTTCTGCAGAGACATCTACCATACACACGAAGGGATGAGAGCTAGAGGAGAGCACAAGTCAAAACAGAAAAAAAATAAAGTGAACAGGAATGTGGGGACAGAATAGTGATACTTCATTAATCTTTTTTTATTTTTATTTATTTTCTTCTGAGATCTCTGTGTAATTCTGTTGTTTGGAGAACTGCTTTCAAAAATTGCTCTCGTGTAGCTGGAAGTAAATCCTCAGTGCTTCGTGACAAACGGGGCATGTGCCTCTGTGTTGTGTCAGTCAAAGTCGTTTTCTGCACTCAGCTTGCATGACCTGGTTGTCTCATGAATAGTGACAAAAGACTGATTTATCAGCTACATGGATGCTGCTCTGATTTTATAGGACTTTCAGCTTTATTGCTGCAGAATCACATCCTGCAACTGTTTCTGCAATTTACAATAGAATTTACTCTGTTTTGTAATCCTGTGAGGATTTCATTCAAGTATGACTCCTTACTACGAACAGTTGCATCTGTATTTTTTAGCTGAATCTGTGCAAGTCACTGTCGCTCCATCTGTGTCACCTCTCTTAAAGAGAGTCACTTCCAAAGAGTAATTTGTGGTTTCATGAGATAACTGAGAGATACAGAATGAGCAGCGCTCTGGAGGAGGCTGTTCCTCTCCGTTGACTCTCTACTCACTGAGTTTACTCAATTAGTGTTGTTTAGAAGCCCACCTTTCAGAAAAAAGAAGTCAGGTGAGATAAGAGTACCTCAGCTTCCCATTTGATATTTTTAAGTTATTTTTATGTAATTATGCAACTGATCTGATTTCAGTATTCTTAGGGTAATAACTGGAATTATATTTCTACACAATAATTTAAATGCCAAGAATGGTGTTATTCCAGTATGTTCTCCTCTGAAATCACCAAATCACATTACCAGCTAGCCCTCAGAAAATGGAGAAAACCTTGGGAGTTGGCAGCCAGGGCAATTACCAGTATGGACAGATAATACAAAGTGTTTGGAGCTGTTTTAGCAGATCTGCTGGTTCCATCCATGACACTGTACTGTAAAGAAGTCCTTCAGGCACTGTCAGATGGCCAAGAAGGACTGCATTAGAAAAGTGTGATAAGTACCCAAGGTCTATAAGCATGTCTTCTTGTTTAGATTTTTACTTGTTTCATGTCAAGCACCGTATTGTATCTTTCATTAAATGGCTGAAGTAGCTTCAACATAGGATGAATTACCTATGTAAGCAATTAAGTGGGTAGCCAGGAGAACAACACATTTTGCTGTTACCTAATCATTTTACTATCAATATTTCTAAACTCTTCAGTTAACTTTATGTGTGAGAGTGTCAAGTGATCTTCACAATATTGTTTCTCTTACTGAGTAAAATTGAGCAGAGGAGTTTGCACTTTATAAAAGAATAAAAGAGCAACTATGTAAATGGACAAAAGAGGGTTTTCCGTGAAAGGATTTTGAAGTGTTACTAATGGTATATGAAACTTTAAAGGTACTGACAGTAGCTTTGATTTGTATAAGTGACAATATTTTTCAGCCCGGTTAAATAAATGGCTGGAGAATAATTGGCAAGCTTGCTGATAGCAAGCTATGTACAAAAAGCTTAACTTACTGCAACATCCAAACATGTTTGTGGTACATTGATGAGTATGTAATCAAGGCATAGAACATAATTAGCTATGTCCACCATAAATGCTAGTGGGGAATGGAGGGCAGGAATAGAGATTTAAAATCTGATTACTCAAATCTGCATGGCTCTTTTAGTACCAGACACTCTGTTATTAAATGCACTTGCCTTAATAACAGTTGTAAAATATCATTGTCAGAACACACTATAAAAATAGGGATGGCTTATGTAGAATTTGGTGTTCAATTATAAATGTCACAGGGAAAACAGCTGAGTGAATTTAGAAACATGAGCACTGTGAAAAGTACCGAAAAGTAACTTCATGAAGCGAGCTTCAATCTTTCGTGAGAGCTCACAGGAATCCTTCACTCAGATAGAACCTGAAACACGCTTCACTCTGCTTTGTTTCACACTGATCGAGGTGAAAGCACGTATTAACTGAAGCTCAGAGTAACAAAAACGTGTGATTTAGGTTAAGATATCATGAGATAACACAGAATGCCTAACTTTCCACTGAAACAATATAAGGTGGCTTAGTGGTTACGGGGGGTGGGGGGAATCTGATAGGGAGCAGAAGAGGCAGCAGGCAGATGCCATGCAAATAAAGACCTTGTCCACCCAGCAAAAACTAAGCAGATGCTTATAAATTGTCTGCTCCTGTCACCACTTGAAATAGTGGGGCACAGTGAGATGGAAAAAGTTATGTATTACGAACAAGGGAAGAGGAAAAAAGTGTTGCTTATAAGACTTTTTTTTTTTTTTTTTTTGGATCTTGCATGGATGCTGCAAATTCATGTTTGATCCCTTATTTTGGGCTTAATCTTTTCATCACATTTATTCTGTATTACTTCTTGTACACATGTCCATATTAGTACATATTTATGCCAATATGCATTTTTACAAATTTCAACAAATACAGAAATACATATTTTTTTAATGTAACATTTCATAATAGCATTATCAATGCATTTTCATTTTATTTTTACTTCATTTTATACACATATAACAATTAGTACATTTATGTTCTCCATCCCCCATACTGAGTAAAGTCTAGCAGTGGCTGGCTCTGCTTTCTTTTGGTTTTGGTTGAGTGTATCTGCTCAGAGGTATATTCCATATATTCTATATTCTAAACAGTGCCCGCAAACAGTGCCCAAGGGCTCTAAAGGATATTTTAGCCAGCTCTGCCTTTCTGAGAGCACCTGAGTCTGAAGAAGCTACTTGTTAAAAATTCAGGTTCCCACAGAATGACCTAGTGAGGAGTTCTGAGCACAAGCTCAATTACCCATTTCCACCAGCTTTGCAGACTGAAATCTTTCCCCATTCAGCTCACAACACTTCTGCAGGAAAAGTGGCTTGCCTGTTTTCCTTGGCTGGAGAATTAAGTTAGCAGGGTCTGAAGCTCAAAGTGACTGTGGCTGCTGCCAGCTTCCTCTGGGAATTAGGAACATATTGCAAGACCTCATGAGGCCTTCTTGAGCAGCTGCATTGCAGGGGATGAAGTGGTGTCTCTGTGGCTCTGGAGAAAATATGTAAGCCTTAGATGATGTTCAGATTCATCGATCCGATGTGTTGCATTATACTGGATGACACATTGCAGTCATGGACTGGTCACGTTGCCAGAGTAAAAATTAAATTAGTTATCCAATTGAGGGGAAAAAAAATGCTGTCAACTGAATGCATATCTCTTTTCAAATTCATAGAGAGGCTTTGCTCAATAGCTGTAATCCACACCTTTGCACTTCTACAAACCACACCAAAATTGTGGGATTTAGAAGGGGAATTAGGGTATCCTGAGGTGCATGTTGATTTTATAATTTAAGTATGTCACTTAAAAGAAAGAAGAAAAAAGGGAAGAATCTTTTAAACATTTTACCAGTGAAAAGCAGCACAGGTGACGTACTCACGTTAAATGACAAGTCTGCCTTACTATAGAAAAGTCCAGTACAATATCCCTACTGTGAAAAATAATTCATAGTAAGATAACAGGAATATAGTCTGCCTTGAAACGGCAGCAGCCAGAATCATGTTGCCAACATCCTGCCAAACATCCTGCCAAAATTTTCATGTGGATATTACATCCCCTTAAAACAACCAAACGTCTGCATTCACACACCCTAGCCCTAGACCAGTGCCTTGCAGATGGACTTCCCTTGTCCAGGTAGGTATCTGCTGTCTCCGTGACTCTGATGCTCCTCTACCACAGCACTTTCCAAGTCCTTCCACGATGATTCATGAAAATCACGGGAAAGTAGAGGGCAGATATTTCTTCTTTATAATGCGAGGCGCCGCCCTGCTTTGGGCATGTACAAGTTGTATGCATGTTGGTTTGGAAGCAGTGCTCAATGCATCCATGACAGTGGAGTCGTTTATTGCTAATCAGTATTTATCGCTGCAGCTAGGCAAACAATCTGTGATGTTTCAGCACTTCTGCATTTATGCAATCACAACGCAGCCAGATGTCAAGATTTTAAATCAGCCATGCTGCATATACTGTAAATATTCCACACTGATATGCATTTAAAGCTTATATATCAAAAGAGAAGCACAATTATGAAGCTCGAGGAGTCTACATTCACTAGCTCAACACACATAACTTGGGGAAAAATAATTGTTTCTGACACAACCGGTTCAATATCAGGGAAACCAGTTACAGCATGTTACATCATAACCAATTTCTCTTTTACAATGCCTCAGTTCGCTACCTTAACCATCAAATGGAGTAAAAGGTATTTAATCTCTGCTTGTGTTAGCATATCTCTCGTCTGTGCTTCAGTGCAAGTGAACGTTCTAAAATTCTGAAGGAAGGTTTGTAGTGGTGAGCTTGGTATAACACGTTTTAAGCAGTAAGTAAAAACTAGCAAATAACACTTTTTAAATACTTCCCTTTAAGAAGTAAACTGCTGATTTTATTCCTCTTTGGAGGAAAAAAATAATAATTTTAACATAATTAAGCAGATTGCAATAGGCACAAAGAGGACTAGATTTTTATATTGCTACCTTTCATTGGTGAGATTGTTTTGGAGACAAATTATAAAAAAAATAGACAGTCTGACAAGAATGCTCCTAATTGAGCAGCTGTGGGAACTAAACCTTTGTTTTATGCCTGTCACTGGTGTTTTAGCTGCTACAACAGCTTCCAGCTTTGTGTCAGATGGTAGCAGTGGAACAAGAGACATGCAAGGCTAATCAGTGTGCTTTTGGGAACTGAGAATAAGACACAATATATTCCCCTTTGGAGCACAGGGAAACTACAGTAATTTAAGATCACACCTGCAAAAGGCAAAAGAAGGTTCCCTGTCTCCCTGTTCCGTGCATGAGCTTGCAGATAGGAGACAAACCTAAGCACAGTTGATATATGTGCACCGTTTTGAAATGCTATTTTTAAAATGTTATGGATGGAAGAATATTTTCTTTTTAAATCAACTCAGATCATTGTAAATATAATTCATCATATTGCTTGTATTTTACGGGGATTTAACTCACAGAATTTTTCATACCAATTGGAGAGGATGATATTTGCAATTGGAAAATATTCCACCATTATGCGGAATGCCACAGTGATGAAACCACTGCTCCTGTACCCATCAGGCATGATGGTTGTTATCTACAGTTTGATTTAGAGCAGTAGGAAAAAAAAAAAAAAAAAAAAAAAGAGATTTCTCTAGAACCTTAGTAGTATAGGAGTATAGAATGAAAGTATCAGGTCAACATGTATTAGCAGGTCTCTCCCTCTCCTTAGATTTTCAGGTCTGCAGCAGCAGGATGCTTACTCTGTGGGAATGTTCTTCTTCACTGACTCTTGTATAACTCTTTACCTATAGTAATCCAGTTTCCGATTGCATCTTCTTCCATCACTGAGATATCTGTCAGCTCAAATGGTCTCAGGTTTCTGCATCAGTGGTCTCTCTACCCATTTCTGAGATTTTAATCAATGCTTTTTGCCTAATAGAAAGGTTCTCAAAGGAGATAGGAAAGAAATTATGTTGACAGGGTGCTGAGGCCAGCTGTGCCTAGGAGAACAGACTGGGCCTGGTCTCAGCCTGCAGCTGTGAGAAGAACAGAGAATTCCTGCTCAGAGTGAGGAAATGGCATATGAGAATGGGATAACACCAGATGCACAGTGGAAAGAGAGGACCACGAGATGCTGTCTGATGGGACGATGTCTATAACAGTGGATAGGAGCCTTGGACAACGCTGACCTGCTACTCCCCAGGGCAGTGCAGGTTCCTGACCTCCATCCCTTATGCCTCTATTCACTCCAGAGGGGCCATGCTGTATTTCCCATCTCCATTCCGATAAGAGACTTCCACAGGGAACAATGAAGAGGAACAATATAAAAAGATCTACTTTTGTTCCTGTTACTGTTTGTGAGCAAAAACTGAACAAGCCAGCTGCAAAACACCCATAGCCTCAAGCTGGCAGATGCAGGGGCATTCTGTGGCTCTTAATATTCATAAGAACTTTCAGAAGCTGGTACGCCCTTATTATATCTCCATCTACAATCAGCTGCATGGCAAGAAAACCTCCCTGGATCCAATTTCAGGATTATCTGAGAACAGATGCCAACGAGGATTGGACTGTGTATATAACTATGAACCTTATTTTTATGACATGATACCCTTGGAACAATTAGAACGGCAACTTGGTAGAGATAAAATTATCAGCATTTAGGGAGAGAAAAATGGATGTCACATCCCTTCTTAATGTTTTGATTTTCTGTTTAGAAAAAGCTTGTTAGTCCAGGAGTTTGTGCAGATAAAAAAGTATATTACAGAGCTCTACAGTAAGTAACACATAAAAATACTGGCAAGCCCCATCTCATTTCTTTTAGTTCAGCACTTTCTTTTCAAAGAGATTAGTTCCATATTTCTCTGGGATCATTGCATTTCAACTGCTTTACAGAAATAAACCTAACTTCTCTGATACCCAGCCTTAGAAACTATGGGCATGATGAGCAAATGAAATACAATCTGTGTGGAATGCAGTACATTTCTTGCTGTCATGCTGGTAAATTTTAAGGTGCACCTGATGTGAGTTAAGTTTAAATGCACTTGTCAACAAGTTAAATGCATTTTCAGTGCCTGGTAAAATTCTACAAAATCTTATTTTTGTCTTTCTTTGGCCTAAATTATTTTTGTTCATTTTTTAGAGAAGTCAGAGTGGGTGGGATGATAAAGGAAGGGAATGTAAACTGGTGCAGAAGACATTGATAAAAGAAAGTGTTCAGTATTCCAAAATGTATGAGGAAGCATGGATGTGCATAACAAATAGCATATATTTTGCATGCATCAATGACAATGTAGCTGAGACAAGTTTTGCAGAGAAAATAGACGTATCTTATGAGACCAACTGATACTAGAAAGAAAATCATGCTGTTAATTTTGGCAGTATGCACTACTTCCATGGTATGCTGAAGCACTGATAGTTATAGCTACCAGGCCAGCACAAGACTGGGTCCTGTTGCTCTTAGGTATACCCAGGACTTCTGCAAGTCAAAAAATAAGAAGAATTAAGAAACTGGGAAAATGGAGCTGCCCTGACAGGTGATAGTACATTTCTAATAAAATTGAACCGTAAACTTGTAGAATAGCTTGAACTTGTCAGGTAAAGTGTCAACTGTCTGCTCACTACATGTGCTGTCACTGTGGGTGCTCAGGGGCAGGAGCTGTCATCACAAATACTCTCCAGAAATTCCACATTGAAGCTCTAAGGCTCAATTATTTACTCCAGTATTGGCAAATACTGGGACATGAAAAGGCCCTGTGCCTGTGCAAAATATTTATTCCTTTGTAATTTTGTGTTGGTGTTTTTTGTTTGTTTGGTTGGTTGGTTTGGTTTTTTTGTTTTGTTTTTCCCAAAACCAAGCACTAGCAGCTATTTTAAACTTTCTAAGTGCAACTGCATTGTTTTATGATACTATATGGCTATGACATCCAGAGCCTGCAGAAGAAAACATGAAATGTGGACTAAATAAAATAATGTGAATATGTGTTTTTAATATTTCATGTGACTTTGGTGACTAATACGAGGTACTTAATATCATCCAATGTCCTTGTCATTGGCACCATAATGCAAATGGAACTTACCCAAGTTATGGTTGTGAGCTCTTAGCTACAAGTGCCCCAGTTACATCAACCACATAATCTTGTAGAATTTTATAGCCTTTTTTTCACTAGGTCACCTACAGTGTGTATCCCAGCCTATGATTTCTTGTATTTTGGGAAATTTACTTTTCCTACTTGCTGTCAGCAATATTTTTCTTTTTAAAATTTGCTTCTTCTTCCACATGTATTCACAACCTGATCACAGTTGAATTTATCATGCACACACACACACAGATATAAAAAACACCCTGATGTTGGGACACAAAAAGCTACGGAAAGGGTGGGGAAATAATTCACAATTCAGAATTTTGATGGAGAATTGAAATAAGGGCTGTGTTTGTGAATATGCTCATGTAACCCAAATAACATCTTCACAGATAAGGAAATATTAAAACCCTTAAGAAGAAATTTGAACATACACTTCTATGTAAGTATATATATGCATGCATATTTATATAATGGAAGAACCCTTTCACTTCAAGGGACTTTCAGCATACAAAAGAGAAGTGTATGGAAATGCTCTGAAAGAGCTGCCTTATTAAAAGCCAAGGTCATCCTCTAAAACTTCGTTCAGAATTACTTTTTTAGTTTCCAACGAGCCCTGCACGAGTTGGCTGTGCAGCATCAGGAGCGAGTCACATTCCTCGTTACCGCACGTGTCTGCGCTGTTTCGCCATGCTCTGCTGCGCTGCAGCCAGCAAGAGTCCCTGAAGGCTGCTCCTCCTGCCTGCTGTCAGGAGCTGGTGCCATCCCACAGCATCTCAAAGAAAAGCTCTTTCGAAGCTGTGCCAGTATTAAGGCTCCGGCTGGCCTCTGAGCAATACAAACGCAGCCAGACTTCAGCTAGCAGATAATTTCACATGCCACCAAAGCCAAGGGGGCTTTGCATGAGCTACAAGAAGTCCCAAGAAAATGGACGGGATTGTGCGGTAGGTTTTGTTTGGTTGTTTGCTTGGTTTTTGTTTGATTTCGATGTGGCAGTTGCCCATTTTGAATGTGCATTGTTGGGAGAAGCAAAGACTGCTTTTCTTGAAGGCTCCCTTTTGCAGCTGAATGTGCAATCAGAAATAGAAGCCAAGAAACAAAGAGGAGAAGATAACTCTGAAAGCCCAAGTGCTCAGCTCTGATTTAACCTCTCACCTTTATGCTCTTATGCATCAGCATAATTACAGACATATGCACCAAGTATCGCTTTCAAACCAAAGTTCAAATCATGTTGTCATCATGGGATCATCATCTCATCCTTAGAAATAAATTACTGAATATAGTAGATGCTATCAGGGTTCATACAACCTGATTGCAGTGGTAATTCTGGAAATGCTGGGAAATAACACATTAGTATTTTTTTTCTTGTTTAATTTAGAAATTATTTGTGTCCTTTCTAACCCAAATCATTCTATGATTCTATGATGCTAAGCAAAACCATTGCTATGCACAAAGCACCCCCTTTATATTGAGAAAACCAACACTTTTTGTAGTGGATTTTTTTTTTCTTTTTTTTTTTTTCAGCCTTCCCTGTTGTTCTTGCTCAAGATAGAGTATGGACTGTTTACCATGGGGAATCACAAAGTATTTTTAAATCAGGGTAACCCTTAAGTGCCTTTTTCAATCCCCATTTTGGTAAGGGGCTTCTAAAGTCAAAGTATGCGTAGGAGAAGCTTCATCTGTCGCATGTCTTTGCAGTTCAAAGGGGTTGAAATATCAAAGTTAAAACTCAAGTTTTGTGGGGATGACCTGTATTTTTTTCAGGGTGGGATCTCTGGCCTGTGATACAAGCAGGTCAGGATCACTGAGCTGGTAATTGCGTGTGAACTCAGGATCTCTCGTGCTTATGGGTGCGTGCAGTGCCCAGATCTAGGGTTTTCATCGAAGCTGGTGGGTGTAACCGCATTCGTATTCATAAAGCAGTGTGCTTGTGTGGGGGCTTAGGGCTAACACAAGGATGCTCCTTAACCCCAGATGAAATGCAAGGCAGTGCTTACTCTGAACGAAATACTGCCACCCAGTTTCATTAAACCTTTAAATCTGGTCAGTTCAACATATAGCATTAGGTAAAAATGAGACAGTTACATCCACTGTGTGTATAACCTTAGGAGTGTCTTTTTCTCCTCAGCTTGGCAAGTCCTTTTTGAGAAGAAGTGGTGGGAATCTATCAGTACAGAAAAATACTTAAGATTCCTGTAAAAATGACAAAGAAACACCTTTATATTAATGCCCATGTTTCTTTAAAATATTTTTCGTGTGTGAAATATTAATATTTTCATTATTGAATGCCATAGCACATTTGAAAATTATGTCCTTCTACAGAGTCATCTGGCATAAGCACAATAATGTGTTGCAAGTCAGTATGCAAATTACCACTGATTTGCTTTGTAGTAATTGAGGTATATTTTCTGCTGCCTACAGAGCAAATAGTTAGGAAGCCGTCCACTCTGTGGAACAGAAATGCATGAGTGAGAAACATCTACTTACAGTCAGTGGAGAAAAGCTGTAAACTGCATAAGGGTAATTTTTTACTCGAATTCTTGATAGGAAACTATGCTTAACAGGCAGTGTATTTCAGCGATAAGCCAAAGATCTTTTATTTCTGTCTGCCAGCCAATATAATACCCTGCTTTCTAGTAGAAGTTAATTTATATTGACATGTTTTTATCTAGACTTTTTACTGGTAGATGCAATTGGCAGGTGTTCAGGTTTATTTCTGATTTACACCTCTAAAATTATTTTTTAACCATCCAAGTATGAAAATGGATGTGTCACAACATCCTCCACATGCCTGAAGCTGACTGAAAATTTCCCTTTCTTCCAAGACTTCCAGAAGAGTGTAGATTTTTTTGACAGTAAGAAGTAGGTTCTAATAAATTAGACTTGTACCTACCTGACAGAGCAAAGGCTGCAGGAGCCATTTAAAAGATTAATCTTTGGGATGGGAACACTGGGAACACAAGGAAAAACAAAAATGAAAACAAAATCTGGTGGACCTACAGGTAAAAAAACATTGCTCAGAGCTGAAAATACTGTCTTTTTAGATTTCTTAATGCAAAGATTTCACAGACTTCTTTCTGTGTATGTTTGTACTCAAAACTTCCTAAGTTAAGATTTCAACTTCATTAATAATTAATTGATCATCTCCTACCTTTCTGCAGTTTTTTGGTAGACCAGACCTTACCCTCAGTGCTTTGTCTGTAGCTCTTTGTTAGCTGTATCAGATGTCAGTAGGGGTTGCCTGTTTGTATGTGCAAATGTAGAATACTGCAAATATTCGGCTTCAGATATTCTTCAGAATCCTAAAGGTTTTCTTTGGGTTTGAACCTTGTTTACTATATAAAATAGTTATGTCTTCGGAAGAACTAGGTTTACTTTTCTAGCCAGAGCTATATATTTCTCTTTTACTGTCTTTGGCTCAGGAAAAAAAAAAAAAAAAAAGTAGTTTTCTTATTTTTCAAAAATATTAGTTACAATTAGGTGTAGCAAAAGTGCTGTCAGGGAATTTTGTCACTTAATTTGTCTTCATATATTGAAAAATGATTCAAGTGTTTTTACTAACCTACTCAGTGTGAACATGGCATAACACTTGTTGACATCAAAATCCTTTGTATGTTAAGCATAGGAAGCAGTAAGCATGAGGTTAGCTACCTATATTGGAAATGGTGGTAGCATAATTTAATACTTTAATAATAATTTACAAAATTACATTCCAGTGGTATGTCACAGACACTAAGAGTCTTTATAACAGCCACTAACGATCATTAAGTTCCTTCTGTTTATTTCAAAGGGGTTTACATATAGGAGCCCATTCTAGGTTTAAGTTACAAAAAATGTACGTGTGGTTTGTTTGTTTTCTTCAGTGTAGGCACTGCAGAGCATGATGAAGAACCATTTGCAGGTGAGTGAGACAAGGGTACAAAAGACAAAGCAGACTTAGAAAATGTGTGGGTGACCTGCCAGAAGATCCACTGGGCAGTACAACTCTTAAACGGCTGAGGCCTTGGTTGTTGCCTGACCACAGGTGGCCTCAGCTGGTGGCAAAAGAAGAGCCCATGGTGCAGAATCCTTTCCATAACCCTGGAAGTGTCTTGTCCAGTGTTACTTGTGGGAAGTCCTCAGACTGAAAGTTGTTTCACACCTCATTCAGCTAGAGCCTAGGCTTCCTAGCTTAATCAAAAACATCAAAAATCCTGTTATAAGGTTGTGTAGCAGCCTGAGATGGATGGATATATTTTTGAGAAAATCTTTTGCATTACATTTTCTTATGTTCTCATATTGACTAGGATGCAAAAAAAAAAAAAAAAAAGAAAAATGTGTCTGAACTGTTTGGAAGTTCATTTGATGGAAATTCCTCATTGAAAATTTGTGTGATATTGTCCTATCGATCAGTTATTCTGCAGCTTTCATCAGGAAAGGTTTCTTAGCTCTAGAATGACATAGATGGTAAAAATGAAAGTTATTGAATTGTCACTTTTGTCTGGAATGTGGAAGTCCATTCTCATAACCCTACTTTTTCTTACCCTGATCAGAAACAGAACTATGCCATGTGGGCCTAGTGGCCAAGATACACATCAACTACTTCAAAAGCACAATTTCTTGTCTCATTTCTCTACGGACTTTTTTTTTTTCTTTCTTTCTTTCTGTTTATCTCGGTAAAAAGTGATTTGCTTATTGTTTAAACCTAGGGGACACGGGACAATAATTTCCCACATAACTCTAGGCTTGGTCAACAATTTTAGCAATGTGTTAATCCCTTGAATCAGTTGTGCCTGGTGCTTTCCACATGCTCTGTGGTAGGTGCAGAGAGCTGATAAGCGTTACAGGGTGCTCTGAAAGCCAAGAATATACACCTGTGTCAGATCAAAGACAGAACTGAGTCCCAGGGTTGGATACATCCTGCCAATAGCCCATTCTTATTTTGACCAGAGGTCTGTTTATGAAGCTCTAATAGGAGCTCCAGGATGTCCTTTCAACTAATAACAGATAATCTTTCTTATGTCCTGGAGAATGAAGATTAATAGGCCTCTTAATTGTATTCAAGCCACTACATCACATGATTATTGCCTTAGAAGTGCCAAGTGATTTAGTCTAAAAGGAAGAAGAAATCTGTTTTTTTCTGTTAATCTGCAAAAATTCTTTTCTAACTAAAAATTAAAAAAAAAAAATATTACCAAAGGACATTCTTAAATTGCAGTGCACTGATTTTCTTTATTTCTGGAGGTTATTAATAGTGTATCATTGGGAACAAAAGCCTGTCCTATCACTTGCAGGGACAGGGAGGTGGACGGGGGGCTCACTGTTGTTTTCAAAGCCTTGTAGCACAATTTTGACATTTTTAGTTTATTGCTACAACAGCACAGCTGTATGAAAACAGTTATGCATAATAATCCTGGCTGACAGATGGGCAAAGTCATTCTTAAAAAGAATGGCTGAATGATGCTGTCTTGGCTTCATTTCCTATAAAAGTAAGAGTCGTACACTCAGAGATTTTAAATACAAGGAGGAACTTTCAGCCTCAAACCCACTTATCTTCTAGACAGATTCAACTTTGGTTACAGGCAGATTTTTGTTAGTACTTCAACAGTTCACTGGTTATATTAATTATTAGTCACTTTGCAGTATCTTGTGTGCAAGCTTATCTTTAGTTTACTTGTTGATCTATAGCCTGCATACTCATAGATTATTGGGACACTTTTATGTACTGCAGAATATATTTGCAACATTATTAATCAGCTGAGAAAAAAACGACCAGGTGAATAATGAACTTCCATATTACCAACATTATTTTTCATTTTAAAAATAAAATGGGCTGCTCGTGTGTAGGTGAGTCCATTTATGATCTCAACATTTTACAAAGGTATTTATCAGTCCTGCAGT
Source organism: Anser brachyrhynchus (assembly GCF_964034855.1). NCBI lineage: Eukaryota > Metazoa > Chordata > Aves > Anseriformes > Anatidae > Anser > Anser brachyrhynchus. Next base: position 73,387,606 of record NC_137697.1, on the reverse strand, counting down.
AAAAGGTGTTGCATCATTTTCTCTACTGAAAACTGAGCATAAGTTGCAGTAATTCAATTCTAAGGAAGGATTTTGCTTTTCCAGTCATTGCATCACAAGCCTTTGATTTCAGTTTAAAACCCATAATGCACTGACAAATGCCTCAAGACAAATGAAATCTGAAATAACTAGATTTCTACTGATTGCTGTTGAAAAGCTTATGCTGTTTCGAAGCGCTGCTATAAAATGTTAACTTCCTCATCCTTCACATTTCAGGTTATCAGGTGTCATTCTGAAGCTTATTGTTAAATAGACCACATTTCTTCAAGTTTTCTCCTGTGTGCATTTCCCATGGATCTGCTGCTGTTTTACCAACTCCAGCGCCTGAGATACTCTGCAGTGGTCTTTGGTAGAAAATTAGGGAACCCACAGCTGGGACAGAGCCCACAGGACAGCCATGCAGGAAATCTTACAGATAAATTTGCTCATCAATTTGAGATATTTTTTAGTAAAACAAGGAAAGGGAGCAGAATTCCTTGTTCTTCTCGGAATCCAAAGAGAGTACAGCATGCCCACATGGCATCTCAGGACGATTGGTTCCTTGTTCATAGGAGGAAAGACAAACAGAAAGAGAATAACTGATATTTTTCTTAATTCATTTTTTTTCTTTCGTAGTTGTTATTTCCTGTGTTTTATTTTCATTTTCAGTCATACTCAAAAACTTCTGACCAAAAATTATCAGCATCATTATAATTAGTAGAGCAATAACTACATTAAATTATATCTTCCAGAAATGTACTCCTGAAGGGCACTTCATACTGTCATCCAGTTTTATACACTTCTTTTGCCTTTAAAGACATGTACCATTACATGAAGAACTGAATGCAAATGAAAATTTCTACACATTTACATATCTATTTCTAGCCAGAACTAGGTGCTGGGATAAGTGAATTGTACTGCACAGTCAGGGCTTGCACCAGTGTTCAGTAAGTATTTCATCATGAACTACCGATGATTGTATTCATACTTTTTTTTCCCTCTTTTTTTCTTTTAAATGACTAAGTGCTGTTTTGTCCTTGGCTTTCCTGCAAGAACTCCAATTGATTCATCTAGCACAGAATGGTATTACAATTTTTTTTATCAACTCTTTAAGTGTCCTATAATGCAACCCAAAAGCTTCTTCTAACTCTACCAGATGTCTAAGCCTGCTTAATCACTCGTAATTTAAGGGACTATTTTTAAATCTCTTGTCATCCTCACAAGGACTGGTAAGCTTTGAATATTACAAAGTAGATAGGAAGGCTACTGCTGTTTAATGAATGGTTTCTTGACCATCAGTGACAAATGCAACAAACTGTGATCCCTACTAAAATCCTCTAATCACATTTTGAGTAAAATTACTGTTGTACACAGGTGTGAAACATTCAATGTTATGAGAAAAGACTATAGATTTAATCATCATTGATGTTATAACTTCGATGCTAAATTCTCCTTTACTTCAGAATACATTCAGGCCTGGATATGCTGGGTATTGCCATTTCCTGTTAGGACATGAATGCCCCCCGATAAGTTGTGGGAGTTACCAACACTCACAGAAATCATTCCAGTTTGCAGGATCAGTATGAAAACAGCATTATCCCATGTGTGCTGCAGGCAGGAATTACCAGAGGGCCTCTGTGACCTCAGAACAGCAACTGTGTTAGGTTCCCATAGGAAATGGGTAGCAGCTCCCCTTGCTGCTCTTGAAAATCCAGATCCTAAGGCTAAAGTTTTATTTTATTTTATTACATTTTGGCATTTAAGATATCATTAAAATGAGATTGGTTGTGGTTTACTAAAGCGTGGTTATAAAATGTTGCTCTGTAAGAAATAGTTGCTGTTCTTAAACTGGCTGTGCGGTTGATCATATAGATTATTTATCTGAATGTTTTTCTTAAAACGCTGAAAAAATATAGTAATTCAGGTATTCTGTTTCCTTTTTTCCCCATAATACCTATATAATAGTGATTACTAAGTATGTAAGTACATTAATGAAGGATTCACACAGTCTGTACAATGTCAGAAGCAGGTGCTACTTGAGGAGTTTCTCATGGAAATGAAGTGAATTGTGAGCTCCTTTGTGTATGTTTTATGCATCCAGATTTCAGAATAACAGTGTGGAATCTAGTTTCTGATAGTCCATGCAGATTTCAAGCAACAGGCCTCATACCCTAGTTTCTAGCTTTTAAATTGTACTGAGGAGAGATGAAGGTGTATGGTATTCTTTCTAATGTTGTTTCTTATATGCAGTTGCTGCAGTCATAAAGCGACTCAGAGGAAATGTGTTGTTTAAGAAGAGGCAAATCTGAGTAAATAATAAAATAATAGTTGTATTTATTATCTTAACCTACAGGACTAGAGCTGTTAAAAATATAGTAGCATGATGTTAAAATAATGTTGAAGTCTAAGCTCAAATTGAGAAAGAAGCAAGCAAAACAAACACCACATTTTTAGGAAGAAAAAGAATTGCCTTCTTTAATCTTTTTTCATCTGAAAACAACCCATTTCCACCTAGGTACATGAGTAGAATTTTAATTTTAAACATATACGAAGTAATATGGCCCCAGTTAAATGTAAATACATTTGTAGTTTATTTCATTTTGAAAGTATAAAATTCCTTTTTAGACATATATTAAAGAAATGCCTAAAGAAAGGCACTGAAATGCCTATTCCTATCAAATTATTATGGCTTCTTCTACAGCACTTCCTTTTGTCTCATAACTGATTTTTGTACTGCAATTGTCTCAGGTTAAATTAATAAATACCTTCATAGTGTATATCTAAATGTTTATACTGACAGAACTGCTAGTTCTGAATCTGCAGTGGTAATCCTGATAATAAACCAAGGATGTGTAGTTGCTTTTTTTTTTTTCTTCAAAGGTTTTAGGTGCAATTATGCGTGATTCATTGTAGTTTGGGGTAGGTTTTTTTTTTTTGTTTGTTTGTTTTTAAATCTGAACCTTTGGAAAACAGCCTGAAATGCTAAGCTTCATAGTTTACAAGCAAGACGTGCTGCTGAAATTTTGTTAGTAGCACACAGATGTCACCCATCTGCAGCAGGTACTGTAACACCATCAATTTTCGTATTATCTCCAGTGACTGGGCATGGAGGCGAATGCTGAATGTCTTTTAAGTCCGGTGCAATACGACAAGGAGAGCTGCAATTCTAACTTCATGGTGTAGACACTGCAAGCCTTTCACTCTCTTTTGTAGGCTTCAGTGCATATAGCAACAATCTGTGTATGCCAGTTTCTCCCATAAAAAATGTGGGAATCAAGGTCTTAGATGAAGAGTGGAGAACCTGCAAAGGAGAGCTTAAGGGCGTTAGACTGTCTTGGTGATATGCAGGTGCTAACCACAAGTGTCTAACATTACCTTAAGCATCCAAAAATATATGAGACCTCCTCACAGGGCAAGCATATATGATAGACTGCTCTGCATCATGGTGACATAGATGCCATGCAGAAGGCCATGCAGGCCTTCTTTTTCAGTCTTTTACAGGCAGGTGCTGGCAACACCTTTCCAGTGTTTCCCTTATGTTCAGATATGCTGGACCCAGATTTCTTCCTTCTCATCCCTGGTATTTCTACTCCAAGGGACTCTTTTATTTGGTGAGTAGGAAACCCAAAACTTCACCTGTGTTATCTGGCAATAACTGATAAAAAACAGCCCACAAAAACACGAAGGTAACTGAGCATGGGGCTAGCTATACTGGGAGCAGAAACGTAATATCTTTATAAGGAGCAGACTAAAATGAACTACTTAAATAATTATTTAAAAAAGACAGATTAACTAACCAATACCTTAACTCTCACCACTCCTGAGATCTTGTCTTTCATCTCTCTCCTTTGCATCTGAGAACTGAAGCTGAGATTATAAATGCTGAGGTGATTAGATGCAGAGCTGAAGGTCAGCTGAGAGCCACCTCACCATTATCTTCATTGCTTAATAGGACCCAGTGACCCCTGGATTCTGAGGGTTCTCCTCTAACACTGCAATGTAGACAAGGAAGTGAGTTATTTTTTTAAGATTGTCTCCACTTTTCATACTTTGGTTTACATGATGGAGTGTCTTCAGAGAGCATCACAGAGCATGAAGCAGATTCTTTTCAGATAAAATTAAGCCAAAAGTCATGCTTCAGAAGTTTGCCTGGACCAGCTGGAAGTAAAATCACTGTAGCACACACTGTGTAGGCATCCTGGTGTAAATATCAGTTGCTTTGCTTTGCATATCTTCACCCATTGCACTCTGCTGCTTGTCCACATAGGCTACCTGTGCCTACCGGTTTCCCAGTCTAAAATAGTAAGTATGTAAAAGAGGGAAAAAGTGTGTTGGGAGTGAGGAGGGAATATTCAGAGAGCTATAGCAGCTATTTTGTAGTGCATTGACTCCACATGTACCAAGTTTCTTGATGTAATGGATAACCAAGCCATTGCCACGAGGAGCAGCTTGAGTCCAGAATCATTATAACTGTGTTTAAGCACAGTGCATGCTGTACTGCTCGCCAATCCAAACTGGCTTTTGGGCAGCTGTTCCAAAAGTCTAAAAGTGTCATATCCTTATGTTCCTGCTCTTGGGAAGAGGGAGTGTTGCCAAGTTGAAGGTATCTGCATCTAATTGCAGTTCTCTAAGAGTCCGGCTGCAAAGGTATTTATATGAAAATTCAGCACATCTGCACAGACAGGTAAGGAAAGTCAAGGTTTTTTAGCTCTGGACCGCTCACGGCAGGGACAGAGCACTTGTGTGACTTCTCCCCTGATCAAGCAGACCTACTTACAGTGTAAATAGAAGTACTAGTCACTCTCTATCTAACTGCACACTGCCACACAGTTCATGCTGCACATCCATGTAGTGGTTCATTAAAAATGTTTCATATTCAGGTGGGTTTATCTTTGCGCTTTTCTTAAATTCTCTAAATCACTAAATCATCTTTAACATCTGAAGCAAGGTCGGAAATAGATATTTACAAAGGAAGCAGCTATAGCCCAAGAGAGTTCTTCCAGACACAAGATGTTAAACTGCATTTTGATCAGCTGCTTGTAGGAATGTACATTAAACTGTACACCATGGTTCTTCGTGTAACCAGTTAATGATCCTATCAGTCGCAGACTAATTGCCTCCACCTCGCTCTAAATTCTGCTGCACTAAAAAAGCCAAAGTCACATTCTGATCCGGTTAATCACATTCAGCTTTGAAGAGCACACAGTGGTTGTGTGTTAATTCAACTTCTCTCCCTGGCAATTTGTTTGATTGCCTGTTACTTGCAATCTGCACTAACTGAATCAATGTGTGCTGCATCCTGATGGGAAGTTCTGACATTCTGTTATTTTAATGCAGATGTTTCCCCTAGAAATTGGGGTAAATTCTTCTCACCTTTCTGCTCCAAAGTACTTTCAATAGGAAGGATGAAAAGAAAGGGTGTTATAACCCTTTCCAGGAGGTAATAAAGCAACACAGTAAAAACAGCTTTTTGTTTGTTTTTATTTTTAATGATGGGTTAAAAGCAGTCTTTATTACACAAAGGTTTCTTATTGACTTATGGAGAAACAAGTAAATAAGATACTAAAGTAAGAGAAAAAGATGTGGGTGCATCCTTGTGTTCTTTTTCTCCGTCTTCAGCAATTTCTGTTATCTGTACTGTCAAAATGTACAACAGACCCTATCTATTAATGCCTTCTTTTTTCTTTCTCTCTTTTCTTTATATAAGACACATGTACACAAACATGCACACACAGAGACATATTCTACATAGTACTATGTAATAAGTCTTTCAGGAAAAAAGAAAAAAAAAACATGCTAAATTATTTTCCAGCTTCCCACATCATTTTTCTGAACAAGAGTACAAGGCCAATAGATATGTCCTGTAAGCACAAAACAGTTGTTACTAGGACATTTTTATTAACTCTGGATCTGTGTGATAATAAAGATTTATTGTGATTTTACCTCTGAAATCCCCTGAATATGAGTAAGACTTTTTTCTTGTTCTGAATTTCGGTGAGAAGAGAAATACTCCGAATGTCATGGCCATGTTAAAATAAATATTTGTGAAATCCTTTTACATATCTTTTGACATTTTAAAAATAAACAACTGGTTTTATGGATGCATTTTTTCATGTTAGCAGGAGATGTATTAACTTTTAGTATAGGAAGCATCCTCTGCTTAGAAGAAGTTACACTTGGAAAACATTAATGTCAAAATTATTTATAAACAGCATCTAAATTTGACTCTGAAATTTAGTGCAAATGCTGCCTAAAAGTGTGGTCAAATTACTGATTCTCTACCAGATCAGCCTTTCTGAAAAACAGACTACTCATTCCAGCTCCAAAAAATAGTTGGAATTAAGGTCTGGAGACTGGTGTTTATTAATTCATAAAAGACTCAACTGATTTAGCTCCCAGAGGCCCACTTCGGCCATGGAAGCCAGCCTCCTCCGCTCCTTATGGAAGGAAGCAGTCTACGAGAGCATCCAAAGCAGCTGCTGCTCTGAGTGATCCTTGGTTCAGTCCCTACTTGTCTCCACTGAACAAAGAGAAAACAAAAATAGTTTCTCCTTCCAATGGAAGGAAACCTCCTGGGGTTCTGGGTTTCTCCTCTGAGCAACTTTGCTGCTGTTGGATAGCAATAAATGCCTTTGTTCTGGTAGAAACAAGACTCTTGGACCATCTCTGGGCAATGCCATTTTCCATTTACTGTCATGTTTTCTCAGCTTCTAATTTATTCCTTTTCTGGAAAGGATTTCCTACTCATTATTTGCTACTTGTCTTGAAGTGTTGGGGCAGATGTCTCCAGTATTCCCTGTCTGGTTGCTCCGAACAGTCATTTTTCATCTTCTTTTCTTAAAAATGCATCCTTACACTTTTCCACATTTTCATCTTTATAGGGTTCAAACGCTAGTACCCACGGTGTAAAAGAATTGGCACGACTCCTTACGCATGTTTATTTTTTCTTCATTTCTCATTATTAGTTTCTTGTGCTTTCACAGCTGTTCTTCTCCCTTTCCCTACATCTTCATTGAAAATCTGGCCTGTTCAGAGGGCTTCAGTTTCCCAAAATTGCAAGACTGGGTCTTCAGAACTTGATCTGCCAAAGATCCTTAATTCTTTGGCCTTCTCTTTTAAACTTTTTTTGGTGTAAAAACATATCCCACATCTTCTCTTAGACTTCAGCAATTCTGTCATTTTACTGTAATTTTTTACTATTAGTCTGTCTTGCCTGATTTAACAGACAATATTAAAAAAGGCTGACTGCTTCACAGCCATTTATTGTCTGAAACAAATCTACCTTTGTTCTGTTTTCTGGGTTTTATTTTTTAATTTTTATTATTGGCTTAATGCTTTGCAGGAGGATAGGGAATGAAATGTGAAGTTTTACCTTCACATTTCCAGAAAATGTCAGTTCTGATAGGGAACTCCTCCATTCTTCTTCTAAAAATATGTTATTAGGTCAATTTATTTCTGTTATTCTATTCTGTTCCTTGATTACTTTAAGCCAAGGCATCTGGCCCGGATCTGTTATATTCAGTGTTGAGATCTGGTGCAAAAAAAACTCGTCACAAATGTGCAGACCCATGTGAGAGATACTTGAAAGCCCAGATTTTATTAGGCTTTAAGATTCCTGTCTTGAATTTTATTTGTGCTCTAATTATAAAACAAAGAGCTCCAAAAAGTCAGTGAATGAAAAAACTAGAGCTTTAGAGGTAGAAAAAGATGTAAGAGTCTTAAAGAGAGAAGTTCAGTAGGAAATGTATGAAAGCAAATGTTTTAAAAGACTTAATAAAGCACAGTCTCTGTCATTGTAAAGGAAATAGAAAGGAATTGGGGAATCACCCTTTGGCATGCTGCGTTCTGATTAATAGGAGCACAAGGCAACACTCTTTGGCCGCAAATGTGTTGCAGCGGAGACTGCCCTTTTGTTAGGAATGTGTGTAGCACCTACCATAATCGAAAACCGTACAAGATAGTCCCGTTTGTGCCATGAGGTGGTAAAAACAACGAGTAACAAACGTGATACAGAAGTGAATTTCTCTGTCATGTTACACTGACCTGGAGAAGGGAGAAGGAAAGTTGTCTTAAATTATACCAACATCTTACCTAAAAGAGCAATGCACTGTTTTGATTTTTTTGTGATGTGATTTTGTGTGAAACTGTTCTAATTATGTTCCCCTGTGTCTTGTTTTGTTTAGGTCGACCTTCTTGTCCCTACAAAGGTCACTGGCATAATTACTCAAGGAGCTAAAGATTTCGGTCATGTCCAGTTTGTGGGATCCTACAAGCTTGCTTACAGTAATGATGGGGAGCACTGGATAATATACCAGGATGAAAAACAAAAGAAGGATAAGGTAAAGCAAAGAGAAAAATGATATTGTGGTTGCATACAGGGAGTAGTAATGCCTGTAGTAATTCCAGTGCTGGAAGCCTGTAGATTATTGCACATTGCTTGCTTTATGGGGTTGCTATGCATAGGGTCCCACAGATAAAAGTCAAGGTGAATAAAAAAGGGTTGTATAACACAGTGACATTCACAGTGCAATAATGTCATACCTATCTGTGCAATGCACCTGATTTAATGCTGTTAAATATGGGGCATAAAACTTTACAGTTCTCCATTTATTGAAATTATTTCTTCCTTAAACTCCAGAGGAGAAGGTATATAAATAGCAGTTTATTTGTATATTTGAAAATAGTGTCTCAGTGCATATTCTTGTAAGTGTGCACTATTTTCTGTAATTTTCTGTGAAGCACATCTTTAACGCACCTCATTACCTAGCCATTTTCTTCTCTCTCTCTCTTTTTTTTTTTTTAAAGGGAATTATTCACTCTAGGGCTTCAAATACCCAATGGAAAGATTATTTTTATTACACTATTAAAAGAATACAAAACATAAAATGTTTCACAACTTCCTTTGCAAACATTTAATGGGAGGTGTAAAGAAAGTATAGGTTTCCTGATTGATTTACTTAGAAGCAATTAACTTTTCTCTTGTTATTTAGGATATTATTCATTATACATTTCCTTTAAACTGTATAACACTTTTATACTGTGAAAACCTGAATGCAAATGCATTGCTTAAGGGATACATTAAGAAAGCTGGCAAAATGTGATTTATTTATTAAATATCTTACTGGGATTATGTCTAATTGAATCAAAACGTACGTTAATAAAAATACCAGATGGCTGATATGTCTGACATATATGTCTCATATCTGGTGGTTTTAACATCTATATTATCGGAGTAATAAATGTTTCCACTTGTACTTATTTTTCTTAGAGTAAAAGAAAGAGTATTTTTTATATAGGTTAATTCAATTCTTTTTTTTTTTTTTTCTTTTTTAGGTAATGAGAAGGCTTTTGATATGCATTGATCTATGTTGCATGAATACAAGCAGATCTGCTGATGAGGGGTTAGACAGCAGCATCTCTTAATTTTCACTGATTTTATCTGATTGATCAAATGTATAGCCATTTATTAGTGGAAGCTATCCTACATTGCTGGGTTAAATATGTACATAACTTCATGTGTGCATAGAAATGTTATGTTTGTAAGAGGATTATTATCAAAAGATGACACTGCCAAGTCACAAGGAGCCAAGTGGCAGCTCACTGTTGTTCTATCCTTCAGTGAGATTTTTCCCCAACAAGTTCTAAAGGTTTTTTAAATGGAAGAAAAAAATCAGCTATTTTAGCCATCCAACTGAGTAGGGCCTGACACCTATGATTATGGATGTGTCTAGTATAATTGGTTGTCAGATAAAAATTGGAAAGAAACAACTCACCTTTTGTAAACGTACCGTAAATTCATTCAACATAAATGACAGATAGGCACTTCAGTGCTTTGTACACATCCCATTTTAAATCCCTGGCATTTAAAAGAAGTGAAAGATCCACTGTGAAAGAAATGTCTTCTCCAAGCCAAACTTCTGTTATTGAACTGTTGCATTCATTTTACTGAAAAAGGAAACCTATGTTCCAGTCTCCAGTGAGAAACACAGTAACAGTCACAAGCAAATCTAAAACAAAATGCAGTCTCACTGTTCCAGTCCACACTTGTTTATAACATTTGCCAAAGTAATTAAATTCTTTCTGCTTTCATCATCAGGTAGACTGTTAATTGCTATATGAACAGTCCGCTAGGAACAATGGAAAACTCTTAATCATTGTCTTATTAAAACATCTCCCATCCCATATTAATTAACATCCCTAAGAATAAAATAAATGCATCTTATTATGATTCTTTAACAAATCAAGAGCAATTGAAGGCAGAATGTAATTGAATGCACCTAACTCAAAGTCAGAAATTTTATCTTCTGAATTTTAATTTGTACAAAATAAACAAGATCACTGGGTAAGAGTCTAGTCTTTGGTCTTTTGATACGCAAACATTAAACAAAAGTATTTTTACTATTTCAATTTTTTTTTCAGATGACAAAAGTCATCCAGAGTCTTTCAGAACATTCCAAAAAGGCTAGCTGTCAGTGAACTTGGCATAACTTCATAGGAGGGAGGTTGTTGAGTCTCCTTCTCTGGAGATATTCAAGGTAGGACTGGAAAAGACCTGGAGAGATCACAAGGACATGTACCTCTTGACCTCTCCCACCAATCCCCTCTGAGGTCTTCTGAATAGAAAATGGGATTCAGCAAACCCCAGGTCCCTTACCCTAGGAATAGGTGCAAGTAGTTCTTCCTTGTTTGAACTTGCTGGCTTAAAAAGTCAAGACTAATTTAATTCATTTACTTGTCCTTCACCTGACGAAAGATACAATGCTCATATCATAAACCATTCTTCATCTGAGTGTTATTAAATATGTTCTTAGAAATAGCCAGTGATGAAAATTTTATAATATCAGCAGTCAAGCCCAGTGCTTAAATATCCTTAAAAGTGGAAAGGTTGCTTCTTCCTCTTCCTGCAATGCTCTGTCAAAACAGAGTAGTGCCTTTTCACGACACCCATACCAATTTCCTTTGCTTAAGTAAAGACGTAAGGTTTGGCCCAAAATGGAAGAACATTTCAGAAGAAACTCTGTTTTCACAGCAAAGTGAAGCTTTAAATGTTTTTTGCTGTCCCCTGAAGATACAGAAGGGAGATGAAAGGTAGACACTGGCAACTATCAACAGCAGTGAGAATAAATTATTCATAATTTACCCTTATTCGTTCTATTTAATAACTGAGTGTAATGATTTCTTCTGAGAAGGATAGAATACATAGATTTCTGATTTCCCACACAGGTGATTTACTCATCCTTGTGATCCTTGTCCAGACATCCAATAGTGTAGGAGAAAGATGGTTCCAAAAACTCTCAGAGAAAGAAAGAAAAGATAAAGGAAAAACAACCAGTTTTGAAGTCCAAACAAATGTGTCATTTTGCAAGAAAAAAAGAATATCTCACATCCAGAAATTATGGAGATATTTCTGCCTGAAAATAAGGATTTGTGGATGAATATAGTGACTTTAAAGCACATTAACCGTATCTGGTGCTGATCATCTCACTGTTCAGTAGTTTACTGAAAGAATCCAAATGTGTCAGCAGATCTTAATGAATTCCTGAAGCTATTCACTTCTGTCTCTTTTTTTACATCATTTGTGAAATTATTGTACAGAGAAAAACAGAAAAACAAACAAAACTAGTATCTTGTACTCACAAGTGCACTACCTGCAGCCTATATCTTTGATGACCCTGCAACAAATTAGTTGTTTCAAACAGAAGGAGATGTGGTATTCAGTTTTCTTCTTTGCCCAGTTCAAATGGAAATGTTGTTCCAAGAACAGACTCCTGCAGCTCTTGTTTGCCTTCTGCTGTTTCAACTGCCATTGATTTTAGTTCACATCTATGCTAAGCTTCTGTGAATGCAGACTAAAGGGTAGTGGTAGTGGGGGGAAGAGGAAAAAAAAAAAAGAAAAACATTTCTTCAATGCTTTTCTTGTTCTGTCATTCATTTTAAATAGTTTGAATGAGATCCATTGAAAATATGAATTCTTTTCCTATTCTTTTCAAGATGCAAAAAAAATTAAATTGCTGGTTGGCAAGTAGGAAGAAACTATATTTTAGGAAAAGGACCAGAGCTATCTTGTTTTTCTCAACTAGAGGTCAGTAGCTCACTATTCCTCCAACGCTAAGGACAACCAAACCAGATTTGACCTTTTTTTTTTTTTTTTTTAATCACGTTCCAAATGTGATTTATAAATTGCATGGCATGCTGTAAGTAACTCAAGGCCAACTGCAGAGTCAAATGGCATTTTACAGGCTGATTTTTAAAATGAGTATATATGTGAAAGTAGTCTAAGGAATTCTAGCACGCTGTAGTATTGTCGATTATTAGCCAGCAGATGTGCGAGTAACTGCAGGTAGACAACAGCCACTGGATTTGTGGACAAATTGAAGAACAAGTTATAAGCTATATGCTTTGTCTCATTAATTGCTATAGGAACAGAAGACAAAAACATACATGTAAACAAGAAGTTGGATCACCAGGTCTCTGCTAGGTTCTGCTATTATTTTTTTCTTTTTGATGTTGGATTATAATAATACCTGATTTAAATTGATAGATCCAATTCCTATAAACAACCCACATATTTGACATAGATAAGCAGTAATCTCCATATTATTATTTATATTATTATTATTCTCCTATTTAATATAATATATTTTATTTTAATTTAATACTATTTTTTAAATTTCACTGGGAAAAAATCTCCATTATACTTGATTTTTTTCATCTGAGATGCGAAAAGAAACTACCAGGCAGTTAGGTTTCACTGGTCTTTGTGTGACTCTATATAAAAGGAGAGTGGAAATTTTGTTTACAGCTTAGAATCTGTGGCTCATTTTTCTGTGTGGTGTGGATGGTGTGTTGTGCTTTCCTGGTATTTTGCCTGAAGGAACTTGACTGATGATAAGGCTTGCACAAAGCAAAACAGCCCTATTGAGCATAAACAACATATATCAATATATTGACCCCATGCAAGATCAGGGCAATGTTTCAACACTGTGTCTTGCCTCCCAGGGTCCCTCTGAGTGTTTGTCTAAGTTTTTCAAGCCCTTAGTCTAGATTCTCCACTGGTTTAAATTACAGGTGGCTCCTATTACCTTCAGCTGAGCTAACGTGAATTTCTGTAAACATTTCTGAAGGGAGTTTGGTCTTCAAAATATTTGTCTTTTTGCTTGGCTTTGAACTTTCTATTGTAAATCACTCACAAACTATGTGCAGTGGAGAAAATTCCCATTTAAGTGGCATCAGAAGATATATAGTGTAGAAAAAAAAATAACAAGAATGTGTTAGTATTCTTTACAAGTTTTACATGCCTGGTATCCATTGTGGACTCAAGGTAAAAATAACGATCAGGTTACACATAATTTTATTCATAGATTACAAAAATGTAAAAAAACAGTCCTTGCACTGGACACTTTTGCCTGGCTATCCATTGCATGCCAACCAGATCCTGACTCTTCAGCCACTCCTGGGCGCTCAGCAAAGAAGCGCAGAAGGATGGGTAAGATCAGAAGTGGTAGATCTACAGCCACCCAAAGGGACTTTCTACATACCAACTGAAAAGGAACAATGTAATTTTCCCCCTTCTAAATCACTACATAAACACAGGTGCATAAAACACACACGTATCTATCTGCACATGTACTCATGTATATTAAAAAACTCTGCTCAGTCTTTTATAGAAGCATCTTTCATGGGACCGAATCATTCTAAAATACAGTCAAATACCTAAAAAATCAGCTCTTTTTCTGGTGAGAAATCAGGACATCTTTCACCATCTTTGACCTGGTGTTGTTCACTTGTAACTCTTCATAGTGTTGTTCTCTTGTTCTCCAAGAACAAAAAATTTCAAAGCAAATAAATGTGCTGTTCTAATCTGCAAATTCCCTTTCTTGCTTAAGCAAGTCTTTTTCAGTGAATGGTAATAAAGAAAATAAAATATTTCTGAAATAATGGAACATCACTATCAAAAATTGCTTTTCATGCAGCTTTCTTTTATGTTTGAAGTGAATAGTGTTCCTCTATTTGTCACACCACTGAGATGTAATGCAATGAAGCAAACTCCAGTGGAAACCATGTCTGGCTACTCTTTTTAAATACTCTGCCTCCAATATGAGCAAGATTAACTGGTCCAAGAACCTGTATAAAATACTCTGCACAGAATAAAAAATACAGTTAAGGTATAGCAGATAGTATAGTGACTTCACCATCTGAGGCTTGCATGTTAAAAGTTTCAGTTCTCTGCTATTACCCTAAATATCAGGAACCTATAATGCTATGGCCAGTGCAGACTTTTCTTATAATTTCAGTTTCTGCAAGACATGAGATCCAGAAATATCTCTGTGGAGAATCAGGCTCACTGAATTTTCATGTTCCTTGCACCACAATTTCCCCCACTGCAGCCATCTGTTAATTAGCTCTGTGGACGTGCCATAAAAACAGATCTCCAGCCCCACATTTGGAGCAAGCGTTGGTTCTAATAAGTTCCATTTTCACAAGCTATTCTTCTCTAGATAGTTCTTCTAAAAGTATTCTTCATAAAAGATACACGCAGTTTTCTTTTTAAAAGATGAATCAACTTGCATTGTCATAATTTGGATTTGTTGCTTATTGCATAAAACACTTAGTTCTAATGAAAAAATCTCAGTGAGTATTTAAAGGCAAGACAACCAAATTGCTTGTTTGACACAGTTATAAACAAGACTTGTTTAAATTCCAAAAATCTTTTTGCAGAGAATATTATTATGCATTTTCCAGGCTTTTGATCTTTTTTTTTTTCATTAACTGATCATAAAATAAGTTATTATATATTTTCTACTTTTTTATTTTAATAGCAGCTGTAAGAGACTAAGCTACAGAGGAGCTACACATATGTGTGTGGGGTGCGTATGTATAAACTTGGTGAGGCTTCTGAGTAAATGTTTTAGTAAATTACACCTTGTAAGTACGCAAACTGGCATAAATAGACGCGCACACTGTAAAAAAACAAAAACAAAAACAAAAACAAACATTCTGAAACATGATTGCCAAAAATTAGGAGCTTAAACCCACTTTTACAAACACAGGCACCTGGTGAGGTGGCAGCCACTGTTGGGTGAGGCTGAAGCCCTGTCCACACAAGTGGCCCGCCTCCATGAGAGGGAGCATCCTCTAACAGATAACCGGAGGAGAAAAAATCATAATGCCATGATTCTTCCCTAGTGTATCTTCCTAGCCTCCAGCTCTCTTTTACCTATATATTTAACAGCCCTCAGCTGATCTCACCCCTAACAGCTTATCTGGTCTTTACTAATACCTAAAGATTGTGAGAAAGAGTGCCATGGTTTAATTACATGTTTTTTGGAGAACCATGACCTTTAGGTGACTCATTCATTTTATTTCACTGGAAGGGGACAGTGCAATATTGTCTGTGATTGATCTTCTCTGTGCCATTTATGATTTTATAGACATCCATCATACCTCCTTCCAGTCTCAGGAGGCTTAGTCTATGTGATAATATTCAAACAGGCATCCTTCTGTGCTTGTGAATGTCTTGCTGCTTTGCTGTGCTTCGCTTCTGCTAATGAATTTGAGATGAGAGGACCAGATCTGCACCCACACAGAACTCAAAATGGGCATGTGCCCAGGCTTTATGCACTGCCACATCAGTGACTTGCACTTTGCTTTCTGTTCCTTGCTTAATAATTAGCTTGGCTTTGTTTGTTACTGGGCATTTTTTTCATCTGAAAAATTGCATAGAGCTATGTATTAGATCTGCAATATGAGCTTCTTCAGTGCTAATAAACCATTACAGTTTTCAGAGAGGTGTTGTAGAAATGAACTTAGAAAGTGAGGAGTGATCGCTTATGGTATGAGGCTACCAGGTCTTCAAAAGCTTTTAATTGCTTAGTTAGTTCATTTAGTATTGACTGTTTGGCCACAAACAACAGGTAATTAAAGAAATTATATATTTTGGCTACAGAAATAGTTTTTTTCTGCCAATAAGTAGATGAACAGTTTTTATCCTTTGTCCTCCTTGTTGTTATCAAGTTTCTTGACTCCATTAGTGAATTTATGCTGAGGTAAAGTGAAGAATGACAAATAACATACTTTTCCCATAATAAATTTGTCATTAGTCCACAACAAAAAAATCCATACATTTGCTCTTGGAATGTTGTATTTCATGGTGATCACATTTGTGGATGCTGGCAAAGCTCTGCTCACTTTCTGATAAATTTATTTCCCTAAAATCCATGTTCTGACCTGGCACTTTGAGTTAATTTCTTGAGACTGGATCTTGAATTTTGAGGGAAGGTAAATTTCAGATTTGCATAAATTAGCCTCCGAAACAGATGAGTTTGGCTTTAAATGCTAATGACATCATATTTGAGTTTATGTTTTCTTTTCCTGCTCTAAGTAAATAGCATAATCCAACTTTTTCCTTTGTTGCTTGGTTTGCATCAGATATTTTCATTTATTTTGCATAGCTGCATGTGGGTATGGATTTTGCATAGCTGTGTGTGGGGGCTGTAGATGGGTTCTTCTGGTAAACAAAGACGTTTTTTGTTCTAAGCCTTAGTCAAAATGTTATCTCTGAGATAAGTCTTCCATGGGGAAAACAAAAAAAAAGAGAATTTTCCAGTACCTCTGCAGCAAGAATTATTTGTAGCTCTGCATTGCTTATCATCTGGCTTGGTAAAAAAATACCAACAGATATATTGCATGCATGCGCAAGAAATCAAATGAAAATCCTTCTACTTCTAATCTTTCTTTGCTGCAGATTGTACATTGGGGGGTGCCACTCTAATTTTAATAATGAGCTTACTGCCTTTTATTGTATGTTGCATTACAACAAATGAAACTCAAATTCAGAAGCAATCTTAGCCAAGCTCTTGCTGATTTATGTAATCAAGACTGTACTCAGGCAACAAACAATTTTCCTGTCATAAATACATTTTTTTTCCCTTAGACTCGCAGCGCTGTTTTTTCTGTGGTCAGTCTGTCTTGCAGTTTTATCTCTCTCTCTTAACTGCTAGGTACTTGAATGCTCCCAACTCTGTATACTGAGATGCCAGGCGAGCAGGGAAATATATCACTTGTGAAAGAGCAGCACTTGTGGAGTGTACATGTTTTGTTGAAAATGCCAGATTGATAGCCCTTGAGAGAAGCTTAAGGACTAAAATAGTGGTTTAGCCTCTTCTGAATTCAACCTCTGACATTTTTCCTAAGAACTTCCAAGAAAATTGTTATTATGCACTAATTCAGTCATATAAATACTTATGCAGAAGGTTCGTATTCCTTTTCTGCTTGATGCAAATGAAACTCACTCATTTCAAGTTAAAAATCCATCAAATACTGTTTTTGCAAATGGAAAATGAAGCGGCTGACATTTGAAGACACCGAACATTTCCCATATAAACTGAAAATATCTCAGGAGGAAAATGTGATCATTTTGCCAAAAAGAATGCTGTGGCCTTTGAATTTGAATTGTGGCTTTTAGGGGGAAAATCTGTCATTGTTCTAACACAGACAAGAGTTTGGGAACTCACTGATGTATTGGCTAAAACATACTAATGGAAATAATGTCTAAACATGCATTATACTGTGTAAAGATTTTTTTTAATTAAATCACAAACTTTACTGCTTACCGATGCTATTAATTCATGTAGTATTTTTTTTTCAACAGAAGATAGTATCCTTGAGAGTCACTAGCTTTATGATGGCTTATGCAGTTGCATCCAAATTGCATTCGTGAGTGATACAGTAAAAATCCTTCTTAACTTTAATTACTAATGTTATTTCATCCAAAACAATAACAGGATCTCCTGAGATTAACTTGACATGATACAAATGCCAAGTAAAAAGAGGTTTGATTTTGCAAATGTTAATGGTGCTTCAAACCAAGGACTGAATCCTCAGTGTCATGTAGTGAAATTCCCAGGTCTCAGCCATGGCCCCACACAGCCTTTGGTACACATACATGGGGTCCTTTCTCTGCAACCCGCCCCATCAGATTTCAGGGTTCCTCTCTCTCCTGTGGCCCCACTGTGCAGAGTTTCAGGTACTTGGATTGCTTTGTCAACTCCTTGTGGAGCCCACTGATATTATTTCATGGTGGTATTTTTCCAGGTGTTTTAAGAGGATGTTGTTCCCTGTTCTCTGAGAAACGCACTGCGTATACCTTCATTAAGTAGGGATGCAGTTCTGGTTCTGGGCCTGTATTTGTCAGACATCTTATAAAACTCCAACCACTAGGAATGGATGTGGAAAACTGTGCAGAGAGGACCAGCCCTTCCTGAACCCAGCAGGTGTCAGAGGGAGAAGGAACATCTGTCTCGGGGCTCCCCTCGCTCACTCAGCCATCGCTCAGCACTCATGTAGTCACCCATCTTCTCACTGCTTGCCTTCCAGGTGTTCCAGGGAAACTTTGACAACGACACGCACCGTAAGAACGTCATCGACCCCCCGATATACGCCCGGCACATCCGCATCATCCCGTGGTCGTGGTACGGCCGGATCACCCTGCGGTCAGAGCTGCTGGGCTGCACAGAGGAGGACTGACGCGGGGCTCCGCCAGGCCTCACAGCTCTCCACACATCTACCAGTCCCTCCCTAGAAGAAACTGCGCAAAGCCTGTAGGAAGCTGAGTGGGTTTTTCATGACCAAGTGCTCATTTTATGGTAGGCCGCTAACTGTCTTTCGCGAGGAGGTCTAAGCCTGCCCTTTAAATGATCCAATCCGATTTTGTTCTTGAAATCTGTTAGTGTTGTCCCTTTAGCTGTGGAATTATCTTTCTAGCTCTCCTTTAAGTTGTTCTCACTAGTTCAAATGTGTTAGGGAAAAAACAGCAGCATCCTTTTTACAAGGGAAGAGAAATAGTGTGACAAAGCTCATTTGCAGCTTTAGAAACATTGGGCTGACAAGTTCTCCATAAATCATTCTGTCATCTTACTTGCAAAAAGTGATACTGCAGCTTTTAGCAATAAGTTTACTTGGGGATGACTGCATTATAGTAATTGTGCCTATCAAACACTGTCAGTATTTATGACATATATTTTGGAAAATACTCTATGGTACTGTAAAATACAGTACCTGTGATATTACAAGCTACCTTTCATTACTTTCATCTCAACGGCAGAGTCCATGCAACTAGCTAAACCCATTTTCCTTCTCAATTTTGCATGCAGTAGACATAACTAACATCTTTTCTGTTCAGTATCACCTTTAATGTTGTTTTCTCTGAAAGAGGTGACCTGTTTGTATACGGAACAAAATCTGCTATCAGTATGTTACGAAGTTAATGAATTTGCCAAAATGTATTAATTCTGCTTGAGGTGTGCTTTTTCAAGGAGGCTGAGATGAGACTCTGGGGTACCTGCGGTTTCTCATCCTCAGTACTAACAAAGGTACAAGCACATGGCACAGCATAAATCCTGAGCCCCTTGGTGACTTGCCCAGGAGTGAACAACCCTAGATGGAGCTGTGTGCCTGATTAATTCCTTCAGAAACCTCCTGAATTTCTGTGCGGAAGCACACGTGGGGTGAGGGAATTAGATGCTACAAGATGCACAGGAGGAATGACTCCTGACTGCAGGGAAACCTTCTCACTAAGCTCTTCTTATGACCCTGGTCATGTATTTCTTCCCAAGAATGGAGGCAAGAGAAGTCGTAGGAGTTCACCAAAGCTGGGCACTTGGTACCCTTTGCTCCCACCTGTGTCCTTGCAGACGATGAGCCATGAGGAGGCTGATCTTTGTCGTGTTTCATCTGCAGAGATGCTTCATACATACTGTGCTGTTTGAACAACAGGATAGCCAGCAAGGGCCCAGGTGTCATAAACAGGTTTGAGGAGGGAAAACTGAACGGTGAGGGGGCATGGAGGACACCAGTGGTACAGTTAGATATTTGATGTCAGGGCAGACCACTTGGGGCATCAGTGTATGGTGGGGATGGTGGGCATTGCTACACCTGGCTGTAGAATTCGGAAACAGGACAGGTGGGTGGGCTTGGCCGCATGGCCATGGCTCCTTGAAGCAGCTGGTGAGGCAGGGTGGCTGAGCAGCGAGGTGCAAGAAGAGCCTGGGGAAGCATGCTGCAGTCACAGCTCTGGTACCTGTCTGCTGGGCACTCTTGGGCAAGTCACCTCACCCTCGTGCCTCCGTTTCCCAGTGGCAGAGGTAATGATACCAACCTTGTGAGGCACTTCCAGTTCCCTAGGCGCTAGGTTCTCCGTGACTATGCTAGTGTAGCACCAGCGTCTGAAAAAAACCTTGGGACAAGGAGCGAGGGGGCTTTTTGCTACCTGAAATGATGGCACGTGGGGTCACCTTGTTAATTTCATAACATGCTGAAGCGGGGGAAAAAATAATATATATATATATACAGCTGCATGTTTTAGCAAATGTCACTGAACTTATTTTTTGTCACCGTTACATTCTCGCTGAAACCAAAACGCTGAAGTATGAGCCTGGGTCCTGCTTCCCAGACAAACACCCAGCTGGCCCACAGTCTGCAAAGGGCAAAGTTTGCTTTGGAAACAAAACGGTTTGGATTTCAAAATCTGCATTTAATCACACATTCTCCACCACAGACAAAATATATAATCCATTTAACTGTGAAAGACTCTAGATTAGCAGCCAGGAATTTTACATACAAGAATTGGGGATATATTGGTGGCGGTTTTCGGATAGCGTCACTTAAACTGTCACATTTTAACAAACAGAACACCCTGCCTCTCTATAAAATTACTTAATCCTTAAACTGTATTTATACAAGTATTTATTTTATAAGGCTTAGACATTTAAAGACTTCTACAGAAGAGTCTTATAAAGGTGAAAGTATGTGTAAGAAATGTTGAGGTCCTGTGCTACACTGCTAAGTTTGTTCTTTATTTTTTACTTTGTGCTGCATAACAAAAGCCACTAGACTGTTACTGTCTTGTCTGTAACTGTGTTAACAGCATTCCTTAATGATGTATATATGAAGTGGTCTTCAAACATAGTGAGCAATTTTGAAGAGAAAGTCAATCTTGGGGTATTTCTAAAGAGCAAGAAGTTTTCTGAACAATGGAGGACCAGGGCATTCCTACGTTACACACTGCCCATGTTGTGCACATCAGGCACCTCAAAAAAAGAATATTTATATTTTTAGGAAGCACGCAGTATTTAAAGATGTCCAAAACTATTTTTCAGTTCTGGGAGAGCAATTTACCCTTTATTTATTTATGGAACACCATGTAGCCATTTAGCTAGTTGACTGTGTACCCAAAAAGTGGGAGGCATTTCTGAAAATTAGAGTCCCTAGTTCACAAAGTTATTTTAAAGTTGTTTTGTATTTTTTGTTCCCAAGTGATTTTTTTTATGTTCATCTTTTGCAACATCAGTTTTGGCTTTGAGTTAATTTGTCTTGTGTTTGTAATTTGATTGTTCCCACTTATCTGCATATAAAAGTAGTGTTGTCATGATACCTAACACAGTCATTTTGTTTTGCATTAGAGTTGAGTAATTTCATCCTTTCACTCTCTGTCAGCTTCCGTCTGCCAGCAGTCTTCACAATCTGAAGAGAAAGCTCCATACATCGTGATAAGATGCTCTGATAATTTTTCAAAAAATCATATAGATGATGCCCTTACACTTTCAGCCAATGTGCTGGGGCTTTTCCCAATGAGATTGTTTTTAGCTGCCAACAAGCTTTCTTTAAATAGTATTGTGCACCCATAGTACCAAATTGTGCTCCTACTGTCAGCAGTGTAAATCTGAAATAATTCTTGACTTCTGTGTATTTACTTCAGGTTTAACAAAACAGATTTGAGTCAGATATGGTCTGGTGTTACAATTTTTCCCTTTAATTTTATTTTCCTCTCTGTGTGCATGAAAATCATTGACATAAGGGACAAGTGATAAACTAACACAACAGTGAAAGCAATTGTCATCCCCAAAACAGACATGGGTACAGGGAATGTCCCCTTAGGAGGGGATGGAAGAACACTCAGAAATGGTCCTTGACTTCAGTATTAATTGTGACAATGACATTTAACAGGAGTGGAAGTGTTTTCCTAATTAAATTTCACCCTGAACCAGCTAAGTATCTGTAGGCACCTTCCTGCTGCTCTGCAAGGTGCTGCGTTGTTAGCCCGGGAAATCAAGCACTGGTGCAAGGCTCCGTTTTATCTGTGCTAAGGGCTTATTGTGTTAACTAGCTCTGGTCTTGAGGTTGACTTTCTCTTTGGGAATGACTCTATACAAATTAGTGTGGGTTTTGAAGACTAAGGATACTAAATGAGTGTATCTTTACTATACAACAAATATGAACTATAATATTCAGTGCTGGCTTCTGATGTGTCAGTAAGTACAGAAGTGTCTTGGACACAATGACCTTTGCAACCTTTCAAGCTGTGTAATATTCAAATGGTTTTGTATATACTTAAATCATGTAGGATGATGTAAAACCAGTATGACCTTGTCTAGTCTTTAAACTTAACAATAAAACTTTTGAAAAATGAGGCCATTTTTGAAGCACTTATATTACAGTCCCTTGAAGTAGATACAACTTATCTCAGACAAACTGGCAGCAAATGCAGAGCGGAGATAGGAGGTGGCATTTTCCTGGATTCCTTCACAGGGTCTTTGTGGTAGGTAAGTGTGTTTCTGGCAAAATCAACCCTGGTGATCCGCTCCCTTCAATGTGTTCCCTTTGTTCTTCCAGATAAAAAAAAGCAAAGGTTTCAATGAGACTTAGAACATTTTTGTACCTTTGCTGCTGTCTGAATGAGCACCAGAAATGTAAACTGACAATTTCATTTCCTTCGAGTCAGATTCCACGGGATATTTATCAGTCTTTATCCTCTCTTCTGCACTCCTGCTTAGGCAAATTAATTTCCATAAAGATAAACAGTGTCTGTGGTGCAGCCCTGCTGTGAGACTTCCAGAGGGGCTGCCAGCACAGGGCCGGTGCTTGCTCACACCCACGCTTCTCGTTCATGCACCTTGCTCTGCAGCCTGCTTCCCAGTATTTCTTGCAAACCTGGCCCTGTTAATAACCTCTACAGAAGATCTGCTGCAACACTTGGGAGTGGACCAAGACAGTTGTATCTGAAGGGCCAAGCAGTGTTTGAACACAAAATGTTTTCAAAACTTGGGAAGCGTAGTATGATTTACTATGTCTTATTAATTTCTGAGGAAGAATTAAAGTGGTGCACAGAAAAGCTATTCACTCCCAATTTTAAACAATGAGATTTAAAAAAAAACTTTCAAGTTTTGTGTACTTATGAAAGTTGGAGCTTCGGTGGTTTACTCCCTGCTCTGCTGGAATAAGCTCACAGAGGTACATGCTTTACTTTCAATCCCCTTTCAACTTCTGTCCTTCACCAGAAGTTGTCTCTTAAGAGATAAAATCAGTCCATGTGTGTGCGCAGACAGTTGGTCTGTCGGCCAGATGTGCAGTCTGAACATTAACAGTGTGCCATATTTCAACACAAAAGTCCCAGAACTGATGTTGTGATTTTTTCCTGGTTGCGTATCTCTACCAGACCTAAAAATGAGAACAATATAATGGCGCATATAAAGAGTTGATAATATCTTTTGATGAATGGTGGCTGAGTATTAGCACTTCAATCATAAATTTCTGAAAATACACATCTTGAATCTTCCTGACTTTTAATTATAAATTGCAACTCTTTCATGAAACACAAGGCCTGCTCCTGAAGAAATGAAAAGTGATTTTTCCTCTCATTCTTCATAATGTATTTCCCCAGGAACTTTAATGAAGACACTGAAGGAAAATAATTAGTAATTCTCTTCAGAATAGCAGTTATTTATCAGTGTCCATCCCCCCAAACCTGTTGCTAATGAGCTGGAGAGATTAACATGCATATCAACACTGTACATCATTATGAAATATGTAGTCCCTGATACTTCTGTGATAAATACAATGAGACTTACTTTGTGCCTTCTTTTCAAACAGCAAGTTAATCTGTTCACTTAGTGATCAATGAGCAACCTCTGATTGCTTAGCCTTATAAAATAAATAAGGACAACACAGGAGATAATTGCATTGATGCAAACTATTTTCTTTTTTTTAAAAAAATGCATAATTTTCTTTAATTGAAATTTCCAATGCAGAAGACTCCGTTAGGTTAATAATATAAAAGAGGCAGGCAGATTTAATCCTGGTATGAGCCTTTGTTGCCTAGCTTTACATCTGCATTGATCACGCGTTATCTTTTGATGATACATGTCAGTACCAGCATTTAGGGAGCTGTAAATGTAGATTTAAATGCATCTGGACATAAGAACATGGAAACATGTCTTGGTCTCACAGCTTAACTTTAACTGAGTGTAGCATTGTATAAGTACATGTTGTTAGCAAAACTAATTGTGTTTAGATATAGATATAGTATATATCAACTCAGAAGTAGGCTCTATGTCTCGTACCTGTGGGATGTATGGGAAGCATGAATAACCCAGTGAAATACAGGTGGGGCAGAAGGAACGGCGAGAGCTGTCAGAGCACACAGCTTGTTCGTCGTGATAATGTTTCTGAGGCTGCTTTCTCACTGATTTACACGCTAATGCATCATGGTTATCTGAGGCTGTACATCAGATGATAGGTCAGTAGACACGTTTCTGATGGCGGCATGACCAGATGAAGGAAATCAGCCCTAAGAATGTGGTAGGAAAGGTCACTAAACATTTGCATCAGACTGGAAAATAAATAGCAGACAAAAATGAACAACATCCTGAAATATATTGGTTTTCTGGGGCACTGCAAGAGGTCAGTAGGAGCTGTAGAGAAATGTATTATATTGCCATGACCACAATAAATACAATTAAGTATTCAGACTGTTGGGCATAAAATACAGGCAATATATTGAAACTGGGTCAAAAGCCTCTTAAAAAGTGATACAGCATGTTCTTAAGAAAATGTCAGCCAATATGGTTTGTGCACTACATACCATGGACCTCGGTACTGGGTCAGGCTGGGATTGGAGCTACCTTTCATTGCAGCAGCCCGTATGGTGTTTTATTCTGCACTGGTGGCTACAGCAGAGCTAACAGCACCACAGCATTTCAGCTGCTGTCTGTGCCCAGCGAGTAGGCGAGGTGCTGGGCAGGGACACAGCCAGGACAGCTGGCCTAAGCTGTCCATCCCATACCCCCTGCCATATAATATCATGCTCAGCAGCACCAACAGCAGGGAGGAGGCCTGGGGTGGAGGTGGGCATCAGTCTACCTGGGGAGGTGGTGAATGACTGCATCACTTGGGTGGTTCTGGTTTTTGTTTCACCTCTTTCTTCACTCTTCAAACTCTTTATATCTCAGCCAACAAGCTTTCTCACTTTTGCTCTTCCTGCTTTCTTCTTTGTCTTGCTGGTGGAAGGGCACGACCAAGAGACACACGTGATGACCAGTGTCAACACACCACAACTTTACACACATAACATAAATCATATCTGGGGTCCAGAATGATGGATTTTATAGAAAATATTTTGTCTGAGTCTTCTTTCCTTAGATTTTACATATATCCTAATTTTCCCTTGAAAGGTGATGCCTTTGCAATTTCTGAATTGGAGAAATTCTGTTCCTACTTGCAACTCATGTGTAATATACTTGCCTCGTGGCTTCGTTGGAGGAGGCACTGATGGAGAACTTTTGAATAAGCTATTAAAGCATGGATTGCTTCTGTTGAGTGTGTTTTATATGTATTTGTATATATATATATGGATTTTCTGCAGGCCAGTGTCATGCAGTTTGCTTTAAGTAGGCATGGAAATAGAAAGAACAAAGAGGAAGCAGAAGGGTGATTACACTTTTCATGTTGGAGCACTACATGTAGTTCTCTTTAATATTTATAGATCTGGCCAAATATATCCAGTATACATCAAGAGATTCATTAGAGAACTTAAGAGTTAGTTTTGTTTCTAGTCAACCTTTTGATGTGGGTAAGATCAGTGATTTTTCCAGTACATTGCCATTTCACTCACTGTTTTCTCCCATTTCTAGCAGAACAGACTGAAGAATTTATTGTATGGAAAACATACATCTTCCCATTAGGTCCTGTTTCTGGTTTTCCAGGATTTGTGAGCATTGTGTAAATCTGATAATAATTTCCTGTTCTGTACACATCCAGTACAATTCTGTCTCTTTCTCTCTTTCTCTCTCTCTGTCTAAATGGAAATAAGAAACAGGACTAGTGGCATTGCCTACAATACGACCTTTGCATCCAGGTCTATATATTTTTTCTAGAACTTTAAATATCCTGAAACTGACACATGAATGTTCTACATTCTGCTTTAGTCTTAATTTGGCATGGAGCAACCTTCATCACGGGGATGTCTCCCATGAAAACCTAACCCATATTGCCTGGGCTTATGCACAGATAAGATATACGTACAGCTCCCAGTACCTATTTCCCTCACAGTACTGATGTGGGAAATGGACAAGCAGCACCAGGTCGGTACCACTAAGGTTGAAAAATGCACTGTCTATGGACTGAAGACGAGAGCTGTGTTCACAAATGCTGCCACTGAGACCCACCTTGCACAGGGGGGACAAGGTCTCCTCTATGGGCATGGGGAGCAGAAAAACTACCAGGGAGAAAGGGGAACTGCTGGCTGGTGAGATTAGACCAGAATGAGGAAATAATCTGAGAAAGGATAAAGGGGAGGCCTGTGTGAGGAGGTCACTGTGTCCACACGGATGAGATCATACACCAGGGCAGCTACTGTATATGAAACACATTGAACTTGCAGGGCACTGTACTTGGCATGTCTCCAAAATTCATTGATTTTTTTTAGGCTACCCCTCGGACAGGCACCTGTGAACCAGATACGTTCCTGATTCTGTAGCTGTCAGTTTACACCAGCTGTAGCTCCAGACCTGCCTATTCAGCCGTGTGATCTGTCCTGTTTTTATAATTTTCTTGCTCTTCACATTTTAGGACCAGCATTTCAAGGGCACGTGGTGCATGTCATTCCTGCTAAATGACAGGCACGTCAAAGGACATTTAGGCAGTATACGTCTTTGGCTAAAATCTTGTTAGCTTTAAATACGTAAGCAAATATAATGGGCTAAAGCTGATGTGAAAACATGCCGATAAATTAGTTTCCCCAGTAGACATTCCAAGGACCTTATTCACTGCAACTGGCAGAAAACTCAAGTACCATGGCAAGGAATTAAATTCATCAGCCTAACCTAGCTGTCCATCTTCTGCGTGCTGATACAATTTTCTTCCATGTAAGAGAAATAAGCAGAGTTTGGGGCAGGGTTGGTGTTTGTGGGTATTTTATCTGTGTTCCTGGTTTGTTTAGCCATGTTTTCCTCACATGGGAACAGGCAGCGTTACTTGAAAGGCAGAAGCACTACTTCGTTTTAATACCTTTTATTTTTACTTCCTTTTACTGAATGATTTGCAAGTATTTTACTAAAAGCACTGTCACTGCCCAGTGACCAGGGAAGTAGGAAGGGTTTTTTTTCTCTTCACAAAGATGCTCCATTTCAGATAGGAGTGAGAGTGACTTCCAGAAGAGTCTGACCGAATATTTATACAATGCACACACAGAGCAAACCACACACCACTCCCGTTGGCTGCTCCACCTCCCCACTCCTTTCCAGTTTCTGTGCTGTAACAGAAAGCGTTGTTTAGCTGTGGGAGTGAGACCATCTACTCACAAACGGCTTTTCATGCTCAGCTGCAACGGCCACATTCCCCAGATATTTCTGGGAGCCTAAAACCAGACTTCCAAATGGGGCAGCCCAGGAGCTGGGTGTGATGTGGTACAGGAGCGTCTGCCTGGCCCCACTGATGGCACGCAAGGGCTACACCTGTAAACACAGAGTGGGTAGCAGGAATGGCTCGGTAAACACGTCTTGTCATGGTATAAAACGGTTTAGGTATTTTTAAACATTTAGTGATCTTTTCCCTGGCCTCTACCACAAACATTCCTATGGCCTGCAAAAAAAATGCATTTGTGGTTAATTTTTTCTCCACTGGGTTGCGTTCCGTTCAGATTAACGTCTGCAATGTATTTAGACAGCCTGCATGAACTAGTGCATTCCCAAAGCCAGACAAAGGTCTGCTACAAGTCTGGTCTACCATCATTGTACCAAATGGAAGGGATGCTCGAGATACCTTGGATGCTTGCAGCCAAGTAAATAGTCCTATACACCATGAATTCAAGCAACCTCTTCCCAGAAATCAGAACTTAATTTTAAGTTAAAGGAGAGTGAGTTGTGCCAATTGTATTCCAGTATGGCCAGTAAAGTGCTTCCCGATAGGCTGCATGCTCCTTTCAGACTCCCAGGCAGCAGCTCAGTATTACCAGGGCTCAAATGAGCCTTACTTGATAGCTCTCACAAGTCACTCTGAAGTCCTCTTGCACTGTGATGTGAGAAATCTCTGGTTTATTGGGGCTGAAAACTCAGCATATCAGAGGGATAGAAGGGGAATTGGCCGCTCTCCATCTGAACATGCCCCTCAGCACACCTGTGACTTTGTGCCTTCCAGTCTCGAAGACATCTTCTGAACGCGATCTGTCTCTGAATGTTACCCTTAATTAAATTGAAAGACTAATTCACATGGCACAGTTTGGCTAAAATGATTTCAAATGTCAACGTTGACTTACAGGAAGCTTATCTGTTTCACGAGGGTTTCCTCTTCACCTTTTTTCATCTTGAGACAATCTGATTGCATGCAGTGGAACTATTTACTTTGAGAATAGGAAAGACCATGCCTGTGAATACTAACTAATCCTCAGCCTTTATTAAACTGAAGTTTATATGGAGGGAAGAATAAGGGGGGGGGGGGGGGGGTGCAGAAAAAAAAAGAGAAGAAAGCAGTGTCTGAAAATGCAAGTCAGAATCTGAGAAAGATTTGCACAGGCAGGAGGAACAAAGCTTTCAGAGGGTCTGCTTGGGAGTGTCATCCCTGTACTAAGTGTGGCAGGGCATTGCATGCACGTGTGTGTCTGCCACAGACCACAGTTGTGGCACAGGTTGGGATGGGGCTGCTATGCAGACCGCAGTGTGCAGAAACAGCTGCATGATTGGCACCTTTGTCTTTGCCTTCACAATAGCCTTTTTCTATTCCTACAACATTAAACTCTCTTAACTGATTATGCAGGATCTCAGCCTGCCACATGATCCTGTTACCTTCAGGCGTAATTGCAAATGAGACAAGAAATCTCAGCTGTACTGTTCCTTATAATGGCATTCATTATTTGTCCGATGTTAATTATTCCTTGCAGCTGACAAGAAGCACAAAGTCCAAAGAGTTAATTTTCAGTATAATGAAAAATCAGTACATGCTAATATGCTCCTTGTTCCTTCCCTTATTTACCCAGGAAAGCATTGTTTTGTTTTGTCCTGTGAATACTTAAAAGGCAGGCACTGAGTAAAAGATGAGAAAAGGCACAGAGAGCCAACCCAGGAGCACCTGCCACAAACTGGGCACAGAGAAAGCAGTTGTGGGGCAGAAACTCCGTAAGTTTCCCTTCTGTGTCCTGATGGCCTGTGCCCTCCTGCTGCAGCACAGCCCCCTGATGCACTTGCGGGTGTGCAACTGAGCCGACAGACGTTGGGGAGGATGGATGGACTGTCCTACACCTCCCCAGTGGCATGGAGACAGGGGAGAGTGAAATCAGCCCTGCAGGCAGGCAGTCCCCCTCTCGATAGGCAGTGGGATGAGGGCTGCGCCCTGGTGACACTGGGGAGCCACAGGGGAAAAACTTCGGGGCTGACCACAAAGGTGATGCTCTGAGTGGGGTCTGTCAGAGGAGGAGGAAGAGCAACCCGTGGGTTATTCCTTCAGTGCACTGTGGTTCTGCACACACCTGGGTGAAGAGTGCAGTCCATCACCTAAAACTCACCTGGTCCTGCAGTACAGCCAAGCCTGCATTTTACACATCTATGGGTGTCTGTTATGCCCAGACTTCACAAAGAATCTCTCAAAGGCAACAATATCCAGCCTTTCTCTACTTGCATGTTATTTAGCTCAGGATTTTTTCCAGACTTAGGAGTGCCTCAAAGACGTATAGCTCTTTTTCCACAAGCCTCTGTCTGCAGTGGTCTCAGTTCTGTGTTTGCCTAAGGGTGCAGCTGTTTGTTTTGCCCTGTTTTGCTCTCTGCTACAGGACATGCATATTACCAGGACCATTCAGGTCTGCTCTACACAAGCATTTCAGTGCCAGTTCAGGAAGGCCTTGCAACTTCATGCCTGTTCAAGTCCCACTAACTTAAATAGGACTGTGTGGTGCCCTCCCATGCAGTATGTGCTGAAGTGCTTTGGTACACTGTGGTCACTAAAAATTGTTTGTTGATCTCAATCCAAGCAAGTGTGAAGTGAAGAAGGGGAATCACTTCATATCATCACACCTCCCACAGTGCGGCCTCCCCTGGAGCACTGTGTGCAGCCGTGGGCTCCCCAACCTACAGCGGGTGTTAAGGCCCCTGGAAGCACCCAGAGGAGGGCAGCAAGCCCGGCCCAAGGGCCGGACGGCCGTGCTGTGAGGAGAGGCTGAGGACACTGGGGCTGCCCAGCCTGGAGAAGAGGAGGCCCAGAGGCGGCCTCACTGCTCCCGGCAGCTCCCTGAGGAGGGAAGCGCAGAGGCAGGTGCCGGCCCCTGCTCCCTGGGAGCTGCTGGCAGGGCACACGGGAACGGCACAGAGCTGCGCCAGGGGAGGGCCCGGCTGGGCATCGGGAAGCATTTCTGTACCCTGAGGGGGGCCAGACACCGCAACAGGCTTCCTAGCGAGGTGCTGGGTGCCCCGAGCCTGTCGGTGTCCAAGGGGCATTTGGACAATGCCCTCAGTACTGTGCTTTGACTTCTGGTCAGCCCTGAACTGGTCAGGTAGTCGGACTGGATGATCTCTGAAGATCCAGTCCAACAGAAATATATTTCTCCTCTCCCGTCCCCCCTCTCCTCTCCTTTCCCCTCCCCTCCCCTCCCCTCCCCTCCCCTCCCCTCCCCTCCCCTCTCCTCTCCCCTCCCCTCCCCTCCCCTCCTCTCCTCTCCCCTCCCCTCCCCTCCCCTCCTCTCCTCTCCCTGTATTACTTCCTGAGAACACTGCCTAGAACTAATTCAACATCAAAACACACCAATAAAAAAGTAAAAGCAGAATTAATTCAGATCTTCCAAGTACTTTCAGTGATGCAGCTTTACATTTATGAATTCTAAAATTTGGTGGTCAAATATTATGCAGGTAGCTGACACTACTCATGGGATCAATACAGTTTTGTGGAATGCCATATGATGTCTGAGGATACGTCTTTCTCAGTCTCTATTGTTGAAGCTGAAGTCCTTTTCTTCCATCCTCCTGCAGCCATACTTTGAGGGAGAGAGAAAATGAATGTGTTGAATGAAGCAAGCACTTACCATCAGGAGAGAGGTTATGCCTCTTCCTTGCAGCCAGCAGTAAGGTAATGAAAGCTGAACACCTTAGCTGTTTTGTAGTTGAGGTCTGTAATCAGGGCAGTGTTTTGTTCGTTATAAAGTATATCAAATGTGACTAGTAAAATTGTACTCTTAAAATAAAAAATAATTTTAAAAAGGCCTCTACATGGTAAAATGCACTCAGATGCTAAGGTATTCTAACTGTAAATTTTGATCAATGTAAATCCTGCACCATTAATATTAGGAAATTCAGGGAAAAAATACTTTTAAAAAATCAGATTATTTCTTCCTTCTAGTCATAACTCTTAATTGCATACATTTTCAGAAGCATACAGGCCTGGATATTTCATCTAAAAATGTTGGAGATTCCTTTGGACGAAGTATGAGAAGTCATGGGATTGTGACAGAGATCTGATGGATTTTCTTCTGCAAAATGCTTCTAAGGATTCCTCATTCTGTGGAAATGGTGCCATTTCCCTCTAAAATGAGGAACCTTGGCTAAATAGGTTTCAGTTTCCTACCATGAAGGAAGGTGACAGTCCCATCTGACAAGCAGGATCACAACTAGGTCAGTGTTCAGCAACCTGGATCCATCTTTGTCTCTATTTGGTGTCGTGGCTCACACTGACATCTTGGCTAAGAAGTTGTCACCAGCTTGCTGTCCTCTCTTTGGTGTAGATGGGGAAGTTTCTCTCGTGCTATGATCACCTGCAGTATTTCTGGCTGGGTTTTGGATAACAGTAGTTTCTTAAAACAATGTGATACGGTATTTTAGGAAGTTACCATAGAGACCACCTATCTTGTTTTTGTAGAGAGTGGAAGTTTCCCATCTTCTAAGTCATTATAGCATTCTCCTGAAGGACTCTGAGGCAAAAGAAATGGAAGTATGCAGGGCTTACTTTTAAGGACACACCATTCCTTTAAAAGAATGAACAAGAAGTTTAAAATGAACATTGTTAAAATGCACATTAAAATAAAATAATAATAATAATAATTTACATGTATTGGGCTCATACATTCTTGGCTTCTCAGACTTAACACAAAGGAAATCACAAAAGACTCGAACACCTGAGCATTGTTTTCCACTTGTTTAGCTTTATTATAGCTAAGTGGTATTCCGTTCCACTTAACTGAAACTCTGCCTAAATAATAATGGAGTGTATATTTTACAGGTTTATTTTTTGACTATTTATCTTTTTTTCACAACGCATTGTTCTGGAGTCACCAAGAACAAAGGCTGGTACAACCTCCTCAGAAGAAATGCTTAACCCAGAAACTGTCAGCACGCATTAATCTTCATAATGTGAAACCTTGTGCATATTTTAATGAAATATTGAAGCATTTCCACATAGCCAGCTGAAAACATTTCCTTTCAAAGCTTAGAAAATACCTAGCACCATTTGCTTAACATTTTCATACACACCTGCACTGCCACGGGCACACACATAAACCCAAGGGAGGCAGGGCCAGATCCTCCTCTGGTGTAAAACAAACAATTGGAGGAGGCTGTAGGACTCCAAGGCAAAGGGGGATTTATTAAGTAAACACACCCATAGGCTGGTCATTAGGAAAATGTTCTCAGCACTGAGGCTGACTGGATGGTGTGGGTGTGACAAGGCCCAGGTCTGGAGATTGATGTTTATAACACAAAGTGGAGGCTGTATCAGCCACAATCCCAGTCTGATTGTTCTTCCGGAAGAACACAAACATCACTTCTTAAGGAGGACCAAAGCCCATGCATGTGGGACAGGCAGCTCCTTCACTTCACCAACCTCTCTTGCTAAGAAAAACCCCACACGACCCACCATGCACCAGCAAACCCATTTAGTGATTAATTTACATCACAGGTATAATTATTGATGAAAGACATTTAAGCCGTTTTACCTCAGAGGATTTTATTCAAAGATAAATCCAGCTATATCCCTGGTGTCCTCAGCCCTCTCAGTACACAAAACAGGGAACAGGCTTCATTTTTCCAAGTCACACTGCACCGAGGTCTGTCCGAGGCACGAGGCAGGCTGCCATTATATTTAGCTTCGGGAGGTGGTAATTAGAGTGACCCAGGATTTTTCAGAACTCCTGCATCTTAAGAAACACAGCTTTACCTCTGTTAACCTTCTACACAGCTGCCAAACTGAACAAGCACTGTGGGACTAAAAGCATAAATTAACTTAGTGACTCCTTCAAAACAGTATTGATTCGGGAAGTGCGATAATGGACAACTGCTTCCTCAAAACCTGCACTTAGTTCAAGTCATTGAACATGAGGCCATTAATTCTGTGGGGTTTTATAATGTGATTTAAGTAATATACCAGACACTTACACCAAACCATTTCAAACGCACGTGATCTAGTATAAAAGGGGAGGTTTCAAAAAGGTTGCAGAGATGTATTTCAAGGCACTGATGTTTTTTCTTCACCCTTTTATTTTGTTAGAAGTCAGAATTATATTCCTTTATGAAAAAGAAGAAAAAAAAAAGAAAAAAAAGCTGAGTACCAAAGTCAAATTCATTAAGGAAAGTTAATGAATAGTCTGAAAATTCAGAGGGGTTAGCCAATCAGATTTATTGAATACCACGTTGCCCCCCAAAAATTGTGGATTCTAAATTCTAGACGAGTTTGGGCTGGTAGAGACTTGTGGACTTGTGTCACATTTTATGTACAACCCATAAAGCTGTTGGTTTTTTTGTTGGTTTATTTGTTTGTTTGCTTTTAATGTTGTTCAGCAAGCAAGGATTAATTACTCTGACCAACCTGGCTTTTCAGACAAAGCATTTCCACCTTCATACTTTTTCCTAATTCTCAGAACTTTTGATTTTGAAAAGTATATTTTCAGTGCACTTAACTGTATGTGTATGACATTGTCCAAATATAGTTACCTGTAAGCGGTGAGAGTATAAATCATGTTTAAAACCACCATATGAAGACAGAGCAGCTCAAGGTTAGTCCCTGCAAAACAGGCATGTTTGTTCTTTACAAGACTTTCCCTCAAAAATATCTTTATTAACATTGAGATTCGGCTTCTCTGCCTTTTCACAGCCCCTTGGTTGGTAAAGGGTCTCCAAAACAGGAGGCTCTGGGAGGCAAATAGATGTGCTGCTGACAATCCTGTCACACTGACAGCCACGGGTCCGATGGGCTTCTGCAGCACAGGCAAGGAGAAGTGACCTTCATGCATAATGCAGGGTCCTGACACTCATCTACCCCCTGCGTGGTGCGAGTTCCCAGCTATGTGCCGACATCTCAAAACATCAGCCGCAGATACTTCTGTCAGCTCGGAAGGAATGAGACATTATAACTGAGCTAATGTGAAGGCTGTGGGAGACTGGGGCTGGCATGGAGCTGTCAGCATCTCACGATGGCCATGCAGAGCCCTCTGTATTGGGTTAGTGAAAATGGCATTTCTTCCAGTGTTTTAATGGCATTGATCTTGATAGTCCCATGCTTTGGATCAGTTTTACACCAGCGTCACTTGAACAGGCTTCAGCTGAGTTACTCTGATGTTATGCTGATAGGAGCCAGGAAGTCTTCTGATACCTTACTTTTCCTGACAAGTACATCTGGATGGAAAATGTCTGTGCGAGTAGCAGAAGGGAGAATACAGATAGGGTTTTGCTTGTTTGCTTTTTTTTTTTTAAGCGAGATTACATTTCTGATTTGGAAATTTGATTAGTTCGGCTTGATCTTCCCTGAGTCATCCTGAGAATAATAGCTAAATATATTTCTTTTGAAATCTTTACAGTATTAGGACTCACTCCTCTTTATACTTCTCCAGCCTCTAAAGACAATGAGCTCTGACGACGTACTATGCACTATTTACTCTTTTACAAAGAAATGATGTAGCACAATTTGAAAGAGGCTATTAGAAGAGATGCTATTCAAGCAGTCTTTTCAATTGTCAGTATGATCTCTTTTTATACGAATATATTATGCTTTCAAAATTTAGGAGGTAAGATTTACTCATTTAAATATAGGTAACTAGAGGCAGAAAAAAATAAAGAGGATGAGGGGAGTGTTGGTATTCCAATACAGTGGGATATTGAACAACAGTAATGATATAGATCCGCTTGGATCTATGGGTTTGCCACTAAAGTCTAGCCTTACTTGGACTGCAAATTGTTGAAATTTTCCTAAAGATAAGCATGGAACCTATGAAATGAAGGTAACAGATTTGAGTACTCAGTTAGTTCTTTTCCTTACTTTGCAAGTAATTTATGTCTTTACTTTTTTTTTTTTCCTATTCCTTTTTTTTTATTTGATCAAAAGGAGAATCTTTCTTTCAGTATGTTTTCCATCATACTGAACAAGATGCCTGTGTGTTTTTAACCTAGGCATACTAAAGCTAGGCATACCAGGCATACTAGCCTAGGCATACAAAGACATAAGGTCCTGTGTGCCCAAATCTGTCACAATCATAGGTCATATTTATATTGATTCAATGCAAGCCTTTTGATAAGTTAATTCTGTGAAGAATTTATTTATTTATTTGTTTTTAATATAGACCTAATATGCAATGAAGGGTCCGCTTCCCTCTTGAGATAAAATTCCTAAATGCACGCAGGGCACCCCTCTGTTGTTGAATCTTGGTTTTCATGAACCTGCATTTAAAGGCATTTGATGTGGCTACCCTTGAAATCTCAGCTGCTGATTGCCACGTGGGATAGGTAGGGTCTATGCTGCTCTCCCTGGGGCAGCAGAATTGCCTGTGTTAGACTGAATTAAACACACATTCCCAAGTGCCGGCAGCCACGCTGACTTTGTGTGCTCAAGCAGCAGTGTTGTTTGCACTTCTGCACTGTTATTCCAGTTTGCCAGTGGGAGGCATCCCATCAGCCTGCACTGTGTCTTCCTTGGGCAAAAGCAAAGGTAGTAGGGGTGACTGCAGCATACCATTATTCCCACCTGAAAATGGGACTTCGCAAAGGTCAGCATATTCATTTATAAAAATGTCTGTACTACCACTGTTGAGCTTCTTGTCCAGCATGGATGAACGACAGAAAAATATTAGGTGATGGATGGTAACAGACTGCTGGGAAAGATTAGCAGGATGGCTTCGATTTTCTGCTGGAGCTCATCATAGCGTGGCATCACTACTATATTATTTTTTTCAGTTGCGTGGGAGGGCTGAGGGAGATGAAAGCTCTCGTAGCTGTTTGCTTACATGTATACTGCCTAGGTGACACCTCGTGACATGTCTGAATACTGAACATCTGCAAAGCTGTTTCAACGCTTGAGTGCATCCATAACAATGTTGTAAGATTTGTGTATTTTTCTTAAAGCTCTTTTCATCTGGGTTCACCTTGGAAGGATGATCCAAAAATCTAGAAAACGGAACATCTCTCACGCGTGCTACTAAACATGGGCATTACAACAGCAGCAGAGGGGACCCGGAGGTGAACCTCACCAGTGCAGGCACAGGAGCTGGCGTGGTGCTCAGGTAACATGCTCACATTCAGTGGATGGACAAAGAGGAGGCAAAGACAAAATTGTGCAGTCCTGTGAACAGCATCAGCCGCTGCTGCTGCCAACACTGAACCATCTGCCTTTCTGCTTGCCTGGCTGCCTAAAACTATTTTCCACTCCACACTTTATTACTAGTTCCCATAGCAGGTCAGCACAGAATCTGTTGTAAAGCTCTTGCCTTATCATTTTGCAGCATGAAAATGAAAAGGCTGTTGGCCATGATTATTTTATACAACTTGAATACGTGGGCGAAAGAAATTTAAGAGACAGTGCTGACAGATCCTCAGGTGATGAGAAATAACTGTACTTCAGTAGCACTGCTCTTGGTTTTGCAGATCCCTTTCTAATTACTGGCAATGAGGACAGAAGTAAAACTGAGATTAACAAAACTGGTTGCATAAGGAATTTCAGGTAAAAAGAAAAGTGAACATTGAATCAAAAGGGTAATGATCCCACAAGCAGCACACTGACTGCTGCTCTGCAGTGTGAGGACACAAGATTTTCATGTCAATCATGCAACACTAGAAATGACTCACTTTGTTTTCTTTTTTTTTTTTTTTTTTGAATACTACCTTTAATTAGTAGGACTTAACCTGTATATCACACAAGCATGTAAATCACCTGTCTATCCATCTGTCTGAATATCCATCTAGTTTGAACCTCTTCTTCCTTTGTTGTTATTCACAGATGTCCCTAAGGGTACCATTGAAGCAGAACATTGCTGAGTAAATCGATATATTTTAAGGATGATATTTCATGCAAGTGACACTAATCATCACAAAATAATGAAACTGTATCTTCAAACCACCTGACCATGTACACTGCAGTGTTTTATGTTCAGTCATCCTTTGAGTGCCTCCGATGGTTCCAGTAGGTGGTTTGTATTTTTATTTTTTTTTTACGAAGCATCACTATTCCCACCAGCTAAAATTCAACTGTCTCAGTCAGAGTGGAATTAGAAAACCTGCAGCAACGGATAGTCAGTCCTTTCAGACAGAAGCAGTTGTAGGGATATTTTTAAACATTTCAAAAAATGTTAATTTTTAACTGTGGGGAATTCTTTTTGTTTGACTCACTGCTCTTTTTTCCCATGTAATCCCATGAGATTAAAATTTGGTGAGAAACGGATGCTTATTTTTAGATACATTTTTATTGTTGGTGCCAAAGAGGAGACTTCAGTCTCATAAAGAAGAGGGTCTTCACTGATGGCACTGTGCTAATTGCTGTCATAATCAAGTTCTTGACAGCCAGAAGCCAGCTTCAGAAGGAAAGTGTGAAGTGAGGTCTGTCGATAAATTGCTGCTAAGCCTAATGCATTTCTTTCTTTGGTCAGTATTCCCCAGCCACTCTGTGGTGCTCTTTACCCCAGAAACATTTGAGGCATGAAGACAGCAAAAAAGCACAGAGAGGCCTGTAAGGGAACACTGTGCACAGGTTCTTGAAGTTTGGAGCACCCTTAGAAACTGCTGAACATAGATGAATATCCAAAAGGGAGAGGAGGGAAGGACAAGTCCAAGAGGAGACATGGCTCAGCAGCTGTTACCTTTGCAAACTGCATCCCACTTCCTACTCATTAACACCGAAAGGCTGAGGCTGGCAGGGACCTCAGGAGCTCGTCTGGTCCCACCGCTGCTCCAGCAATGCCACCCAGAGCAGGGTGCCCAGGCTCATGTCCAGGCAGCTTTTGGAGATCCCCAAGGAGAGACACCACAGCCTCTCTGGGCAGCATGCACCAGTGCTCCATCACATGCACAGCACAGAAGTGCTGCCTGGTGCTCAGGGGGAATCTCCTTGCTCCAATTTGTGCCCCTCTTGTCCTCGCACTGGGCTAAAGTGAAAAGAGCCTCCCTTCAGGTGTTTACTTGCATGGATAAGATGAGCAGGATGCCCTTCCTTTGTGCAAAGATACAGGGCAACAAAAGATAGAAGACACAGAGGCTGTAGCATCTGTTATTGCCTCATTTTACAGACCACTAATAAGATTTAGTAATGTGATAGAAGTTCATGAGTCCATCACATCTTAGCAAGTCACCTACTCATTCACTGATGTTAACAGTGAACTGCCATGCTAGAAAATGTATTCCTGGTGCAAACAATCTCATTAGAATAAAGAAAAAAAAAAAACTGAACTGGAAGAGAACTTGATGAATGTCAGCATGGTCCATCGATATGCCCAGCAGTGACTGCACTCTACATGCATGGACAATTTGAGACAAAAACTGAGGCAAAAGAAGTGTGGCCACCGTAGTATCCCAGATACAGTGTGTGTGTGAGTACAAGTGTATGTTTATGATTTCACCTGGCCTCTGCATGCAGTGGTTTAGGGGTCTGAACCACGCAGATTCATTCACTGTGACAGCTTTCCCAGCTGCTGCCTCACCAGCCTGCAGGAGGAACACATCCCCTGCCTGTCTGATGGTTTCTGATGTGCCTATTGCCTACTCAACCCCCTCAGCTGTAGCTGTTGACAGAGGATTAGTCTTCTGTAATGATGCTCACCCACAGGACGGTAAGAAAAATGGAATGAGCTTTACTTTACTTTGGAAAAGCTGATATCCCTAATGTACTGGTATGTAAAGCACATACCTGGCAATACATGCATACTCCTCTGACTCACTGATCGAACCACAAATGGTTATTTTACGGTTTCTATGCCAACGGGAATGACACCAAGTGTTAATCCTGGATCTTTAATATATTTAATGAATGTGTTTTCATATTTATTTCTATTTCGGGCAATTAATTCAGTTATTATATGCAACTGAAATTATTGTTAGTCCTTTTGATATCCCAAGTGCCACCTTCCAACATCTTAGTACATTACTGTTTATCATGACTCTTTTTAATGATCGTCTGGTAATTTTCTCTTCATGTTCCTCCCAATTGAGCTGAATTAATTTTTTCAGGTCAAATTTTATGAGCCATTATGTGAAATGCTTCACTAAAACCCTTACGTACAATCATATTATACACTTCTTTGCATTATTATACATTTGCTAATGCACAGATTTCCTTGCACTTTCTCACCCACTGTCCATCTATGACTAATATTCCTCTTCCGGCTAGAGATTAAAAAAACCCTGTCCCTATGAATTTCAAAAATAGCAACAGAAGAACAACATAAGTCAAGAGAAAGTGGGTCCCTTTTCCCTTTCCCTTACTTTCCCCACAGGATTCTCCTGGAGAAGCTGGCAGCCCATGGCTTGCACAGGTACACCCTTTGCTGGGTTAACAACTGGCTGGAGGGTCAGGCCCAGAGAGTGGTGGTGAATGGAGAGAAATCCAGCTGGTGACCAGTCACCAGTGGTGTTACCTAGGGGTCGGTGTTGGGATCCATCCTCT
Source organism: Anser brachyrhynchus (assembly GCF_964034855.1). Lineage (NCBI taxonomy): Eukaryota > Metazoa > Chordata > Aves > Anseriformes > Anatidae > Anser > Anser brachyrhynchus. Next base: position 73,347,433 of record NC_137697.1, on the reverse strand, counting down.
TTAAGATCTTTATTGATGATTTGGATGAGGGAATTGAGTGTACCCTCAGTAAGTTTGCAAATGACACCAAGCTGGGGGGAAGTGTCAATCTGCCGGAGGGTAGGAAGGCCCTGCAGAGGGACCTGGATAGGTTGGATTGATGGGCAGAGGCCAATAGGATGAGGTTCAGCATGTCTAAGTGCTGGGTCCTGCACTTTGGCCACAACAACCCCACGCAGCACTACAGGCCTGGGGCAGAGTGGCTGGAAAACTGTGAGGAGGAAAAGGATCTGCGGGCGCTGGTTGATTCTCACCTCAACATGAGCCAGCAGTGTGCCCAAGTGGCCAAGAAGGCCAACGACATCCTGGCTTGTATCAGGAACAGTGTAGCCAGCGGGACCAGGGAGGTTATTGTCCCCCTGTACTCTGCTCTGGTGAGGCCGCACCGTGAGTGCTGTGTTCAATTTTGGGCCCCTCACTACAAGAAGGACATCGAGGCCCTGGAGCATGTCCAGAGAAGGGCTACAAAGCTGGTGAAGGGTCTGGAACACAAGTCCCGTGAGGAGTGACTGAGGGAACTGGGGTTGTTTGGTCTGGAGAAGAGGAAGCTCAGGGCAGACCTCATTGCTCTCTACAACCACCTGAAAGGAAGGTGTGGGGAACTGGGGTTCAGCCTCTTCTCACAGGTAACCAGTGATAGGACTAGAGGGAATGACCTCGAGTTGCATCAGGGGAGGTTCAGGTTGGAAATGAGGAGACATTTCTTCTCAGAAAGGGCAGCCAGGCATTGGAATGGGTTGCCCAGGGAGGTGGTGGCATCACCGTCCCTGGGGGTGTTCAAGGAAAGGTTGGATGTGGTGCTTAGGGACATGGTTTAGTGGGTGATATTGGTGGTAGGGGGGTGGTTAGCCACCACATGCTTAAGCACACACAAGATGCTTATAGATGTTGCATCTCAGAGGAGTGTGTTAAGTACACATACTTTTCCCATATGTTAAATGCTACGGCATGCTAGAGTTAGTTACGATCCCCCTAAGCAGAATATCACCAATGGCACAAGTAACTGCTCGTAGATGTTATAATCAAGGAAAACATTGTTGACCATAAAACTCCTAATGAGTTCCTGAACACTAGGTTGGGTAAGGTGATATGTAATGTTTCAAAGGAAATAGTGACTGGCATTTTCATGACTTAATGTTTTATGCTTAGACTGGCCAGAGCTCAGGGCAGTGTTCAGTGGGGAACAGATTTGCCATGACAGAAATGAAATAAAGGTCACAACAGATGTGCCTTACGTTTTGTGCCTTTTTCTATGCGTAGAATTCTTTGATTTTGTGTGTGTGTATGTGTTATCCTAGTGATTTTTTTTAATATCTCTGAGTAGATACAAAGGTGAAATTCTTATAGTTGTTTTTATCACTTTGTTTCTCTAAACATTTCCAAATAGTATTTTACTGAAGGTGCTGAAAGCACATGAATACACAAATGCAATAGAAAGTGGCCAACATCTTCCAGATTGTCGTATGCAGTTGAGTCTCAGGTCTCTAGAGGTTGTTCATCACTAACAGTGTCTTTCTGAGATGTGTCTGAAATTCATGTGAACTTATCACCAAGGTGGTATTGCTACACTGAAATGTCCTGAAAGATACCACATAAATAAAATTTAAAAATTCCAAAGGGAATAAATGTATGCGACACACAACTCAGGTGGCTAGAAGTTTAAAAGCTATTACTTCCCATCATTAGTAGTCCCTGGGGCTAGAGCATTCAGCTGTGAAGACTGCTTTGTGCTTGCAGTGACACAAGGTCATCATAAAGAAATTATTTCCTGTGGTGCTTAGCTGGAGTATCTTTCTTAAAATGACTTCCATGGCTACAGGTAACTGCCCTTATAACCGGAAAACAAATACAAAACAAACAACAGAATCCAAACACAAACTCCTGTGTCTTTGCAGAACACTGAAAGTCAAGAATTTAAATTCCTCACGAACTTACATGTTTCCAAATTTGGGTCCTTCAAAAGGCACTTACAAATATTCAGTATAATGTATTTATTGGTGCACGTGAAATACTTCAGCAGATATAAATAAATTGCCTATTATGTACCAATTTGCTAGTTCATTTCACATTAGTCCATGATTTATAACACATATCTTCAATGGGTTGACAGAAGAGAAAGAGTAAAATGACATTTAAGCTTTAAAATGCATTAGGAAGTGGACCAAAATAATGATATTCAAAAGGTGACTTTAAAAAAATCTTCCAATCCTTATGCAAAGAAAATTGAATGATAAAAAGAAGTACAATTGTAATCTTTCATTTTTAACTTGATTTTCCTTATTTGCATTCTTCTCCAATACCATTGTGTTCAGTACTTATTATCATGACAGCTAACAGTGAGAGAAAAAGGACTGGAAAGTTGATATTATTATTGGTGATTGCTCAGGTATCTATAATGCGTTGGCAAGTCAGACCATTATGGAATTTCAGCCTTTGTTTTCTTTCAAACTACATTAGTTGTGAAAAACAAACCTTTTGTTATCCTGGTAAAATATGTAAGTGCACAGATGTAAATCATAATCAAAATACTCTTAATAATACCAGCTTGGAGTCTCCCAAGTGCAGAGATCATTATTGTGTTCAGTCAGCATGCAAAACTCTAACAGAAATAATAAATGCTAATGAAGCACAATTTTACACAACTTCATGGGAAAGCTGGCAGGGGAAGGAACACCTGCAAAGCCCACGACCAAGCTTGAAATCTTGAAAAATCAGAAACTTTTCAATGGTAATTCAGACTGTTATGCTGACAAGGAGTCCTTGTTTCTCTGAGAGCAATTAGTAGCAGTTGGACGCCTAGAGGTATGCTTGTGGGCAAGAGAGTGGGCATTGAGTGTGTGTGGAGTGCTTCCTGCCGGCATACATACACGATACTCTCGCAGAAGGAAAGAGCAGGAGGGGGTACAAGGGGGCCAAGTTATGCACAAAGTACAGAAATAAGGGGCCACAGATTTTTGTTTCCTGTGGTTTTCTTCAAGATCCTTCCTAGTCTTCACTTCCTCATTTTGACATGCCAGAGTTGTGAGATTGGCACAAGTGTAACACGACCATAATCTTGTCCACATAGATGTGGTGAAGTGCTGTTCTTTTGATCCCACATTTTTCCTAGGTGTTTTGTCCTGTGCAAGCTTATTTACTTCAGGAAGATGCCAGGGACACAATCCTTCACAGTACGTGTTTACTCTGGGGTTTACTTTTTTTTTTTTTTTTAAGGCATTTTACCTCCTACACAGTCAGCAATTACTCCATATCATGTTAAATCCTGCTAAACTGCTAACATCCACTGTGGCAAAAAAGCATCAGCAGGGGCCAGTCATGAAATCTTGGAGAGTATAAAATAAATGTGTGTATGTGTATATGAAAAAAATAAATGCATTGTCGGATATTTCTAATGGAATATTTTGCTAAGGAATAACCATTTGTCTTACTGTACTTAGGTTCTGATAAGATGTAGATAAAAGCATATCTATGCTAAAAAGGAGTTTTAAGTATTAATAGATCTTTTCTGCTGCTACGTTACTCCTGCCCCAGGCTCCTACATTATCAGCTTTTCTTTGGCTAGAAATTTAAAGTTTTCATGCTGAAGGAATATAACATAATTTTAAATGCCCAAACCAGTGGATACAAGCTTCAGACTATTTTCCACCGAGTACTTTTTTGAATAAGAAACACAAGACACAATTATTTATGAGCAGCTAGAAGAGCTGAAGCTGTACAGACAGCTTCAGCACAACATACATCCACTTCAGCACAACATACATCCACTGAAAAGAAATTTCAAGATTGACAAATGCCTCAGCCTTTTGGTGGTCAGCTGTACAGGGATGAATTTCACTCAGCACATGTACACATTGAGAAGAATATGTTTCATTTTTCTGATGCTCCAGAAAGCACTCAAAATCCTTAGGAACTAAAAATGCCCCTTACAAATATATTTAAATTGCTTTCCTCAAAGGAGGAATACAAAAGAAAACATCTCTTATTCTTTGGTGGGGTCATTCAACAAAAATATACATAATGTATCCTGTGTAGATGATGATAGATAAAGTAGCAGCTTACAGTTATTAATAAAAATAGTCATTAGGAATTGTTAATAGAAAGCAAGGGGTATCACTGTAAAAAAAAATTGTTGCTTAACAGCAAGTATATTCCATTTGTGACTCTATGATAGCAAAAATTAATTGTAACTGTATATTGAAGGTTTTGATAATGGACAACAACAAAGATAGAAAGTTTCTATGTTTTAAGAGCCTAATTCCATTCTTCCATAAGCACAGAAAAGAGATCATTTTGCATATACTGTTAGTTTTTCCCAAGTTTAGGAAAATCCCTAGTAGGGCTGATTGGAGACCGGTGTAGTTTCAAATTGCCTCTGTAGATTTGGGTGCTGAGAATGTTCACAGCATGTCCATATTACAAATGGCAGTATCCTAGAGAAGTTGTAGAGAAAATTTCATAAGATAATGTCCAGTTTTATGGTAAAGTTTGAATTAAATGCAGTTACGCCCCTCTAGACAGAAGTAGTAGCTACTACTTCCTGAGGCAATAATTAATATTAAATTAATGCATAATGAAAATTCATTTGTATTAATGAACAGTACATTAAGCAGGCATTAATATTACATTAATTTTAGACTTTTTAAATTAGATAATATGAAAATTAAGAATATGACCTCTCTTTTATTTACTTATAAAGGTCTGTGAGACTTTAGAAAAAAACATATGCAAACTATTCCCATTTGAGGAAGGGATACAATCATGTCTCCAAAAGGATCATAATGGACCATTACAAGACAAAAAGAATGGGAACACACAAGGTAGATTTCCTAAAAAAACAACAGTATCATAATTAATGGTGATCGACGCTTTTTTTTAACAAGTAGTTCCTTTAAATTCTAGATTCTGGTGTGGAAAGTTAAGCCAATAAAGGTGCCTAGGCAGACACAACAGACTTCATCACCTCTGAGGAATTTGTTGTATGACAATGTGCAATAGAGTGATATGTATCCAGTCACGTACCGAGGCAGTTTAACGGAGTAAAGATAGAGCTCAGAAAATACTTTTAAAACACTGTCTTTGCCTTATCCGGCAATGTTAGGGAGGCCTTGGAAGAACAAAATTCGTCTCAGTGGGTGTGCATATTGGCTCATTGATAGAAGCAGGGTTACCTCAGCAGGGAGTAAGTCCTGGTCCCCAGATTCAGCTATGTGGATGGCTGTGCTCATCAAGATCCTTGTTAGGCATGGACCCTCGTTGATACTCTTCTGCTCACTACTCAGGTTTCCCCACCCAGAGAGTTAATTTGCTCATGGAGGATGTGCACACAGAGCAGAGTATCTAACTGATGGTGTGGCTGACTGATGGATGAGGGCCATGGAAAGAAGTGCAGAGAAAGGCAAGTCAAAAATTGGACTCTATATACGTAACAATACTTATAGAGGGAAAAAAAAATGTTGATATCAAAACAAGCAATAGCGATTGTGGAGTGGCAAATAATATATCAATGAATTTGGATCACGAGGTGTTTTTGCACAATGTGCATTATGGCTCATTCCAAAGGCAGGAAACCTTCTTCTACAATAAAGTGACCCAGCGGTGGACCTAAGGATTACGTTACCAGCAGAGCACAGCTATACCATTGTTCTCAGAGCCTAGAACAGCAAACAGTACCCAGTTTGATGAATAAGCAAGGAGAAAACCTGTATGAAAAAGAAATGTTTTAGCTCTCTGCATGACATCATGTTTAGATTAGCCACACTGGAAAAAAAAAAAAAAAAAAAAAAAAAAAAAAGGATTGAAAAGTTTGGAAAAGATTCAGATAATTAAAACATATAGTACAAAGTCTGGAAAGCATACTTAAAAGAGCTTGCTGCTCAATGAAGTTTAAGTGAAGACTGAAAAGAGAATTGATCAAGGTTTATATAGCAAAAGAAAAGTCATACTTTTGAAAGTGAGGGACCCATACTGCTGCTATAGAAAAATATTCATCTATTGAAAGAAGAAAATAGATGAACACAAATGGGAAAACGTGTTACTGATGAATTTGTAGTGTTTAACTACTAGAAAATATAGAAATATTGCCATGTTCTCACAAAGATATATATTTAGAATACACACATACATATATATAATATATACGTATATATACACACATAAATTTCTGTGGCCTTCTGAAATATCAATGGAGGCATAATTAGGTAACGTTTATAACCGGGATTGAACTGAGGCCAACGTGCCCTTAGCACCGAAGAGAAGTACTTGAGTCATGAAGGCAGGCCATTCTGCAAGGCAATACCACAATATGAACAGGAATAACGCTTTGAAATGCAGGGTTTATTACATGGCTTGTGAAAAACAGAATTAAATAGTAAGTCCTTGGAAAGCTGTGGTTGGGAGATGAAGTTTTTCATGGCCATAAATGGGTTAGCAGTTCCTCTGACCTTCAAGACGTCTGACATTTGAAATGTACAATATCATTTTAAAACTGAGACTTGGGCTCCTACACACTCCTAAGTTCTTCCTAAGAACTCTGCTCAACTCTAAGTCTTCATTTACTTTTACAGTTACAAAATCACAGCTTACTTTGCTCAGACAAAATTTGTCCCATATGAGTTCTTTACTAAAGCTTCAGTAAGAGAGGCTTTAGTGCAGCCAACCAAAAGAAACACACTTTGGTTGTAAATAAACATTTTTAATGAATTATAATGTGACAAGGTTTCTTCTCCATTGCATTTATCAGTATTTGAAGTACACAGTGTACATTGCTTGTTTCTAGCTGTATTATCTGTCATTCACCTCATTTACTTGATTTTCAAATGTAATAATATGTTCTTTATTACAGGTGACTGTATCTCTTAACAAATTTATATGTATATACAAAGCAGCTAAAAATTCCATATTTTGTCTGGAAGGACATGTTTGGGTTCTTCCTCCCACCCTCCCTCCAGCCTACAGCAAAGCATCGGGAGCCAGAGCTGAGCACTAAATGTAGCAGCCCAATGTATGTTGCAAAAGGACAGCTCTGACTATATATTCACATTATTCACATTTTCTAAACCTCTCAGTGTTGGCCTTGCTCTGCTTCCAGTGAAGTCTATAATAAAACTTCCACTGATTTCAATAGGAGCAAGCGGAGGCCAGTACTCAGTGCTTTCAAAAGCTTTCTTCTTGACCACATTTCTTTTGCCTTTTTTTTTTTTTTTAAATTACTAGACAGATACCTAACTGTATCCTTTACAGTATTTTTCTTCATGAAAAGCAATAGAGAAAAGGTACATAGAATTTTTCACTGTGTTCTGCTAAAAAATATTTTGTAATTTTTACCTCAGTATGATAGCTGTTTTGTTTGTTTGTTTGTTTGTATTTTTTTTTTTTGGATCAGCCTAAAAAAGAAATGGCATGAAAGTAAGTGCATTTTTCCCTGCAACTATCAATTGTATGGAATAAATAAACACTATAAATATAAGTTTTAAGCTACTGGAAAATAACCTTAATATACATCATCCACAAGAGACCATTCATTAAACTGAGAAGTATTGCTATATTTTTTACAAATAAAACAGTGTATTTTTCTATATTTGTAATTAAACAACATGCCCACAATATCCATGTAAATAATCAGGAAAAAAAAATCAAGTAATTCTTGGAAAGGCAAAAATAAGGTAGTATGTTCTGTTATTACATATAACTATATATGTGAGAGAGAGAGAAAAAAAGGAGCCCCCCCTCCCCAAAGCAGTTAAAATAATGTTCATTGAGTGACCAGTCGTCAACATGTGTCCAAATTACTGAGGGACAGACATTGTGTACATGTCACTTCCTACTGCAGTGTGATCAGCTAACTGCCACAGTACAATAATTTACAAGTCCAGGAAAACATTGCTAGATATGTTAAACTATCTATGCAGCTCACTTAAAAGCATTTTGGATTCATGTGTGTACTCAAGATGTTAAAAAGTAGGAGAAAATAAATCAAAACCTTTGTTTAGCTTCAAGCTCCAAGACAGACAAGAAGAAAGTTTCACTACTGGGATATGTCCCTAAAAATCTTCCTCCTGGGTAAGTAAGGGAATATCTTCAACAAACTAATCTTGACATAATTTTGGGGTGTTTCTCTCAGCAAATGAGAGGGTAAATTCACATACAAATGCTTGTTGTTGAGCTGCATCCATGCGTGAAATCACACCAAGAATTTCTAGAAGTTCTGAGTCTTCCTTGAAGTGTGTTAAAACCATAAAACATAAAATCAATTTAAAATTGTAAAGTACATGACTTTTACTGAATTCATTGACTAACTAAAAGCTTCATTACATTGCCATGTACATGTGGGATCTTCCTACGACCAGGTGCACTTCAATGTTTTTATTATCCTAGCAATATCTGGTTACAGGAAAAGATAATAGCACAGTGCACCTGATGTTGGCCTCGATCTAATTATGCTGACTGGAGAAAGTTGAAAGTGCTTCTGAAAAGCATTAAAACTGCTGTATCAGTGAAAGTGATTTTAGAACTTGGTTCTCTTTGCCAGTGGGGTGACCTGTGGCTGAGTTACGATTAATAGAAATATTTTCAGAAGTTACTCACTTTAGAAATTAATTTTCCAGTTGCTGTTCTAAAAATAACCTTTCAATTTTGTAAAGCAAACAATAGCAACAACAACAAAACAACAACACCCAATGTTGCTATCTAAATGCTGCCTGCATTTAGATACTCTTCCAGCTCTTCCAAAGCATGAAACAGCAATAGAGTACAAGGCCCTTTCACCTGTTTCTTAAGCTTAAGTGTCTGAAATATGCTGAGTTTAGGAGAATAACAAAGTATTTTCCTCTAATATTTGCATCCCATGTTTTAGAAAAGCATTCATTTCATAGTTCATTTTGTATTTCTCTTATGAAATTATTGTCTCATAAATGTTTTGAGTAATTCTCCCATTATCTCTGGGAAGATAGCTAATCACACTGTGGGAATTCAAAAACATTCAGATCATAATTTTTTCGTCCTTTACTCTCTCAGATTATGTCCTGTCTTTGAACTAGTTGGTGTCAAAGCATTTATTTCATACCAGTACACATTTCTGTGTTTCTTTGCCCTCACTACTGCATGGTTTATACAAGCCTTTCAGCAGCAGTATCCCAGCTATTCATCTTAACTTCTTCTACAAAATGTTTTTGCAATTTTGCCTTTCACAATTAAAAAGTAGACCTTATTAGTTAAAGAAAAATGCACCTTGGTGGATGTGGTACTGTTTTGCTGAGTCGGAAAGAATTGCTCTGAGATGTGTGTGTGTGTGTGTGCGCAGCCCCATTCAGCTGAAGGGCTCCAGAAGCCAAAGGACATTGAGATGGTATGTTAAAATAAAACATTATTAAGTTATTTCCAGAAACATCTTGCCATTATGTGTTTTCCTCAAAGATCTTACATGCTCAAATCCCCAGTCACTCTCCTCAACACTCAAAATCTCCAGCTTCTCATCTGAAACCTGCTGCAGTTTAGTTATTTGCTGTTGTTCAAACATCTGCATCACTTCTCTCTCATAACTGGAAGTACTACATAAATGAACTGAATTTAATCTAAAAAAAGTGCATAAAATGAGTTAATATGTACAAAATATCAAAGTATGTAGTAAGTGATGTAGTAATCATGTAGTAGTGAAAATAAGCACTCTGTTTTCCTACTGAAATTTATAATATCTCAGGCTTAGAGTTCACACAGAGCAGTGTACAGTTTCCATCTATTGCAGAAGCCACATGCCTTGTTGCAGGATTTTGGAGTATATTGAGTTAAAAAGGTCCATTTCCTCCCACCTATGGAATCCAGATGTCCAGATATCATTTGTGATCTAAGATTCGTAGTCTTTGTGGTCTTAAGCATGAGCTCTCTACCTTTTTTAAGCTCAAACTCAGTTCAACTTTATGTTCCAACGATGCAATACTGTCATGTAATAGTGTCCATTGGCACCCCCTTCAGGTTTTCCACACCGAATTTAGCATACGTTTTCTAGTACTGTTTCACATATTTTTGTTCTATTTCTGGACACTTTTTCCACCTCTTGTTCTCTTTTTGCTCCCCAAAAATGAAACTTGAGGTAGGAGGTGGAAATGTTTCATTTAATCATCGGCATGTCAAAGGAAAAGAAGCATTGTATTTTTGCTATGAAAAAATATAGAGTTTATTCTTTGATTACTGACTGAAATCTCATAACTTTTGTGCCGTGAGGCATGAAACTCATCCTGTCAAAAGAATAGCACCTTCAGTGTAGAGTTGCTAAATATTTATTTCAGTGGCAATGTTCTGTAAAGCTTCAACTGCTCAGATTGAGTGCTACTCCCAGACCTTTTCCTTTTTATTGATTACATTAACACTTTTAACACTCTGTCTTCATAAATAGTCACCAGAGAGCATTCATTCAACACTCAGTGAAACACTTTTGCATTGCGTAGCATTATATTTGCACATGCATAAATCAGATGAACTGTCTTTATCCAGTTGGGGTCACTGAGCATTCAGCCCACATGCTTGATACCAGCCAGTCCCTTGAATGAACTCTCAAGGCAATATATGCTTTTTTTCTGGCTTTCCTAAGGCTGTTTGAAAAGCTTTCCAAGGCCTGCTGAATCTCTTTTTCCAGGCATATCACAAAGGTGAAAGCAAGATCAAGCCACTTGGGGAAAAGAATGTGCTCAACACATCTGCTGGGCATGAAATATGTCCACTTTAAAAGACAAGATAACGTTGTTAGAGGTAAGTGAAATACTTTTAGCATGATGAAATTTTAATAGGTCAAGTCATTTCACAGGTATGTGAATAAGCATCACACGGTTTAAGTAAATAGGGAAAGACTACCTTCCTGAATCTGCCATAGGATATGACTTTCTCATGGTAAGGCTTAGTATGAGTTGTGAAGAAAAACTCTCCATGAATCACTGCAAGGCCTCTCCCATGTCTGTGAACAATGTTTGCACCACTAACATGTAAGCACTCAAAGTAGTTTTGATCAAATGTCACCAAAAATGTATTTGTCCATCAAAACTGGACTTTTGAGATATGTTGAACCTGGTTTGCTTTTTAAACAAAAATATTTGCAAGAGGTTGCTTTCTTAAAATGTGGAAGGAAAAACAAATTTTAAGACTTTTTGAAAACTAAGAAGGAGAGGTATTATTGCCCTCCAGGCAGCTCTAGAATTTAGTGTTGATAATGCCACAGGAGGAAGTGTGTGGTTACACGAAGAAGTAAGAACACATTTCAACCAAGGACTTTTATTTAACTCATCCATCAGTAGCTTACTGAATGAGGTCTGGTTTAATGTCTTACATGAAAAATTGCTCAACATTACCTGTCATAATAATCTGCCTGGTTGCCTTAGATAACCTTAGGGCCCACAGGATGGCACTGTGCCACAGTAGATGCAATCACCCTGAAGATGCTGAAATGAATATTTGTGAGTACAATATAGCCTTACTATGGAACTACAACTTTGTTTATAATAGGAATCATTCCCAATTGTAGTTACCAAAGAAGAGAATTGCTTCTTGGTGATAATGTTTTCTTTTCCTTTTTGAGCTAATACATACAGTTGGATGTAAACCCTTTTGGCACTTCATGTGATGTTAAATGACATTGAATGTAATAGTCCACTTTTTATCCATTGTCTTTGGCTAGTATTGTTTAAATAAGAACAACAAGAACTTAAGATTGTGAGAGGAATATACATGCAAAATAAGAAGTGTTATGAGAATGGGTGACAGTTTGAAACTCTGTAGAACAGTAAAGGAGGTTACTTCCAACAACACCCAGGATGGGCTGTCATGCTTAAAAGGCTTAGGACTGGGCAAACCCTGACCAACAAAGTACACAATCTAGAAGCAATTTAGAAAATTCTCATTCCTACAGTGGCTAGCTCAACCTATTTGTTTATTTGTTTATAAAAGCAATGTCCAAGGTCTGTTCTTTGTTCCAAATTAGAGCAAATTAAAACTTTCTGGAGCCTGTCCAGCTAAATCAGGCCTCATGAGAAGAATGAATTCTGAACTGTCCTTGAGAATGTCTTAATGAATTAAAAATGTCTATATAATTTCTGCATTGTCTGGACACAAATGTGTTGTTGCTTTCATGAAGACTAAATATTTTGTGAAATACTTAGGATGCTGCTGTTCCATATGTATTTTAATGTCTGGCCAATACCAAGAGTACTGTTCTAGAAACCTATCACTTCTCAGATGAGACAGATTCTTCATCATTTTACAGGCAATTCAGAAGGGCTCATTTTCAATATTAAATTTAATTCTACTCACTTCTGGTGAAAAAATAATGTTAACCTTAGTTGGGACAGTAAAGAGAACTGCCAGAATGATAGCAGCAGAGCACAACTTTCCTTATTTGAATAACAAAAGTGTGTCTAAAGCTGAGAAAATGAAAATGAAAGGGAATATGATTAATCACTAAATGCTAGTAGAAAGTGGGTATGAACTGACACTGAATAAATTTAGACTGGAAGTTACAATAAGGTTTCTAACCACCAGAGGAATAGTGCTTGGGTACAAATTTAAAGCAGAATATTTGGGAGCAAGAAATCACTATCAAAATGGAGTTTGATAAATTTGTGTGTGGAAGTGATAGCAAAAAAGCCATTCTATACCTTTTTATATGCTCACAATATTTCTTGAAAAATATTTGCCAATAAATGTGTTTCTAAGTTTCTGTTGGCTGTCTCTGGGGCCATGGAATAGTTCTCTCTTTTGACTAAAAAATTCTAGTGATTTTTCATTTTATCTGACCACACCTAGACTTAGGGTGGTTTTGGGCTGCTGCACTTCCTCAGATTGGACAACTTTTCTCATATTTGATTTTTGTGCTTTAGTCTGCACAGTTTGCAATCAGAATTACACTGTTCAACAACTTTGGGGATAAGGAAGAAAACTTCAGTATTAGAATAAAGCTTTTTGAACATTTTTATCTTGTTCTGCAATTTACCTCTGCTGATGATCCAGGCCATCCCTTCCCTCTGTGTCCCCCCTCCTCCCAATTTCCTACACTGATCTCTCTCTTTGTCTACTGGAGTTACTTAGATATTTTTGAGGTCTTTATGTTTATTTTGTTAGTTTTATTTAGTATTGTGTTTTCAATATATTTGTAGCCTGTTGGGTGGAAAAAAATGTTATTTATAAATTTTGAAATGTTATTTTCTATTTTATTGCCAATAAAGTATTGCCTGTGGATATGAAGAGCAGGGATTTAATGCTCTATACAATATATTCCTCTTGAAATGAAGCTGTAATTTACTATAACTTTTCTATAGTACCAACATGCTGTTCTTCCTTTATGGGTGGCCACCTTTCACTGTTAGGACATCACTTCCCACTGACCACAACCTGACTGGTGCATGTCTCTGCTGGACGCCTCTTAGTTTAAGTTAATTGCCACAGATTACGGTTTCCTAATTGGTTTTGTTTATAACTAGAGCGTAATTCACAAGCCTTCTGTGTTTCCTCAGGTGCAATCTATGTGGCAAAATAGAGCAATTTACACACACAAAGCTCTTCATTCCTGCCTCTAAATCCAAACAGGTATTTCCCTTGACCAATGTCATGTTGTTTCTGTTCCCCAATTGTCCCCTGTTGTTATTATTTTCTAATGGCGGGGAGGAGTCCTAGCCATGAACCAGGGCACTACAGTGCTCAGAACTAATCCAACCCCAAACATAAAGGCAGTCTGCAAAGAAGAAATTGTTTGACTTCCTAACTCGTGTTTTATCACTAACTTCTGTTCATGTGTTAATATCAGCCTAAATCTGAGAAGAAAGCTGGTGGTCACTTGTTACCTTTCAGCCACTAATCCTGACCACTTGTAGGGGAACATTCCTTGTTCACAACTTCCAAGGTTGATAAAATTCAACTCCAATAGGCAGCTCTGGATTCCACTTTGCCACCTAGTGTTTTCCAAAAATCCCAGAGAAAGAAATTTACAGACAGAGAAATGCAGGCATGCAGGTGATGTATAGTTGGAGAGTTCTCAGGTCATTCTCATGAACCTCATAGCTTTGATAAAGAGCTTCCTTGTATGGAGAAGAAAAAGCAATCTCTCTCCAAACTTAGAACTATCTATGAAGGAGTGAGTTAAATAAGAAAGTTATAGGCAAAAGGCAAACTACTGCAAAACAATAAACGCCTGAATATATTTTTGTTTTGTTTTGTTTTGTTTTTTAACTGTAACTTCTTTACCCTCCTTCCATTATCCAAGTCTAAGAGCTCTTCTCCTCTTCCTTCCTTTTTCTTATTCTGTTGACCAAAACTCCATAAGCATTCATAGTAAACAAGACCCCAGACCATGAAATGTAGCTCCACATATCCCTCTTGTGGCTGATGTTTGTAGCCCTGTGGTTCTTCGGTCTTTAGTTGCTACCTTCTTTGTTCTCAGCTCTTCTTTCCATTGAGTTTGTTGTTCCAAATTTTAATGCTATTAGTATCTGATTATATCTATGTCTTTGTCATGATGAAATCCAGGAAAAACGGGTTTGTGTTTACTCTTTAATATCTTTCCTGAAAACAATTTGCATCTGCAGTGCCTTGCCTTTGTCACAGTATGAATCACACCCTTGTTTTACATTGCCTCGTAACAATTCGTTCCCTGCATCCCATCCACAGTAATCAGGGACGAATTGAATCTATCTTCCTTTGTGTTGCTGATTAACTGGGAGGGGTAAGAAAAAAAAAAAAGAGAAAGAATGCAGTACACAATCTTTTCATTTGAGTAAAATGGAGGCTGTATAAACAAAATGACATTACTGAGGCTCTTCCCAGAAATGGCTGTTTCCATAACGTACACTCTTCTGTCAGATGATAGTTGCAACCAAAGGAAGAAAATGCACTTCCCCAAGAGCTTGTCACTGTAAAGCTGAAATGGGGGTAGGCTGCACCTGAAAGCTTCATGTGCCTTGTGGCCTTGTGCACAGACCCTACAGACCTTGCATAAAAGATGTCAAAGCAGAAACTCACATCAGAGATGCCTATGCAATCATAGCGTGTGCCTATTTTCAGCTGCTGGCACTGCAGCCATCTTTCAAATGGTCACAGATTTTCCACTGAACCCAATTTTCATTTCAAAGAGCTGGGCTCTTTCATAACAATTTGTTCATAGCTCTGGGACTCCTGGTTAGCAAGAAAAGAGTGAACTTTTTTCTTCACCATGTCTCAGTAAATTTCCTCAGTTTTCTGTTTTTTCACAGAGCAGCCCCAGACAAGGGCCAGTGCTCCCACTGCCGTCTACACTAGTGCTCTCAGGCGTAACAGCTCTAAGACTAGAAATCTGTAAGTAAGAGAACTGGTGCCTATGTGACAAGTACATGAATTGTTTTTGTTCTGTTTCCATTCAACTTACCCTTAAAACCAGTGGTAACTATAAGTCATAGAAATCTGAAGTCCGTCATAGATCTGGGGTATGATTCACCTAGCCTTTCTGTGAAAAGAGCCCAGTTATTATGTGGGTAAAAAATTTAGTTCAGATTATGTCACCAATTATAGACATAGTTTTGGATAAGTTACATTCAAATCTTGTAATGGGGGAAAAAAGGAATAAAATGATAAGTAAAGTCAAGAAATTATTTTCAATGTAAGTAAACTCTTAACTGCCTATTACAACAACAGAAATACTATTACCAAAAAAGTCTCAATAATATTAACATTATTCTCACTGATATTAGGATAGTTAAAATTATATGCACACTTCTATTTTCCCACAGCTTTTTTCAGGTGTTTTGCTCATGCTTCCACTGCTCCTGATAATGATGGCTTCAGCCTGGGGAAGGGCATAGCAAATTGTCAATATCCAAGTCCTTTCTTGCTCTAGGATCTAATTGGGAGTTATTTTAAAAACATTTTCTAACAGTGCTTAACACCTTGGTCTTCAATGGTCTTCAAGTCCATATTATATCCAAATTTATGGTGTGTGGGGGGTCTTTTTTGTGTTATATACTTGCTCTGTGTTTCCTTTGTTACCCCTCAAATTGACTTTATCCAGCTCCAGGTCTGCATTTGTTCAACTGACCACTGACTAGTTGTTTATAGCTGTTAGATCTCCAGTGCTGGCCTGTGCTTTGCCTCTAATCATCCCACGACTGTTTCTCTACTCTGCATCCTGCACCCCGATTGCTCAATGGCTCTGCTATCATACCAGGTCTCTATTCCCCCACACCACACCAATGTCATAAATATTTCATTCTACACAGAATAATGGCTTCCTATAGCCCTCTACATAAAAACTATGGTTGTACTACACAAAGATAAGCAAAAGCAAAACAAATTAGTTATAGCCTTCTGGTCCTTAGAAAAATACTGCTCTGGCTAAACCACAGGAAAACAAAGCTCCAGGCAGACCAAGAAAGGTTCAGAAAAATTAACCTGAGAAGCCCCAGACCTCAGGTCTCACAAACAGTAATGCCTGCGGCATACTTGAAACAATGACAGTACTAGGCTACAGAGCTACAGGTAAGCGGTAAACAAATACACTAATGCCTTAATGCATTAGTAGGTGCTAATTAGTGTGCAATTAGTAACGCATCACATAAGTGTCTAAATCATGCTTGTGTTACCAAAGGCTACACGGAACATCACTGTTATCCCACAACAAAGAACCAAGACTCCAAAACCGAGTTATGAATCCCAGCAGCACCTGACAGAGGAAATAGTGTAATGGTCTCTGCCACAGCAGCCACTCAGTCCAAAGACACCTCCAGTTTTCAAGGCTGCCAATTTTGCACTGCACTTGAGCACTGCATTAGTGCATTTATAAAATGCATACAAATTTTTGCAGTTGGTGAATGTGTGGATGTCAGCTATTTCTGTGCTTTTTAGTATATGTGGGAAAAAAATATATTAAAAAATCTACCTATTTCTTTTGGAAAAGTGGGCAGCTTATTTCTCTGAAAGACGCACCACTACATTTTGACTGGAAATGTAGAACAAGTGGTAAGACACAGTTACCACCAGAACTTACTGAATGGGACAGGTATACTCAGGGAAGCTCTGGGGATTTAAGGTTCCCTAGCAAAATGAAATGCTTTTAGTAAAACTCGTACTAGCTCTTTTTTTTTTTTTTTTTTTTTTTTATCAAAACGTAGTACAAGATATGCTTGCACTAAAGGCAAAAGAAAACTCCCACTTATTCCAAGTATGAAAGATTAAACCCACAGTAATGGAAGATTCCCCATTGCCCTGGGCAAGATTAAACAAATGACCAGAAACTAAACTTGCACAGAATTTAAGCTCTAAAGCTGAAAACCTGAAAACCCAGCTCATCTCTAATTATCTTGAAGAAACTTAGTGTTGGTCATGTTGGACATTGTTAAGATGCAACAAACACTTAACCTCAATTAAAATGCAGATGCTGGGTATCTTGTCTGATCTCATCTGTCACTCAGAACAATGTGTGTGAGACAAGACAAAACCCACCCAATGAACAGGACTTTCCCAGCACTCGTATGAATTCTACTACCAGATATGTCTGAAAAAAGGTCAACATAATAATGAAGTAAAATACTTATTTTTGAACTTTCCAAAATTTCACAGTCAACATTTTTTTTAAACTTCACAATTTTTGGCTTTTCATTACAGAACCACATTTTTATTAAAAGCTGAGCAAAATTTAAGCTGAATAAAAGGGTTATATATCACAAACAACATACTTTTTTCTTTCAATGAAGATATTTCATTCTGACTTAACTTTTGGGTTTGAATTTTTAATTCACCAAAAAGCTGGAAAACACATGATTTATTTTGCCACTATGAAAGTTATCTCAAGGTTTTCATCCATCCACAAAATTGGAAAAATTATTTATATGCTCTTCAAATTTTTATCAAGTAAAAAACAGTACGTTGTACTCTTTTCCTTTATTCCTCAGTGTTTCATCCTGAAGTGTTTTTATTATAAATAGTCTGATGTGAAAACAGTTAGTTACATAAAATCATACATGCTCATATGATTCAATGTTTACTCATCAACATATGTATTAAAAGCATTATTTATATTGTATTAATGCATCATCTATTGATACAGACAGCAGTAACACTAACTGCGCAACCCAGTATGAAACTGTGTTTCAAGATCATGTCTGTGTATCAATGCCAAATATTATATCAGAAAGATTCACATTAGTAGAAGGATCATAAATTCAAACAATAATCAAATCGACCATCAAGACTGTGGGTTACATGCAGTCCTCTTGGGATATATTTATACTCGATAGAAGCGTTGGTGAGTAAAGCAGTTCATTAAAGACAGAATCCATCCTAAGTCAGGGGCTTCAACTCAGGAGAGATGATGCCAGATGGATGTGGTTTGTTACATTCTGTCAGCTCTTGGGCAAATGAGCAGAGGCTGTAAACCAAGCCAAGTACAGCTGGCTAATAAGGTATGTAATTGTATTGTATCTTTGCATTTGCTTTCCAAACCTAGCAACCACATTGTTGACTTTGTCTATTAGTAGTTTAAAATTCATTTTGTTTTCCGTCAAAATATTTTGCTATGTTCAGAGTGACTTTAGTTGAAGGCAAAGCACAGACTTACGGTAGCCTGCCTCTCTCAGGCTCTGGTTCTGAGTCGAGAAGCTTCACTCTACAAAGCTTCAAGAGCTTGATATGAAGTTCTGACCATGTGTCTTAAGTGGTAGAGCCACAGCAAGGCCATAAGGAAGGAAGCTGGAGTTTCATGTTCAAGTTACCAGCTTATGGTATTCACACAGTCACACTCCTCAGCAATGTGCAGAGAGGCACTAGCTTCTTCTAAGGCATGTCTGGTTGAGGACATGCCACCATCCCTCTACTCAGCTTTGAAGGACTGGCCCAAAGGAAGGTGAGCTGTGCTGAGCTCTGATGGTCTTGAAGTGAATACTGCCCAAATCTGAGGAACCACTGGGTTTCAGAGCAGACGTGACTGTGTGCTGTTTGTTACTTCTAAGCAGTTTCCCTGCCCAGCAGTCTGCCTGGTTTCTATTAAATCCAGACATCTTCCCATGAAGTGCTTTGGGAAACCAAGGGTTCAGTTGGGATTTCACTATCAGTATGTGACACACAAAAATTATACGTGGCAACACTCAGCAATGCAGTACCTGAGTCCTTTTTTGGAACTCTGTGTTTTTTGAATTTATCATGAAATACCAACCCTCCCTAGGAAAAGAGAGCATGAGGGTGGTTGCTGCTAGAAACTAAGGTTGTCATTGAGCTCTTTGGGAAATAAAAGAACATGCCAGAAGGGTAGCAGAATATGTATGCATAGGCAAACTTTTCCACATTTTTCTCAATGAACAACACAAATTTGTAATTTCAGTTACATATCAAACTACATAACTAAGAGGAAAAACTAAGAGAAATCCTTCCCTTTTTAAGCTTTTCTATGAATCTGTAGTAGTTGGTTTTTTTCTTTATATTTTTGATTGTATCAGCTAGCATTTGCTGAATATACTGAGGTAAAAGCTTTCCTCCATACTTAGCCAGTAACTCTACTAATATCAAGAGCTAGTTGAGGATGGTAAATTCATGCTGCTTTTGAAATGGTTAATAATGACAAGAGAATGCATGCTGTATGTAAAAATTCTGATTTGGCTGACGACTGTGCAGTATGGCAAGTAGAATTATTGCCATTTAAATTTTATATCCCATTGGAACAACTGTTTAAAGCAGAAGCTGCTTCAGACATAGGGATTATCATTTAGTTAAAAATAATTATGACAAAAGCTGAGAGTAAAACTAATTCCTGGGGATCCAGTGTATATTATTGTAGCTTCTGCACAGGCAAATACCACTCGGATAGTCTCAAGATTTAAATGTGCTCAAGCAGTTCCTGCCAAAATACACTACAATAAAATTAAAGAAAATGTAAAGCAAACAAACAAACAACAAACATACAACAGCCACAAAACTGTTCACAGATAAGTGCCCCATTAGATCACAAAATGAATATATCAGCACCGGGAGCTTACATGAATTCACATTGCATCTGTGTCCTGATTTATAAAAGTGCTGTGATTCTCCATATTTTATTCTTACTTTTTTACACTTTTTTTTTTTTTTTTTAATGAAAGGAAAAAGAGAAACTCACACCCAACTTCATCTAAGCTATTTCATAGTAGCATTAAAGCTCTGGCTTAGGCTGACAAATGACCTCCCTGTAGGGATCTCTCTCTTTGCACAAAACTGGCCATTGAAAAATATTGTAATCATCCATGGTGGTGATTTTATTGGAATAAGCTTATTCATTCCTGTTGGCTGTCAAGCAAGTTTCTGCATGAGCCATTTATTAAAAATCAATGGGAGGCTTTTGAATATCATTTTTTCTTGAAAATGTATAGAAATACCAAAGTTTCATAATGTATTGATGTCCATTCCTGTGTGTGGGGGTGAGTGAAATGAAACTGTCTGGAGGATAAAAAACGATATGGAGCTCTGAAGTTCTCTTGGATGAGGTCTCAGTGTGGCTTGGAAATGCCCCTTTCCCCTCTCCCCCCCCAAATCCCCATCAAGTAGGGACACTCTACTCTGATTTTCCAAAGCTAAGGAACAGATAAATGAGCAAAACAACTTTCATAAATGTGAAATGAAAGATAATTGTAATGTTAAAAATGAACAGCACTCCAAGAGAGCTTTTGCAACATGGATTGCATCGTGACAGAAGTCCACCCCCATCATACCCCCCCCCCTTTTTTTTTTCTTCTGGATTATCTGACCATCTGAGCACATTCTGAGTATCTGCTACAGACCAGTCTCAAGAAATGGGATATTGGATAGACTAACCTTCATTCTAATATAGTGCAATTCTTCATGAGTTTCTTACATAATAAAAAAGAATTTAGATAATTTAAATATATGTTAACAAACTCCAGTTGTGCAAAAAGAAAGAAGAAAAAATAAACAAACCAAACCAAAACCAACATAAAAACAAAAACAGTTAAGATTCCTAGGACATGTATGTAGATAAATTTGCTCTGTGAGATTCTCAGATACACAGCAAATTGGAAGTTTCCATTATTTTCTTGAAGTCAATATTACTCCTCATTAGAACAGAACCGTCATTTCAAAGCTCAGGGGTACCCGTGCTGATTCCTCAGCTTAGTTCTGCAACCTTGACCCCAGCCAGTTTTGTTTGTTGAACAGTGGGTCAGTGATTGAACCCAGTTCACTGAAGGACTTCAGCCACTGTACAATTTTGACAATGCTCATTGCTGAAAATGTCTATCAGAATTTCCACAGCATGGGAGAGTGAGTATAGAAGACCTAGAGGAGTATGATGACCTCCTCACTTGTTTCCTGTTCCTATCCTGTTTTCCTCCTGACCTGTTTCTGATCTTGACTTCAGGATCAGAAACAAACAGTAGATCTGGCTGGACCATCCACTAAAGCATCCAGGTGTTCCTCTAGTGCATGTATGAGGACACATCTGAGTTCAGAGTCAAGTAACTTTTTGTTCAAGCTCATAAAACATTTGCTTTTATATTCAGGTTTGTTACAAATATTTGTCAGGATGCAGTCTGTGTAAACAGAATATCTACACTTGCATGGACAGTTGTACCACATTTGTAATGTGCATAAAACAGGAAGATAAATTTATGCAAACATGCATGGAAAATTAGATGTGCAGAGAAAGAAAGGAGATCTCATGACATTCCCTCTTAAGGCTAAGACGTGCATAGTGAAAGACTGCCTCATTTCTATGCACCTGGCAGTATGTGCAGCCTATGGGACAAAGCTTCACAGGAGACCTCACCTTACGCAATGTGTGTTTTACCTCAATTTGAGGCTTCTGCTAACGTTTCAGAGAGGGCACTGTAGAGCTCTGTATCTCAGTATTCTCACTTTGCATACTGAATTCTTTTCCATCTGTAGACGATAAATGATCACAGACATTTCATTTGGTGTGCCAACTGAGAATTGTGAAGCATGGTATATCAATAAGAGAAAGAACATTTCTGAAATTAAATAGGTTTAGATCTGCTTAAAACACTGAAGAACTTTAAAAGTACTCTGATGTCAGTAATATTTTTTTATGTTCTGACTGTGATGTATGAAAGTGGGTGAAATGGGTAGATAGATGGAGGTAAAGACAATCGGATCACTAACTAAAACCATGAGATGAAGGACAGTTAAAATAGCATAAAGTAGTACTGTTCAGAAGTAAATGTGCCAAAGCCAAAGAGGATTAATGTGTTGTAACTGTAATACAGAATGTCAGAAAAAGCCATTTGTTTCAGTGTGACACTGATAAAAAGACAAGAAAACACACATGAAAATTAAAAAGAAAAGAAAGTTAATGAGGGCTTCAGGAAGCATATTTCTTGCAGAGAATCTTAATACTCCAGCCTGCTTTCAAGAGCAAATTGCAAGACAAAAGCTGTGTGATAATTCAAGAAAGAAATATGTAAAATGTCATGCTGTTATCCTGATTACTGGCTAGATTTATGATATAAACTTCACAAATTACAGTATATAAAGTGGAGAGGCGGATTAAATATTCTTTCTAAAACTTAATCACTTTCTAACGTAAAAAGCTACAAGGTGATTTTTCTGAGAGCAAAAATGTAACCTGCAAGAGCCTTTTTTTTTTTTTTTTTTTTTTTGGTGAAATCTTAAGCTTAAGAGGAAATTGGAGTATTCAAATCCATCTGAGGCCACAAAAATACAGTATTAGCAGAGTAAATAGAGTAAATTACTCTTACGTTCAAGCTGCCAAAAACAATTTAGTCTGTGTATATAGAAACAAAATCACAAGATTAAATCAATATGTTTTTCTCATGTTTGTAGAGAAAAGATAATTGATTAGAATAGCAGGTCACATCTGTACTAATGTGCCATTCAGTAACTGACATCATCTCTATCTTTCGCATGAACACTAGTTCATAATACTTACATACCTTCTAATTACCTTGCTTTGTAGCCAGAAAATGGAAGGCTAATTCATTAACCTTCTTTGTCTTTCAATAAGATTTTTTTTGTTTGTTTATTTGTTTTTTGTTTTTTTTTTGTTGTTTTTTTTTGTTTTTTTTTTCCTTAAAGTTTATTCCTGTTTGAACCCTACAGTCATTTCTGTAGACTGCAGAGGTATCTGCTAGTAAAGCTGGTCAAGTTTTCTTTCATTGCTTAATGTATTCAGCAATCTGTACTTCATGATTCAAATCCATATTCCAGTCTTATCAGTAAATGGAAATTTCATAGATTATTTTTCCTATTTCTAGGAGTGCAGGAGTATTTGTAAACACTGAAACTATTCTATAGATTGTTTTGTTGGTGGCGGACGATTAAGAAAGGATCTTATAAACAATGATATAAAACACCAATTTAAAAGCAAGACATTCCACTTGTACGAAGCATTCCTCTAACGTATGAGTAATGACTCCTATTTAATGCATTGTTAATGTCTTCCTAAAGCACAAGCATCAATGTGCCAGGAAGAAAAGAGAAATACATTTTCTGGACCACTGTAGAATTTTTTAAAGTCAGAACTATAGAATTGGATAAGATAAAGAAACCCAAATTATAGAGGAATCATCAGAAAGCAGTAATTCCATTGTCATTAGTGTTTTGTTTATTCTCCTACAAGAAAGCTAAGAAAAAGAAGAGAGCCCATCAATACAAATTCCTCCAGATAATTAAGACTCCTTTGTACCTCTCTGCCGATTGAGATGCATTAAGGTTACATCATGGGTGTGAAAGAAATGCAGTGAATTAGAATTTGTTTCATCCTTCCCCACCCCTAGAAAAGAAACATGCATAGTCATTTATATAGGACCAGACAGGGGTGTGACTGCATCTAAATTTGGTAAACTGTGATAAGCAAAGGGGGAAAATTCTGCACTTCAAACACAGCTTTAAGTGAGGTTAAAACCCTCTTTGTCTAATCTGTTATTTAAATCCTACTAATCATCTGGGCTATGTCCCCAGCTAGGTGCACTGGGTCACCTCATAATCAGACCAGTGATTTTTATGTACTTGCAGGTTATATATGTGGACTCCACGGAAAGCACACAAGTTCACACCTTCCACAACTTAAAAAGGGGCTATGCAGTCAATATGTAAATCACATGTCCATAAAATTACATTATTGTACTTTAAGGTAGCTGCAGGGGAAAACAGCCTGAAGACAGGAATGCAGTAATTAAGGTATGTAGTAGAAATGTCAAGTGAAAGATCTCATGCAGGAGGGCAGAAGGAAATGACCTCTTTCAACTGAGTAGGGCCACGGCAGAAACACTGCATTAGTCTTTCCTCCTGCCTAACACCCATCCAAACCTGTTGTACTGTCCCCTTTGTTGTTTGTACAACTGATGAAGTCTGGCACTGGGGAATCAACTAATTGGAGAAATAACCCCTTTCGTTATTTATCCCAAAGTAAATTTTTCAGACTGATCAGTTCCCTGGTCTAGTTCACCACGTGACCACATAAGCAGTTGGAGAGGATCAGAAATTAGAAATCAGAAATAAGGAAGAAGTTTACGTTGATTCAGGTATTACTGCTGCAGAACAGAGTTTAAGAAATGAGGAAGATGAATTCTTAGGAGAAAATAAAAATCTTTGTCATTTCATCCCATATGTAATAAATCAAGCAGGGAAGGTAGGAAACTGGCATGGTTGAATAAGGGTCTGCTGGTCAAACTTAGGCAAAAATAAATAAATAAATAAATAAATAAATAAATAAATAAATAAATAAGAAAATGCACAGATGGTGGAAACAGGGCCATGTGCCCTGGGAAGAGTACAGAAATGCTGTCCGGATGTACAGGGATGGGATCAGGAAAGCCAAGGCACTGACAGAACTAAACTTGGTGAGGGATACAAAGAATAACAAGAAGGGTTCTACACGTACTTTGGCCACAAAAGAAAGATTAGGGAGAGTGTAGCCCCTCTGACAAATAAAGATGGAGAGCAGGTAATGACAGATGGGACAAGGCAGCAGTACTTAACAACTTCTTTGCCTTGGTCTTCGCTGGCAGTCAGGCTTCCCACATCTCTCATGTCCCCGAACCTCTAGGTGTGGGCTGGGGGAGCAGAGTCCCTCCCACTGTAAGTGAAGAGCAAGTTTGGGATGCAACTTAAAAACTACAAGTCTATGGGCCCTGATGACATGCTTCCCAGGGTCATGAAGGAATCGGATGATGTAGTTGCCAAGCCTCTCTCCATGAGCAGCCCTGTGGAGAAGGACTTGGGGATCTGCTGGATGAAAAGCTCAACATGAGCCAGCAGTGCCTGCTTGCAGCCCAGAAGGCCAATTGCATTCTGAGCTGCATCAACAGAGGAGTGGCCAGCAGGGCGAGGGAGGGGATTGTGGCTCTCTACTCTGTTCTTGTGAGGCCTCACTTGGAGTGCTGCATCCAGGTTTGGGGTCCCCAGCACAAGAAGGATGTGGGTCTGTTAGAGCAAATCCAGAGGAGGGCTACAAAGATGATAAGAGGGCTGGAGCACCTCTCCCATGAAGAAAGACTGAGAGAGCTGGGGATGTTCAGCCTGGAAAAGAGAAGGCTCTGCAGAGACCTCATTGAGGCCTTTCAATACTTAAAGGGGTCTTACAGAAAGATGGAGAAGGATTCGTTACTCAGGTAGAAAATTATAGGACAAGGGGGAATGGTATTAAACTAAAAGAGAATAGATTTAGACTAGACATTAGGAGGAAATTCTTCACTGTAAGGGTAGTGAGACACTGGCACAGGTTGCCCAGAGAAGCTGTGGATGCCCCATCTCTGGAGGTGTTCAAGGACAGGCTGGATGGGGGCTTGGCCAACCTGACCTAGTGGGTGGCATCCCTGCTCATGGCAGGGGGGGTTGGAACAAGATGATCTTTGAGGTCCCTTCCAACTCAAGCCATTCTGTGATTCTGTGATTCTATGTTAGAGAAAGTGCCAGAGACAGAGGACCAGCTCCTGCAACCACCTTTCATAAAAGCAGCAGAAAGATCTTGTTTAGGAGCTGAGGACATACAACAGCCCTGGGGCAGTTTGCAGGAACATATCAACCACCATTGATAGGTGAAGTGGTGGGGCCAGGCAGATGTAACGGTAAGCTGAATAATGCTTCCTGTTGTTGCACTGTCTGCAACGTTTTCCTGTTTTTGTGAAAATAATATAAGAAAATATGGAAAGGCTGAGAATGGCATTTCCTACAGCTGAAAGTCACAAGAGTTTGAAGGGAAATCCACCAGTGTCCACAGAGACCTGAGTATGAAGGGGTAACGAAAGTTGCCAGGATAAGATTCAAAGACAAATTCCTTAACACCAGTAGACCCTACTGCTGCCCTGGTAACTCTGTTATCATCATCACAGACTTACGGTGGTGTAACCCCAAAGACTGCCAACAGTTTGTAGAGATGAGTCAATCTCAAAGGCTGAGTTCCTCAAAAGAACATGCCTAATACTCTGCAGTTTATGCATCCTATGCTGCTGTTTCCAAAGTAGGTATGATGTGGCCATTTTCCACCATCACAGTATCATACACAATCAAATATTCATGTTTAAGCTATGATGCTGTTGCCAGCAGGATGGAACCTGTGGCAATACCCATCACAATATCAGCCCCCTCTCGAAGGTGGGATGCTAGCAATGATCACCATGCAACGATCAGTAATAATGACAACATGCTCTATGTCCTCGCTTAAATGCACAGCAAATTGCCATGCCTGCTTTCTGCACCCCTGTCTTAGCTATTTCCTTCTACTAGCTTCTCACAAGAAGACTGTAATACTGTCCCCATGGTGCTCAACAGTCACCTCTTTAATAGCTGTGCAACGCTTTCAGAAAAAAATTAATGAATACTGTATGAGAGCTGATTGGGAAGTCTTGCTCAAAGCACACACAGACTGGATAACAGCCTTCTTGTGGTGGTGACAATGGTGAATTTATATGAAGTGACAGTAGTAGTAAAAATTGATAGTGACAAAAGAAGAACTAAATGTCCTGTAGTATTCTGAGGGCAAAAATAATGTTCAGATATGTAAGATAACAGAAACACCATGAAAATCGGAAGGAGTGTTACGTAGCCAGCGATAGCTCACTGAGGAGCTAACAAAGATGTAACTCATGAAATTGCTTTGAGAACCAGAAAAGGAATTATATTCCACAACCGGCTGGGAAACCAAAAATAATGCCCAAATTAGCGCTAGGGCAAATGGAGACCAAAACTGCCAGAAGGACAGCGTGCTGACATACTCCAAGAGGGAATGAAGGAAGGGGTGTTAGAAACAAGGGCCCAATCGAAACTGGTTTTGTCATTTCATCAGCAGCTGAGTTTTGAGAACCTTACAGCAAGTTTGGCTTAACTGTAGGCATGTAGTACATTAACATTAGAGAGACTGATGATATAACTTGTTTCATTCCTATGACTGATTAACTTTCATTTAATTGACCATCTGTGAATTGTTAAGAGGACCTTTCTGCAGTCATGGAGTGAATTTCCACTCCCTGCAATAACTGCTGTAACTTTATCCCTACTCCTATAAGAAATTCACATTCTGTAACTTCTTTGAACCAAATAGTTAGATTTTAAAGTTGGTTTTTTTTTTTTTTTTTTTTTCTCCTATAGGGGTAGATAGAAAGAAGGACCTGAATAACAATTTTCTGCTAGCATATATTTATAAAGGATGTACAAAGTAGTATTTCCTTGATTACCTCTAAAACCAAAGGCTTTGCCCCACACCCCTGATAATGGGCCTCTATTTTGTGGGTTATCTAGTTGTGTGGTGTGATTTTTACTTCTGAGATGTCTTTCTGGGATTCTTAATGCTCTTCTCACAGGTGCACACACACAGGCCCTTGCCCATGCTCTGGTTCTGCTTTCATTTTATCTTTCACGAAGGAATGATCTCTTTGTATATTTGACCTTCTTTTCAAAAGCTGTCTCATTTCCATTTTGAGTGGGGATGTGATTTCTTCATCAATCTGATTATGGTGTGGATTTTTGTCCTCTTCTCAAAAAAGTTTCTTAACTGGAGAGAGGAGGTGAAATGCAGAAATTTTTAGCAGCTTGAATGTCTTCCTCTCACATTGAACTCAATAACTTTCTTTCAGTGACTAAATACTGGTCTGGTCAAACATCTTTGTACCTTTGCATAGAAATTCAACAACGATGATGGTTTTGACAACAAATAATGCTGAAAGTACTTTAGAAACATAATCAGAATTCAAAATTATATCAAAATTATATTCAAAATTATATCAGCAAATGAATTTTCCAAAGTCCAGGAAGAAATTCAGTGAGAAGTTGGAAGAGGACATTGGATTCACAAATACCAAACGTGGGTTAAGGAACTGCACTATGCCATGTGGCAGGAAAGGCCCTAGGGAATATAGCCAGATCACAAATGTACAATTATATTTTATATTAATATCGCCCCGTTTTATGGAAGATACAAAAAAACCATGTCTCTGCTTTACAATGATTAGTAAGCTCACAGCTGAAACACTGTCTTTAACATGCGTTATAGGAGATGTAGATCAGGAACAACTACGCTGTGACATGCAAACACTGGTTTTGAGAAGCTTAAGTAGGATTATTGACCCTCAGTGCAAGGGAATAAACTGTATGTCCTCTTGAACTCCTTTTCAGCCGTTCTTAGACTTGAAATTGCACATGGTGGCTTGAGAGAAACTAAAGGTAGAGTAAAATGTAACTGACTTCTTACTAACCAGTATTTTACCAGTGGATCCATTGCTTCAGGATGTGTGCTGACAGCTGGTAAGTCTTAAGATACTGGATTTTAACCCATATGTGGTTTCAGAGGTAGTAACCTCAGAGGTTGCCTCCTTCTCTCTCATGTTCACCAGCTGTAAGTCATATCAGTGGAAATGGCTCAAAATAAATGACAAGGATCTAGGAATTGCCTCCTCTTACAGTCAGACAGCTCTAACATCTTAACACTTTTGGTAAGATGCCAGGCCCATCTATTTTTTTGTTCAGTGGCGTGGGTATGTGCAAGACTGGAGTGAATTGACTTTTCTTGCCTTCAGTGGGCACTGTGCAACTTTTCTCTCTGCTATGAAGAGGCCTTTTATAACTATGATGGCTGAAGCATATATTTATTTGGTGTTGGGAGAATTTCATTCAGTAGGTATGTGTAGCTGCACAGAGTTTCTGAGGAGCACAGTTCATCATAAAAAATGTGAAAAAATACACATTAAAAGTAGGCTGGTGTTCTGCACTAATTGAGTTTTGCTACATATTCTTTAAGGAGACCCCTGACATTAAAGTAGATTTGGTGAGCCTTGGAGTACAGTATGGGAATGAATTCATTATTATCTAAGAGCTATACATGCTCAGTCTTTGATAATGAAGGTCATACAGGTTTTTCCAAAGAAGAAAAAAAAAAAAAAAGAGAGAGAAACTCAAGCTGGGAGGAAAAAGTGACCTTACCTTAAAAATAAAGTAAAAATAAAATAAAAATTTAATCCAGAAATGTGATCATTACCGAGTTATTTCCTTATCTCTTTAGCTGAAAT
This sequence comes from Anser brachyrhynchus, assembly GCF_964034855.1. Lineage (NCBI taxonomy): Eukaryota > Metazoa > Chordata > Aves > Anseriformes > Anatidae > Anser > Anser brachyrhynchus. Next base: position 73,317,935 of record NC_137697.1, on the reverse strand, counting down.
ATGAGACTGGCTATTTAAATATCAACATGAATGAGTGCTATTCTGGGTCATTATTCTCATTTTGATGCAGACAACTCAGTCATTCAATCATAATGATAAACGTCCATTAACTACTGCAGAATCACACCACATGTTATTTGGAAATGTGTATGACCTCTATATGAAGTTCAAATGAATTTATTCTGATCAGCTCTAATCAACTATCAGATTAATTCCTATTGTTTGGAATAGCATTACTAAGCTCTTGCACACCAACTTCACTTAACAATGTCACATTTCACTACTTTCTGAGGCATAATGAAACCTAAAGTGCTAGGAAATGATCTACAGTTGTAACGGTACTTGAAGCTGTCACTTTCCTAGCCAAAGAAACTATCACAAATACACAAATCTTTTCTTTATTTTCTGGGAATCTTTCCCCACTGCTAATGTGAATTTCCATTTGATGCTTTTTCCTGCTGTGTACTTGCCACACTGGGACCCAGCCCACGAAGCTGGGGGAACAAAGGCCCCGGAAAATAAACACTACACGACGTCTGTTTGCTGCCGTATGTTCCCTGCAGCCTGCTGGGTGGCCCCAGGGAGGAGCTTTGCTTTGACCTTCCTTTGCATTGCCCTGGCTGCAGCAGAAGAAGCTGGTGAAGGATGCTTCAGCCTGGCCCCAGCCAGCATGAGGCAGCAGCTAGTGGGGCAGGGAGAGTCTAGGGAATGCACGAAGGGCTGCCTTACAGGAGATGCTCTGACGGGCGACCAGATGATTCTTTCTCATGTAACTTGCTTGATGGAGCTATAAGTTGATTTAAATTTGCTAGTTTATTTGTTTCACCTGAGAATGAGATCAGGCAGTGAGACACAAGAAATAATGTCAGAAGATGTCCCTACTTAGTTTTTTTTTTTATTATTATTATTTTTTTTGTTTTGTTTTACTTTATTTATTTTATTATTTTATTTTATTTTATTTTATTTTATTTTATTTTATTTTATTTTATTTTATTTTATTTTATTTTATTTTATTTTATTTTATTTTATTTTATTTTATTTTATTTTATTTTATTTTATTTTATTTATTATTTATTTTAAAAACTGCTTAAACAGCCTGCTGATTTTTTCCAGGGAAATAAATAGGAGTACTGCTTCACTGGGCCTATGAGACTGGTGACACTCCTATTTTCTGTTTTTGAGGCACAATTCTTTTTTTTTTTTTTATTGCTGGCTTTCCCTCAGTATGGTGCAATACCTTAACCCTAATCAAGCATGTCATACCATCAAGCAGACTTTCCTGAGGCTGCCTTTTCATTTACCCGCTGGCTGAGCAGGTCACCAAATGAGCACAGGACTTTGCCACATCGTGGATCACAGGATAGGAAGTTTTGTACCTTAGCACACCATGGCCAGCCAGCTCCAACTTTCCCTGTAGAGCAGAAACTCAGGAACACCATCAAGACATATCATTCTTGTCACATTTACTTTCAAAATGTCAGTTCACTCTCAGATTTTAGCATGGACAACAGGATGGGAGTTTGCTGGCCTTTTCCTTATTCTACTTTTGTTTGATGTGAAATTACACATTAATACATACAGGCACGTGCCATTTCAAGATGAAATATTTCCAGCAACATGAAAAGCAGGAAAGGTCTGAAAAGTGTCATAATTTTCCCAACTTGTCAATAGAGTGCACAGTAGGTCTGATATAAGCTCTCACCTTGTGTGTTTGTCATGACACAAGCTGTACTTCGTCCTCCGGGGACTTGCTTGGTATGTTCTCGCCCCTTTCACCCGGAGATGAATTAGTGCATTTAAAGGAGAGCACAGAGGCTGCTTTCTGAGGCTTAGTCCTGACTTTGTTCTCAGCTGTAACTCTGCTCACAGAAAGCATCATTCACACGCACAGACACTCACAGGCCCAGGTTTATGATTAATCCCACCGCAGTGTGCTTGTACATGTATAACAAAAATGGTCCCTTTGTGGGACCCGGTGGATGAAAACAAGGGAACAGTATATTCAGTCAGTTTTTTGACCACTAGGTAAAAAGTTCAAATTCAGCCTAAACTGAAGGATGACTCAAGTTTCTTGTTTGGACTTTCTGAACATTTTCTCTAAAAACAGTATGTGTGTGTGAGCACACATGTCCAGGAAAAAGTGATTAAAGGAGATGAGGGGATGAAGAAGGAGCATGCTCAGGAATCCATAACGCATTTGCACTTCTGTTAGTAATAACACATGAAACGTCTCTTGAATTCAGCATGTAATTGTTCTTTGCTTCTCTGGTGTCCTTTGGGAACATTCCCTTTAGCACTTTGACTTTGTTTTCTCTCAGCTTAAAAATGTATTGGCACCAGTAATTGCCTAACCTCGTTCGGATACGATATGGTACGGTGCAGATTTATTGTACTGCGACAACAAATTAGGAATAAAAGCTCCAGGGAAGCTGTAAATCAAGGCTACAATAATTCTTCTCCAAGTGCCACACAGAGCCTGGTGGAGCATCCAGGGCTGTTTCGGGGCCACTGCTAATGCTGAGCTGCAGGAGGCTGCTTTCCCCACCTCTCCCAGGGGCTGAGCATGGTGAATTTAAGCTGTGGATAAATCGTTTAGCCCCACCCCGTATTTCCATGCCGCCTGATGGGACTTGTTCTATCCTTGGTGCTCCCTGGGCACCTGATGTCCACTTGCTGTTGCAATTCGGCCCTGGCACGGTGCTGTAAGATGGGGCAAGACTTGTTCCATCGGTTATTTCTCATTCTGCACGCCCAGGTACTTAGCTGTGCAAAGGTACCGGAGATCCAAAGATATTGCAATGATGCTGTCGATGAAGGAACCAACAGCAAGGCAGCTGAGATAGCATTACTGTATGATGCTTGTTAGTTATGAGTTCAGTATTCAACCAGTGTTAGTTTCAAAACTTTCATATTTGCTCTTGACAGCAAAATAGCTGGTGCAATGTGATTTACATTTACATTACATGCAGCCTTCCTACAAATAAATAGCGGTTTTACACTGTGTTTGTAATTATGATGCTGAAGAGACATGGATAATACAAGTAGTTCAGTAAACATACACATTTGTTTAACTTCACCACTCATTTCTTACATTGTGAACTGTCTTTGCTAAGATAATTCTTCCTCTGATTAATAAGCTGTTAAACTGTGATCAGAGATGTCACTTCTTGAAGGAGAGAACAAAACAATGGCAAGGACAATTCATGCTCTACTTAAATTCATGAATACCTAATGTTACTCTGAGAAAGAGCAAGTTGGAAATGAAGTTGTAGAAAGAAAGTACAACTGCATTGGACGGTATATGGAAAGCACTAAGAATCATTAAACTTCATACTGCAGAGGAGTAATTAAACGTTTAAATAGTTCCTTTAGTGTCAGTAGAAAGGCTTTAACTTCAGTGAAGCTGCAGCAGATGCTGGAAGAGATTTCTGAACTAGGAAATAAAGTGCTTTATTAACAGAAGAAAAAAAAAGAAAGTTACTGCTTAGCACAAGTAACAAGGACTTGATCTGAGCCTTAAATTGAAGGTTCACTAAAAATAGCAGGTTGAATTTTATTTTGTTGCACTCAGAGCTCCTACCAATTCAGAAGAATGCCACAGAATGACATCAGTTTATTATTATCTAAGCATAAAGCAGTTCTGTCAGTTCAGTGTGTGTTTTTTTGGGACACATATACGTTGACTTGCAAAAGCAAATTCATTTAACAGTCCTATTCAGTGCCTGACATCGACAGCACCAGTTCAGGTAACAGCTTGTAAGGCCATGAAGGCCATATCCTGCTCTTCCTTTGCACAGAAAAGGCCTATTGACTTCTGGGGAAGATTTGTACCTGGAACAGCTGTACATATTGATTCTCTTTGATTAGTTCTCACAAGCACGTGCAGCCAAACCAACCTCTGCTGTAACAAGTGCATCCTTGCTACTGTCCTTGTTCATTGTATAGATATCCCACTGAGTTTGGCAGGATGTCTGTGTCTGAAATGCGAGTGCACCTCAAATAATCATAACTGTCTTTACTTTTTGCAGTTTTGCTGTGGGGCTCTGAAAAGAAATCTGCACATACTTGTCCGGGGCTGTAATTCTGCACAGTTACAGCTGAGGTGACCTGACAACAAAAGCCGGTATGCTGCTATATTTGGCAGAAAAGCTAAAATGCTTTTCTGATGCTTATATGTTATTCACAGCTGGTGGGAAAGAACTGAGGCCTTGTGTCCGTTGAGGTTATTCTGTTTTACACCTACAACCAAAACTGGAACTTGGCTACTAATGTTAGACCAAAAGGAGAAAGAAAAAACAAAACAAAACAAAACAAAAAAAACCAACAACAAACTACTACATGAGGATATTTTTCACAATACCTGCTAAATGCAGGTTAACCCTCTGGAATAAAATCTATACAATTGCATTTACATAACATAAGCTTTATCAAAAGCTCACAGGATACTCCACCGTCTTTAGCAACTTCTGTATGGCCAATTTTCAGATTTGTTCGGATTATTAGAAACATTAATAAAAAGTGTGCAAAATTGTCTATGAATACTACACACTGTTCAGCTACCTTTAAAGGACTTCCACTAGATACTAACATATAACCTCAGAAGCCTAAAGACCTTTGCAAGAGAGGTCACAGCCTTAAAGCAATATTAAGGCTATATCACCCAACAAGCAGCAGGTGAAGATCAGAAAAGATCAAAGGTTGTAACTAAGTGACTATCCATCTTAAATTATCCGCCTGGGTTTCTGAATTGTTTGTGGTTACCCCTTGACTTTTTGACTCTGCAAAGAGACTTTCATTTTTTATCTATCAAAGTTCTGGGTACTTTGGCTTTTTCTCAATTAAATATCAAATCGTGCAAGTTCCACTGATTTACTTGTATCAGCAATTTTTATTTTTTTTTTTTCAGCTCGGAGTGGTAGAAAATATAATCACACTATTTTATACATAGATATGGCTAGAAATTTTTTTTTTTGCTTGCCTATCAAAATACATTAAAGAAACATAAAAAAAAAATCACCATCTCTCTCTCTGTATGTACAGTAACTTGAAAGAAAATGATGAATGGCAAAATGGAAGAGCAAAGGCTCCCAAAATGAAGGAATTGGCATGATTAGGTTCTGTATTTTAAATTAGAAATAACTGTTCTGAATACATAAGCAATCAGACATCCATTTATATCCTGGTTAGAATCTGAAGCTTCATTAATTGCAGTGGAATCACATACAAAATGAAGACTTACTCCAAAAGCCAGACTTACTCAAAGGAAAACTTAATGTTTTATGATAGTATTTTCCACATTAGATTTCTGCTCATGGATAAGTCATCGTGGATAAACATACATATATTTAAATAGAGAAAAGACACACTCTTTTAGTCTAAAAACTGAGCCATAGAAAAACCACTGGACTGAGTACTGATTATTCATGTGAATCATTAGTCAAACAGAGGTGAGAACCAAAAAATATGAGTTACTATTTCTATTTATAACGTTCAAGTTTGCATGACATTTCTAAAGGCCTTTTTGTCATACCCAGTTGCTCCATGTTGTTACACACAGAGATGAAAACTAGATCAAAGGATAGCCTGTGTTGCTAACACTTACCTAGTAAACATCCAGTCTCCGTTTTCCTTTCAGTCATATCCTTTTTAAGACTAAGTAAATTGGTGGTAATACTTGTGTTTTTATGCTCTGGGTCATCATGTGATTTCCACTGAGAGATGTGCCAAATATGTAGACAAATAAGGGATGAATATTCAGCAAGTCTGAATGAAATACTGATTATTATGCATTCCACTTTGAAAAAAAAAGATAGTAAGCCACCTAAAACTTCCTGTAGGACTTTATCTGTGTGACTGAATGACTCAAACCAGGTATACTCACATACGTAATGTTAAACACCCATGTAATTGTTTACATATTCAGGAACATGTTTTGTATGAGCCACTGACAGTAATTTGCCTAAAAAAACAACAAAAATTTGTGGGAATATATTTTATCACATCATGAGAGCATCCGTAATTTATATGTCTACATTTTATAGTTATTTTACAAGACTATTTCATATGCAAGAGAAGTATGCACTTCTGATGAAAAGTTATACAGTGTGATCATTGCAGTAGCTAAACTATAGAAAAATCTGTCAAAAATAACAGGCATGCTGCTAAACTGTGTTAGCAATGAATGTGTTTTAACATGAATTTTAAGAAGTACTGTATTTCTTCCTTATACTCCTGCCTGAAGTGTGCAGAGTATGATTCGTTCTCCACTTACCCACTTTTGTCACAGTCAGTTCTTTTCCTATTACAAATTTCACATAGCTTGGCCATGAACTTGAGAGAATCTAGACAAGAAACAAGCACAATGAAGAAAGACAGAAATATCAGAAAATTCAAGCTCACAATAACAACAAAGCACTCAGTAAGTGATAAGTCAGGCTTCTATTATGTCTTCATTCACTCCACCTCCAGTGCTGATGTCCTTCTAAACAAAAATCTGCACATCACTGACATGTTCTTAGCTGCAGCAAACATTTTCCTGTTTCACAAAACACCCTTGGAGATCATGCTCCACATATGCCCTTAAATGCAGACAATCTCAAAATGAACCTTCTATGGCTCTTGCCCATTTTACTGATTTGCTACCCTCTGCTGGCTTTCTTTGTCACACTAAACAGACGTTGCTGATACTCACTTTGAAACCCTTTTCTAAGGTAACTTCTGGAATAGGTTTTGGGGCCAGGAGAAGGGAAAAAGTGAAGCTATTAAGGTGGCACCAGTTTCTCCCATTACTACTGACATGAGCAGGGATTTTCATCCAGATCACCAGTTTTGATGACATTTCATAAAACAAAGAACTTCAGGGCACAGAGTCATTGTGTATATTCAGCTCTCCTATGCAGTACGTATTCACTTAGTCTGATAGTAACCATGCCCATATTTATGACATCTTGAGCAAAAATACAAAAAGCCTCCATGCATTTCCACATCATTTGGAAGAGTGTTCCATGTGCCCTTGCTCTCTACATTCATTCAAATCATTTTTCCCATTTATTATTTCTTTGGATATCAGGACAAAAACATAACAATGGGCAACTCATAGCAAATTAGGTAATCTTGACAGCAAACAGAATTTCCAATGCAAAACTCCAGAGAAAAAATATAGTTTGCAGCTGCATATACATCACACTTGAAATCCCAGGTAAAATTGTTTCTCTACAGTGTGTGGCTGTTCACAGAAAATTGTGTTTAGCCCTGAGACTCTCATTATTGAGAAGAGCTGTAAATTGGAGAGAGGTCAGTGCAAAGCCACTGATATGATTAAAGTGGGCTGGAGGCATTGACTTATGAAGAAAGATGAAAAGATCTAAATAAACATGGCCTGGCTGTGGAATGCTTAAAAGGCATCAAGATAACCATTAACAAATAGCTGAAGGGTATGAAAACTAAGGACAGAAAAGAGATATCTCAGGTAGCATAAAGGAGAATAGCCAAAAGTAATGAGATGAAAATTAAGAAAGGAAAATCTAAGCCGAGTGTCTGAATAAACTCCTGGAAGGGTAATGCTTCATGCAGTCGAGCACTACCCCAGGTATAATGGAATTCCTATTGATTGAGACAAATAAAGCAGGACAGATGAAACTGCAGGGATTGTACAATAGGGATTAACCCTGCCTTTACAGCGGGGTAAGCCAAAATGTACAAATAGGTCTTTATCATCTTTCGTATCTCTGAATTACTGCTGAGATAGCTCAGCTATTAATGGAATTCCCCAGTCAATGAAACTGCCCACATCCTGCAGAAAGGCTGTGTGGTTTCCGAAGATAAGAGCTCTGCAAACAAAGTGCTTGTACCACTCGCCCAGAAACACTCACACGTGTTGCAGTGCCCATGAGCTGCTCTCCTGCAGAAGCACCAGACCTACAGGGCGTGCCCTGTGTTGTTTTTGCTCACCACTGGGAAAACAGTGAAGCAAACCTGATGTTTTCTGAATCTGCTGCAGTTACTGCAGTGTCGATTTCCAGAATTTTTGTGTTCATGGCAGATGGCCACACCACAGAGCAGACATGCAATTCTGACTTGGTTAGACATTTGGAAACCTCACACATTATCAGTCTGCACACACTCTGATTGACTTGTTAGGCTACCAGACATGGAGCAATTGTGGACAAAGTGATGAAGACCTTAAATCTTCCTGAGCAAAATTTTCAAGAGTAAAAGAAGACGTGCCTAGAAAAATCACATGTAAGATAACTCTCTTTGTGGCAATCAGAAAATTAAAACCAGGACAATTTTTACCCTTTCTCCCTCCATTCATTCCCAGCAGGAAGAGAAATGTAAGCTGTCACATTTTTCTCTTCGGGGTGAAAGGTGTACTTTTACATAGGCTAAGCTGAAAAAATTCTCACTGTCTTCCAGTTCATGCATTTCCAGTTTTCAGCTCTTTGAGATGCTCGGAGGATGCAACCCCCACCTGGTATGACTGATAGGCTGATGGCACAGGGAGCCCAGTGTCCACTGGACAGGTGGGCACTCCACACACAGCACCTGAGTGAAGATAATTGCATAATGCCTGCTAATACTCTGTCTCCTATCGCTGCACCCACAGCAATGAGAATAAAGCACTCAGGAACTGACAGGTACACATGACAACCAAAGAAATGTGCACTGTCTGTGCAGCAGCCTTAGACGTGAAAGAGCGAAATGATCTTTTTCCTATTCACACTTGAATAAGCTGAGCTTCCTCCTGCACATATCTGATTTACCTCAATTGTGATGTGTTATTATCATCTCTTTTGTGATTCTGGGCTGCATTCCCACCTACCCACTCTTTATTATTTGTCTGCTTGATCCTGCTGATTCCATGCCACTTGCTCTGTGCTGTGTATGCTGTCAACGGTCTGAGCCAATTGCTGTGATTATAGGCACAACTCCACTGCACGCCTGCCCTCCTCTTCTCGCAAGTAACAGAAATGTTACTTTTCCTTCAATTAGCTGAATGTTTGTTCTTCCTTGCATAAGGGGTCCACCCTCCTGGAAAACATTCATCAAGTCTGGTCATGTTGAAAAGGTAGCTGGATGGAGCCTGCCTAGCAGGGTGGCATTAACAGTTAAAGACTAGACTATTACTGAGAAATATGGCTCTGTTCCACATCTTTCCTTTTGCACTATCGGCCTAGGACTTACACCTTAAAAAATTAAGAACCTAACATTACTTTAACAAGTTACATACCAAAAGCATAAGTAAGGAATGATAAAGACTTTCAAGGTGAGATATGTTCGCTGACAGGTACATTTTTTATTAAACTCCTCAATAGAAACCTTCCTCATTGCATTTTGTGTAGAAATTATTTCTGTATTGTTTTACATATACATAACGTCAGTTTTGGCAAGTAAACTAAAATCTTTCTGGGCTGAAATTCTGTATATAAGATTTCAGATTGATTGAATTCTTTTTATGCCAATGGTTATACTTTTCTATTCTATTCGATTTAGTCTACTTTTTAAGCCTTGTTAATTACTTTTTTTGGCACTACATGCAGCTTGACAAAACAACCCTCTGCTCCAAGCACAGCGATACTGGAATAATACAGAATTATGAGAAAGAGATATAACTAGGCAGTACCAAGGGAACTAGTTCTGTACTTAGTCGAGATCGCCCTAAACAGTAGATAAGAGAAGGATGCAGACAACAGGCAGTGCTTTTATTATTAACATGAATTTTATTACATATTACCCTTATTACTCGCCAAATAATATTTAACGTGTTTGTACTCCTGAGCACAATAGCCATCTTTGCAATCTCTTCCCCCATATCCTTCCCTGGAATCTTACCTCCCACCTTCAAATAGGTTCCAATATGGCACAGCCACATAACCTGCAACCGTGCTGAGATGCAAAAAACCTGTAATGCAAGAAAGCCTGTTGGGATGCCTCTGCTAGAGCCATCACCCACAACAGGAGGTGCATTTCAGCTCTAACCTTTGTGTTTGCCTTTTACTGGAGCTGTGATGTAGATGTGCTGGTGCCCAGCCTTGTGCTTCACATTCTCACTTTGCTCAGGGGACTTCCTGTCTCCGTCTCAGCCCACTCCTATTGCCACAGATCAAGGGCTATGGCTATCACAGTATCACAGAATGGTTGAGGTGGGAAGGGACCTCTGGAGGGCATCTGGTCCATCCCCCAGTTCAAGCAGGGACACCCGGAGCAGGGTGCCCAGGCCCGTGTCCAGGAGGGTTTTGAAGATCTCCAAGGAGGAGACCCCACAGCCTCTCTGGGCAGACTCACACAGCACAGAAGTGCTGCCTGGTGTTCAGAGGGAACCTCCTTTGCTCCAGTTTGTGCCCGTTGCTGCTTGTCCTGTCACTGGGCACCACTGCAAGGAGCCTGTCTCTGTCCTCTTCACCCTCCCTTCAGGTATTTATAGACATGGATGAGACCCTTCCAATGTCTTGAGCCTTCTTTTCTCTCACATGAACAGTCCCAGCTCTCTCAGCCTTTCCTCATAGGAGAGATGCTTCAGACCCTTAGTCATGTTTGTGGCCCTATGCTGGACTCTTTCCAGTATGTCTAGATCCCTCTTGTACTGAGGGGGCCCATAACTGAACACAGTACTCCAAGCGTGGCCTCACAAGCGCCAAGCAGAGGTGAAGGATCGCCTCCTTTGACCTACCAGCAATACTTTGCCTAACGCATACAACAATACCTTTAGACTTCTTTGCAAAAAGGGTACAGTGCTGGCTCATGCTTAACTTCATGTTCACCAGGCCTCCTTTTCTGCAGAGCTGCTTTCTGCTTAGGTGGCCCCCAGCATGCCCTGGTGCCTGGGGTTGTTCCTTCCCAGTTGCAGGACTTCGCATTTGTCCTTGTTGAACTTTATGAGGTTCCTGCCAGCCCGTTTCTCCAGCATGTTGAGTGAAGTCCCTCTGGATTGCAACTCAACCCTCTGGTAAGTCAGTTAGTCCTCCCAGTTTTGTGTCATCTATGAACTTGCTGAGGGTACACTCTGTCCCATCATCCAGGTCATTAATAATGACATTAAACAGGACTGGACTCAGTATGGACCCCTTGTTTCAGGCCTCCAACTAGACTTTTCACTGCTGACCACTACCATCTTCTGACCCACCTCACTGGTACTTCAACAGCTCCTCTATGAGGGTCTTAGGGGAGACAGTGTCAAAGGCCTCACTCAAGTCCAGGAAGACAATATCCACTGCTCTCCCCTCATGCACCAGGCTGGTCACTTCAGTATAAAGCTTGTCAGGTTGGTCAAATATGACTTTCCCTTGCTGTATCCATGCTGACTGCTTCTGTTTGGTTTCCAGTATTAGTTCTGTTGGCTTCCCAGAGATTGAGGTGAGGCTGACCGGCCTGTGGTTCTCTGGATCCTCCTTCCTGAAGTTGTGGTGGGTCCTTTGGTGGTTAGGGCAATGCCTGGCCTCACTGCTTCCTACCTTGCTCATGGTGCAGCCTCCTACCAGCTTAATGAGTAGAATGAAAATATTTCTCAAGACATGGATTCAGTCCCCACCCTTCTGGTCACTTCAGTGGCACCAAAGGGCAGATCATAAAACTTTCCCACTAAAGAGCATTTGTTGTTTTTTGGGATAGCTGGAGCCAAATCTTCAGAGATACCCAGAAATTTAACTCTCAGTGATTTCACTAGGGTTACATCCCTGGAAAAGCCTGACCTATGTGAACTGTCCAAACTCGCGTCTTCAGCCTGTTTCAGATTGAAAAGTTGAAACTGGATGTCCTAAGTCCTTCCCTAGTAATGTAGCCATTGGATTTCCTTATGTTTAAAAAGAAAGATGTCTGAATGGATTTGAGTCTTGAAATGTTCATTTTAGTTTTTTTACACACTATGACTGTCAAGTTAATTTTTTTTTTTAATCAGTGATGTGCGATGAACCATAACCTCCTAGTTACAGGCAATGATGCTTTGTGCTCTGATTAGCTAGATGCCTACTCACTTTTTGGTAGAGTTTTGGTTTTTTTTTTGAAGCAATATGCTTCAAATGCAGACTACGGAACCAAAGGGAAAAGGGAAAGATGGCAATCTGCCAACTCATAAATAAATAAATAAATCTCATATCTTTTATACACTGAAGTCATTAACTATTTTACAGCCTTAAAAAGTATGTTCAAATGTCCCAGTGTGCTCTTAGTAGGGTCATGATTTGTTGGTGCCTGAGAGGCCAGAACAGTGCAGTCTGACGGTTGTTTTGGTCAGGATAAAATATGACAGCTGTGCTCCCACTCAAGAACTGGTACCAGTTCTGGATGATTTGCCAAATGAAGATCTATTGGGAAGGTTTCAGTTTGACAGATAAATAGCCCATCCAAGATTTTTCATTGCTAGGGCATCCAAGAGATTGCCCTATTTATGGCAGTTTGTGCAACCTACAGGCATTTTAATCAGCTTTACTGGCATTTTAACAGACTGACTTTGCCTTTGGTATCATAGATACTGAGATCTGTACACATCTTCAAAGTAGAATCCAAAAAAAAAAAAAAAAAAGAAAACAGAAAACGCAGAGTCCTGCAAATTTCCCACTGAAACAAAGTTATGCACAATTCACTGCCCCAAAGTAAATAACAGAAAAAAAAAAGAAAAAAAGGTAATGAGATTCTGCAAAGACCAACAAATATATTACAGCTTTAAATGTTCAGGATGGATTAAGATTTAAACATTTAGTTCTGTAATGAAGTCTATTGCCATTTTACAAAGATGTAATCATAGGTTTTATCAAATCAGAGTGGTAATAGGTTTGAGGAGGGATGTACAAGATACTCTCCAGGAGAATCAGTAATTTTTTAATTCTGCAAATGAGGAAGATCCTAAGTCCCACAGAGTCTGAAAAAGATTTTCTATATTGATAATCTGATACAAATCACCTAGGTTTCCTAGTGAGGGCAGGCTGTTCATGATCTCAAGAGAGGCATCTCCCACAAAACTCAGCCCAGAAGGGACAGCTGCTCCAAGCCCACCTCCCAGGCCCTGAGCCCTGCTTTGAATTGAGAAAAGAAAGTCCGGTTCAATACAGATCACTTGTGAATTGGATTACAATAGGGTGATTTGTATGGGTTTTCAGAATGGCCAATCATTCTCCCAGTTATTCTATTATCATCTGTCTCTTAAATTTGACACTGAATGAAAGGTGAAAAACTTCGAAAAACATACAGCATCATTCAGTCTAGAAAGCAAACAATTCAACACCTAGCTGAAACCCACAACTAAGCAGCTAAGTGAACACACAGAGTATCCTTCATGAAATGAAGCTCTCTCTTCTTACAGGAACTGGCATGATAATAAAAGAAAGATGATACTTCCGGTAACACAGGGTCATTTGCCATCATGTTGGGGCATTGATCTCTTGTTGGAAGAGGAAATTATCAGCTGTAAAAGACAGACTTGCTTCAAAACTTTTTTAATTAAGAATTTAAAAGTAGAGATTAGGCTTAAGCTTAATTCCTAAAGTTTCTGTGGAGAAACCCAAGTGAGGGTTTTTTTCATTGCTGATTCCATTTGAAATTATTGGTAGATGACCTTTAAATAAATACAAATGTCTACTCCCAGGCAAGATCACATCAACTTCAGTGCATTAAACACCACAGCTATGATCTTGATTTTTATTTTAGTGACTCATGGATTGAATGTCATTGCCTACCTTGATTGTCACCGGAAATCTTGATGGACAAGGACTCTGTCACCTCCTCCAGATCACTGATAAAGATATGAGGAAGAAATTCTTTACCCAGAGGGTGGTGAAGCACTGGAACAGATTGCCCGGAGAAGCTGTGGATACCCCATCCCATGAGGTGTTCAAGGCCAGGCTGGATGGGGCCCTGGGCAACCCAATCTAGTGGGACATCCCTGCCCATGACAGGGGGGGTTAGAATTGAATGATCTTTAAGGTCCTTTCAAACCCAAGCCATTCTATGATTCTACTTTAAACAGGAAACAACCCAGACAGAGCCCCTCAGTGCCCCACTTGATAGCAGGCTCTGGGCTGATGTGGCCCACTGACCACAGCCCTCTAAGTCCCATCATCCAACCAGTATTTACCCATCCTGTTGTCTGTCCATCCAAACCATCATGGCCCATGTTGGATGTGAGAACAGCAACAGTACCAATAGCCTTGCTACAGACCAGGTACATGACGCCCACTTGTCTCCCACCATCCACAAAACAGTCATTTCTTCCCAGGAGGACAACAGGTTGGTCAGGTGTGATTTACCCCCATGCTGATAGCTTCCAGTCACCTTCTCCTCCAGGTGCTCCATGATCTTCCCAGGGACCCAAGCCAGGCTGACCAGCCTGGAGTTTCCCAGATCACCTTTTTGCCTTTTTGAAAAATGTGTGCAACACATTAATTTCTTTGGTCTCTGGGGACCTCCCTGGATCTCCACGACCTCCCAGAGGTAATAGGGTCATCACCCTGCATGGATATCAGCCAGTTCTCACCACCCTTGGGTACAGCCCATCTTGTCCTCTTGGCCCATGGATCAAGTTGTCTACCATCTCCCTGAATTCTTGCTCACCCACTGCTGGTTATTTCTGTCCTTCACCTGTCTCTCCAAGTGCAGAGGTCGGGGTGGGAATGGCTAAAGCACACGCAGTGTTTAGTAGCTCTGCCTTCTGTGCCTGCTGCCATGCTAAGTCAATTAACATATCAATCACAACATTGGTAACTTAGCTACAGAACAAATGAGACCGCAGATTGTTTACTTCTCCCTCAGAAACAGAGGTTAATAATTAATAAAATATTTCTTAATTAAGAAAATGCTGCTTTTGGAGAGGAAGTGTGTTAGTCTTCATTAGAAGTAGCTATACATTAATCGTACAAACATACCCACTAAAAACAAGAAATGAAGCAGATACAAATCTGATGAAATTTTGAAGAGTTTTTATCTTCATTTTACTCTGCTTTGCAACATCTGGGAAGTTATTCCTCAGCTTGTCATATGCTCACTGAGCTGTGATTGCTCCATTGTGGAGTGAACCTGCCTGATCCTGGCAGGAGCCATTGAATCTGTGCACACCAAAAGCACTGCTTCAGGTACATAGATATCATTCTATTAACTTCTCACTTCAGAAAACAGTTGATATCTAGTCTGGCTGAGTGAACTGAGATTATTTCTGAACTGACTTCAGTCATCTTCCTTGTACAATGACAGGTGGATTGCTTCATACAAGGCTGAGTAATCAGTCAGTTCAGACTCAAAATTAAAACCATCTTATACAGCACATCTGGAGCTTGCATTGCCAATATTCTGGAGTTGGAAGCTTTCACTAGCCTGGAGAATTTTGGCCTTTCTGTTCAAATCTTGGTTGAATAGTGAGTGGTAAAATCAAGGGGTTTTGAAGAGAACACCAATTAACTTTCTTTGTTTAAAAAAAAAAAAAAAAGTATTCACTGACCATTGTTAACACTTAAAACCTCCGCATTTACAATGTCCCTCTTGTAAAATGAAACCAACACACTTTTTTTGTGGAAAATCGACCTTCATATACATAGGAAATTTCTGACTTCATCTTATATCATTCAAGTGACTTTTTTAAATATCAATTTTTCAATTTTGTAAATGTTTTCAGACTTACAGGCTAGAAGTATTTTCAATGTCATTCTGGCATGACAAATTCAAAGTAATTGAATCTGTTGTAGCTGACTGTTATCATGATACTACATTTGGCATGATGTCAGCACTATCTTATCTGCCTGAAATAGCTTCTGATCTTCAGATTAGATTAGTTGCATCTTATTTTTGATAGGATTGCCTTCAATGCACAATCTACCATGTACAATCCAATAAACATTTTACAAATATTAATCTCATCTTTTCTTTTTTAAGGACACAAAACTTCGTGTTTAAAATATATAAGGGTATAACACAAACTTAGGTCAATGTAATGAGGTAATATTGATTTATGTTTTGAAAGATCAAAAAACATTTTGCCTCTAGCACTTGCCACTTGTTCTGTAAACCAGCATTTTCTTGTCCCTTCCAAGTCTTTCCTTGTTATCTGCATTAGTGTCTCTTTGGTTTCTGAAAGCACTGGGAAGAAAAGATACATTGACACTACTTTATGAGGTCTTCTAAAGATTATCAAGTGCATTGTGATGACACAAAGCAAAGCTGGAATGTCTTCACCATGCTTCTAATATTTTAAATTTAGGAAACTCAAACCAAGAAAGACCTTTAGGTGTGTATTAGTTGAAAACCTTAACTTAAGATCACCAAATTAAGAAAAAGCAGAAAAAAGCAATCCTCACGACCTCTTTGCACCCCACCAAGACATGTGAATGAAAACAATTTTTGTAAAACAAAGTGTTTCAGAAGCTTAATACTGGATACCTGGCATTTGGTTCATTCTGCAGCAAAGATGGAGCAAGTCCAGTTCTACAACTAGCTAAGGCAGGTTCACTTCCCATGGGGTATGCAGTTTCCACCTCTCCTAGCCAATACCTCTCCTTCCCCCCTAGACAATACCTACTGGGATGGCAGAGATGGACAAATTTAAGAGAAAGAAGAAAGCTCTCCCCAGCCAGATGAAAAACCTTCTTGATTATAGACAGTCATTTCCATCGTTGTAGTATGCTGATGGATTATACTGAAGGGAATCAGTTTATACTTGTCCTCATTATACTGAAAAACAATTACTTATAAATTTAGCTTTCATCCTCAGTACAAAAGAGTACAAAAATCTGCCATACCTGTTCTCTACAGTATTTCTCTTCCTCCCCTTAGTAGCACAGGTCCCAGAGTGAAATATTTAGTGGAATTCAATGACTAACTCTTGATAGCATGGATGAATGTTTTCTAAGGAATGAACTGTGTGTAGGAACATACATTTAAATGTGATGCACAAAGTCAGAGCAACAGAATAGTCTTTTCTCAAATCACACCTTAAGTACTTTGCCAATAATCTAGGCAATATGCAACAAAGCATATATTAAGGTATAGACTTACACATATACTAAGAAATACCCCAAAACAAACACCCAGTTATAGGTACCATAGAAAAAAATCAATCTTGTAACCTTTTTCCAGTGTGCTTCCACCCGCATGTTCACCTCCAGCTTAATCGCTCTCCTTTCTTGTGTTTACTTGGTAAGAAAACAGAGAAGAAAATCTAACTATATAGAATTACCTAGAATATCTAGAAATAGATCATTTGGATACTATAAAACATACAGAACAACACTACTATGTGGAGGGAAAAGAAAAAAGAAGGAAGGTAAGGTAAGGGAAAGGGAAAGGAAAGGGAAGGGAAGGGAAGGGAAGGGAAGGGAAGGGAAGGGAAGGGAAGGGAAGGGAAGGGAAGGGAAGGGAAGGGAAGGGAAGGGAAGGGAAGGGAAGGGAAGGGAAGGGAAGGGAAGGGAAGGGAAGGGAAGGGAAGGGAAGGGAAGCGGAAGGAAGGGGAAGGAAGGGAGGAAGGGAGGAAGAGAAAGAGAGAAAGAGAAAGAAAGAGAGAAAGAGAGAAAGAGACAGAGAGATAGAAGGAGTGAAGGAGAGAAAGAGAGAGAGAGAGAGAAAGAAAGAGAAGGAAGGAAGGAAGGAAGGAAGGAAGGAAGGAAGGAAGGAAGGAAGGAAGGAAGGAAGGAAAGGAAGGAAGGAAGGAAGGAAGGAAGGAGAAAGAAAGAGAAAGAAAGAGAGAAAGAGAGAAAGAGAGAAAGAGAGAAAGAGAAGAAAGAGAGAAAGAAAGAGAGAAAGAAAGAAAGAAAGAAAGAAAGAAAGAAAGAAAGAAAGAAAGAAAGAAAGAAAGAAAGAAAGAAAGAAAGAAAGAAAGAAAGAAAGAAAGAAAGAAAGAGAAAGAAAGAAAAAGAAAGAAAGATTGACCCATGAACAGATGCTATTTTGAGGTATTCTTGAGTGGTGTAGACTACACTGCCAAGCACTGAGATGTCCTGTCAGTGCCAGAAATCAGGGAGGAATTACACAGTCCTGGGCAGGCAGAAGGGAGCAGCGTTAATGTCTTTAGCCTTTCTGCAGGCTCTTTATGAAAGCCTGGAGGACCACCTTGACTGCCACAAGTGCCACTTCATCACTGCTTGCCAACTGCATGGCAGCTGAGTTCCAAAGGTCAAAATGATGGGAGGGGGTGTAAAAGGGCTTCCTATATCATTTTGGCATTTGTCGCTTTTTCAGTTCACTGAGCATCCCTCAGTCCTCCTATGAGATTATAAAGGAGTTTGAGCTCTTTCCTTTGTTCTTATTTTTTTATACAATGGCCACAGACCCTCTGCCCATTCAATAATCCCATTTTTCCAGTTTTTTAAAGCTTTCTTTGTAAAAATCCTCTTATGTCTCTAATAATTGGCTTTGTATTTAAATCTTTATTTAAGACAGAATGACCTTCATATATAGATTTTACATCAATTTTATTTATGACAGTGCTATGGGAGTTAATACCTGCTCAAGCTTTAAGCACTATTTTTTATGTAATAAAAACAAGGATATAAATAAAAATA
Source organism: Anser brachyrhynchus (assembly GCF_964034855.1). Taxonomy (NCBI): domain Eukaryota; kingdom Metazoa; phylum Chordata; class Aves; order Anseriformes; family Anatidae; genus Anser; species Anser brachyrhynchus. The sequence continues at coordinate 73,299,462 of NC_137697.1, read as the reverse complement.
AAGCAAGCTATCATCTCTCACCTCAAAACCAAACAGAATTTAGTCAATACCAAGCTTGTATTTCCTGAAATGCCAGAATTCCTGAAGCAGTAAGATTCCTGAAGCTTTAAGCACAGAAATAAAGAAAATGCATCTATACATATAATAGCACTGTGATCTCAGTATCCTCTATATATTTTCCCTAATACAACCTGCTGTCTTTGCTTCTTTGACCACCATGGCACATCGAGCAGATGTTCTTATTGAGCTTTCCCCTGTGAGGCACAGGTCTTTCTCTGCTGTGATTACAGCTAATTTATAACCTATCAAGGTATATGAAAAATTCAGACATTTCCTCCCAATGATAAGAGAGGTTCCAGAAGTGATGCCTTTGAAATTCTTGTGAGATCAGAACTGGGATTTTCTGATATTTCAGTACCACATTGCCAGCAGGTGTTTAATATTTTCATATATGCCATTTGGCCTCACAAGACCAGCAGCCTTACACTTTGCTGTTCTAATTGCGTAGACATAGTTTGCTTTTCTTAAATTTCTCAAGGTCAGTCATTCTCCCACAGGATCTGTTCAATCTAGACTGACATCATCTCCTTACCTATCTACAGAAAGAAACTAAAACTGAGACATTTGAAGTGCTGACAGTCTTGTAAATAAATTTAAAGTCATTTTAAAGGAAAAAAAAAAAAAAAAAAAAAAGAAAGTATTTTGTATCTAGTAAATCATGGATATATTAAAGTCCAGCTACCTGGAAAAGCAGTGGAAAATATAATATGAGCCATATGGTGCCATGTAGGATTCTTCTAGATTCATGAAAGGAAAAAGTTATAGTTATGAAATACATAGTCACCTCCATGAAAACAGACAGTTGTCAGAAAGTGACAGTTTTATTTTCAAAAAAGACATGATTTAAGTTATTAGTTCTGATTTAAAACACGAGCATGTGCCTTGAATCAGAATGTGGAAGAAGGACTCCCAGAAATGGTCTCAGGGGAACTAATGAACCAAGGATTCAGAAGATAGGAGATGGCCCACAGGAAGTGATGGGCATTCTCAGAAAGCTTAAAAGATCTGGAAAGGATTTCTTGGCTGGCAGATTTAGCATATCTTGCGCAGTAGGGAAAGAGTTCGAGACTGGTGTTCAGTGAAGGCTGAATTAGTACACGGTGTCTTATGAAAAAACATTCCCCTGCTTCACAGACCTTTCACTTCCCATATCCATGCAGTGGTTCAGTAGTTGGTGCTTTGGCCTTGGCTACAGGTAAAAAAAAATTCAAGTTCCCCTTATGCCTGTGCATGATGAACCACTGTGCTGTAACTGGAACTCTGTCCTCCTTGCCATATCCATTCCATGCTGCATAAATAATTAAACATATGCCAAGATGAACACTAGCACTCAGATGCCTCAACCAAATCCCAGGTGAGTCAGCCAAGTTTTCTCCTTCTCAATAACAACCAATACAACTGAAAAAGGGAGGCAAATTCACATCTGGCTGTATGCCACATGGATGGGTTCAACTGGATTTATCAACACATTGAGTGATTAATCTGTCAGTGTAATTCTTCTCTTTTCCATAAAATACTCAAACAGTTAGTGAGAACAGTCAGGTGACAGTGTCAGTGGTGGTGAGAATGCTTGCCTGGGAGCTGTGAAAGCTTAATTATTTATTCAAAGCAGTAGTTTCAATAGGAGACCTGAGAAGACTCCTCTCCCTTCTTTTCCCTCTGCTTCCAAAGTACCTTACAGACATTAATTAGGCAAATGTAGGATCATGTCCCTCAGGAAACAGGAGTATTGCACTTGAGTGGTTGTTCTAACCCAGCAGCATTTAGGTAAAAGGGCATCTCCATCTGTTGACTTTAACCTGCTTTTCATTTCTTATTTTTTTAACAAATGTTAGCAGTGAATAATTTTTTTTTTTTTTGTAGGGTGGAGCTGTTTTCTCTAGAAAAAATGGGACAAATTATGTTTCCATTCACCATTACTTATTTTTTCCTCACATACCCATCTCAGAAGTCATATTTATCTCTGCATGGCTCATTTGTCTTCCAGCCTTCCCCATTAAACTAGCACAATTGGCTTCAGATTTATTAGTTAAAATTAAAATCTTTTAACATATCTGCTATACAATTTACAATCAAAAATAATTTTAACCGATACAGGGTAGCAAAACAGAACACTTATTTAGATCAAGAGCACAGGAAAATTGGTGGATGCTGTAAGTTCAGCTGGTAATGTATGGGCGAAAAGTGGACACAGTGTTAAAACCATTACAAGCAATTGAAAAGCAGGATTCCAGGAACTACAGAAAAGGTCATGGATAATGCTTGTGAAAAAACATGCAAATGTTAAAGACCATTTTTAACTGTGCTATACAAGAAGTGCTTTTGCTGTTCCACTTGGGCACAAAATGTTAGCAAAGTGTCAGTGGATACATGTGTGTTCAGTACTTTCAGTAATATTCAATCTGAAATAAACCTGATTTATTTCTGGAAAACTTCAGCATTGTATCAAAAAAGGACCTTACCACATTGGAGGGAAATCAGACAGCGCAGAAGGAAATGATCTGGGAAAGTGACTAGGAGAGATTAAGACTGGAGATACAGTGAGACTCCACATATATGTGCTGTGAATGTATGTCCTAAGAGGAAGAGGAGTAGCTTCTTAAAGCGAATGAAACAAAGAAAAGGAAATGCAAGGAAAATCAATTCTGATAGCTAAATGTGTCTAGCTGCTTACTTTTTCAGCATGTCCTTCAGGGTGAACCTAACCCAGCACCTGAAATTGGAAAAGTTATTTATTGTCTAACATTCATTACTGTTCAATGCAAAGCAGAAGCTTAACCATGGCGCGGAATTTCTCACAGGACATGGAAGCACTTCAGGCACTGGTACAACACACTTGTTAAAGGGAAATTATGGATCTTGTTCAACATTACATCTTCCCAGGCATTGTCCACCCACAGAGTATGTCCATGGCATTGACGTGTGCAGCTCTGCAATAGCTACACTATTTCAGATTAAGTCAGTTCAGATGCTAGAAGCAATCTGAACTTGGATCTCCTTCCAAAGTATAATCACCTTCACAAGTTAGAGATTGCTTAGGTAGCTTTTTGATGGTTAACAATGACTACCTCAACTAACAATGACTAACAATGTCTCTTTACCCATTACTAAGAAGAGCTAGCTCAATGAACATTTCCATTGTACTGCAGTGTGACTACACCTTCATAGATACAGATGCAAAAAGCAGTACTCAATTTTACTTATTGCAAATAAGGACCTTCAGCTTTCAGAGATCTTCACTAGCCTCATACTTCCTCTTGAATTTTTCACAATTCACTATGTCATAAAAATCAACTCCACCAACATCCATCAGAAAAGTCATGGAACAGGAAATTCTGCTAACTGGTAGCAGACATACAGCAATATATTCTATGCATTCACCAAGAAAAATCATCTTCAGGCAATGGTATCAGCTGAGGAAATACCACTCCTACTAGGAAGATCTATGAGTATTCAGTCCTCTTTTGATTCTTCCTTTTTAAAATGAAGTAACTCTTAGTTTCTTACCTGCAGTCCTTAAGTTTCTCTTAACATGTGGTCAAGGCCAAATAATTTCAGAAGGACAAATATTTTCAGATATGCATAGACATTGGACATTTTAAAATTAATGTGCAAATTTCACAGGAAATATTGTTGAAAAGTGCATTCAACTATTAAGGCCATAGGTTGGAAAATTTATTCAGACTAGGTTTGTCTTATTCTGTGAAGTTACTAGGTCTGCTTGTGAAACAGTCTCTTGGCATTAATACAATTTTTGGAATATGTATCCAGAAAGAAAGATAAATCCAATTTAAAAAGGTGAATATCTCTCGAATCTATACCAGTTGCTCTTTTCATCTTGAAACCCTTCCACCAAAAATATAACTTTTTTTATAAGCTTAGGTTGCATAATATTTATCAGGTATTTAAAAATCGCAAGAGCAGTTTGCCCATTGCCTTAAAAAGAAAAGAAAAAAAAAAAAAGGGAAAGAAAAACAAGTATATATGAATAGGGGATATTTTATTCAGGCTTAGATGGCTAAAGCAAGATCCAGATCAACACTGAATGTTCCTAAAATAAAATACAGGTTAAATGAAGGTAGGTAAGTTCAAAAGTAGATGTCCTAGATGTCTAATTCTATTTTCTCATACCACCATGCTCAGGCCAATACCTCATTCTGGCTTTCTGTTGCCTAATTTAAGTAGCCTGAAAGATACTTCTCTGGATTCCACAACAGAACATATCATTACCTCTATTTAGGGTGCATTTCACCAGATGTATACCCTCAGGTTTCTACTTAGTAGCAAAAACACTGACTTCTAACTTTACTGTGAATCAGCATAAAACTGTGAATAGATAGGTATACTTTCTGGCATATTCTATGTCGTACCTTTGTAACTGTGCTGTAGAAGAAGAGTAGTTTCTTCAGAGGTATAAATCTATTTCTTAATAAAGAAATAGTTGCCTAAATCTGCAGGGAATACAGAAATTTTAGATGTTTAAAGGTACTGAATGTTTTCCTTGCTTGGAATCTGATCTGCCTATGAACTTCAATAATCCTGCTGCCATCCAGCATCTCATAAACACTTCATTGTTAAACAATATAATTTTCTGGGCCTTGGAAACTAAAATTAATAAACAACTTCCTTGGCAAACTAGGACTATTTTTTTTCATTAAGCTTCTTTCCTTAAAGTTCTTAATATTGGAAAGCTGCCACAAAGATCAGTAGGTATTCTGCTTAAGGCAGGCAGGACAAATCCTTTTTATTTTATTGTTATATTAAAGGAACACAGAGAATCCCAAATTCAATATCCAGAAACCTACTTATTTCAAACTGAGTTTCTGTCCAGTGGATTGCATGGAAGCCTTAATCTGCGAGGATTGGAAGTCTGCTGATACAAAGTAAATAACATAATTTAAATGACATCATTAAGTACTTTAAAATAAGGTAAGGTTGCCTTCATTGTTCATCCCTGTTCTAAGTGTTTACTGTGACCAGGAAATTTTTCCACCACTGGAAAGAAGCATAATTCCTTTTGCAAATTACTCCAGTAATGCCCTCCTGTTGCAAAGATGCCCACAGAAAATGTTCAGAGGACTGAAAAAACATATTATTTCATCTATTTTGGTATTACCTAACAAAATCATGCCCAAAGAATTGGATACAAAGATACGGTTAGCTCCATCTGAAAATTACTATATGACACAGGAAAGACTAAAGAAGTTAGTTTATTGACTACAGAATGTTTGAAATCATTCTTTGGTGATGAGGACAGAAATATTGTCAGATTTTAAAAAAGACGTACACACATATGTATATATAACTATTTAAAAAAAAAAACTACAAATTAATCAAAAGCAAAAATTATTTTTTAAGTATTTTAGGAGTGAAAAATATTTGTGAAGCTATGAAAACATCACTGTGACTATTCACTGCACTTTTTGACATAAAATAGTATAAGACTTTTTTTTTTTTTTAGTCTAAGCAGTTATTATAGCTTATCCTAGTTGGTCAGTTAAGCCGGTTATTTGCGTACTGCTTGTGGTAAATGGCTAGTGGTTAAGCTTGAAAAGAGCAAAGGCTCTGAAGATAGGAAACCCTTTTCAAATACCTTGATCCTCTTTATAGATTAAGGTAAGGTTCCTATGATTAGAGTTCTGCAGAGTTATACCCTGAAATGCTATTTTATTTTAAATCCTCTACAAAAGATATAATTCCTCTATTCCTTCTGTCTGATGGCCTTCATCAGATCTTTTTCTTTTCCCATTTTTCATGTGTCTATCTCAGCTTCCCTTCTTCTATTTTCTCTACAAAGGGCAATAATGTACCTTTCACATTAGATCTACTCTTGTGTTGCTAAGGATATATTTGTATTTGCATTTGTTGCAAAAGTATGGGGAATGCTGGGTTAAACTGAAAAGCTGTTACTATGTAAGGCTTGATTTTTAGTAATGTGACATAGCTGACAACTATAAAACTTCAGCATTCCAAAAACATTTGCCTCTCCTTCTCGTATGAATGGCTTCATAGATTATTACTTGGACTTCAGGCAGGTGGAGTTAATTTCAACTCTGGTGAATAAGATTTTCTCCTATTTAAACTGTTTGTCTTAAATAACCATCCTCATTTTAAAAGAGAAAAAAACAAACAAACACACACATACCAAAAAACAAACAAACAGCTGTGAATCTGGTCTCTTCAAGACTGTTTCTAGCTAAGTTCAAAAGATATTTTTCACATGAAAAGTTAAATCAACATTTCCCTATTATATTGATTTTCCACCTACAGTAACTGCAGATTCTCAGTCCTCCTAAAAAGAAAAAGAGATGAAAGTCATCATATTTTTATAACTTGATGAATATTTTCCACATTGAATCATTCAACAAATGAAAAGTAAGTCTGTAACAGTGTAAAATCAGGTTGAAAATACAATCCAATGTACAAATGCTTCACTTCTAAATATTTAAAATGATTAAGTTTTTGGCAGCCTTATCTTCAGTGCTTATATGTGTAATATATTTACGCTGACAGAGCTTCCACTTCAGAATGCTCCAGCCAGATAGGAATCAAAAGACAGAATCATCAATGATTCACCACGTCTTGTCATAAGTTAGAGAAGGTTTTTGTTCCTTGTGGCAATTTCTCCAAGGACAAGTAAACAGGAAATGAGAATAATTATATCCAGCTTTCCCTTTTGTGTTAGTAAGTACAGCTACACTGACAAAGTTCTTTACAGAGGACTAGCAAATTATCTGTGTGGGCATACACTGTTGAAATAACGAGTTCTCTTTCTAACACTTTGAAAAAATATTATACTAAATACTATGAGAGCCATATATACAGGTGAAAATACTGCTATTGAAAAGGGATATTCTAATACAACAAAGCAGCAGGACTTAAAACTTCCTGCAGGATATGATTTAATAGACCCAAAAGACAGAGTGAGTACTTTCTTTGTAGAGAAACGTGTAATTCATAACTTTCCAGTAGCACCACAAATAACTTCTACAGACTCTTGTGCATGACAGCTGCTACTGAATTGTCTGAAAAGCCCAACAAGTCATTGTTATACTATTACCCCAGAAAAGTTGCCTATACAAACTGCCCCAAGACAATTCTTTAAAGCAGAGAAACAAATGGCTGTCACATTCTTCTCTTTCACCAGCTCGTGACTATCAATCAAACTGTTTGGAGAAACTGTTCTTTGACAGCGAGGACACAAAAACATCAGACAGTAATCAGAAGTAAAGTCTTTTAAAATATACAAATGGTAAAACCTCTCAAATAGCTTTACTTCTCAGAAAATACATATTTTTAAATATTAACACCTCTTGCTTGAGGCATGTCCCATAAGCAGTACTTAAAGAAATAGGAAAGTGATAGTGGAGCAATGTGTGGTTATTGACAGACATCCTTGCTATTACTGGAGCCAGGGAGCTATAATCAAGATGATCCTTATTAAAATAAACTAATGAGATTTGACAGAATATGAATTTAAGCCTAAATACCAACAATGTCATACTGTCAGCAAATGAAATATATTAACTGAAATCTGCTGCATTTGATTTAAGGCCCTATCATGCAAAATGAGAAAAGAGGTCACACTGGACCTTCAGGGAATCTGTTCCTACAGAAATTTTAATTTTGTTCACAACCCCTGGGAAGCAAAAATAATGAATTGTCTTGCTCAGAGATGTAAGAAGTGTACCAGTCACACACTGACAGCATTACAGTTCATATTACCTCATCTACCTACACGAAATATTCAGCTAAAATAGCAACAATAATTGGGACTAGATAGTATGCTCCTTTATTCACACTAGAAATCCCACTTCAATGGAACTGCCAATCTGAGCAAGTGTTAATAATTGCCCAGAATAAGTGGCATGCCATTTCTGTCTCTTGTTTCAGTAAAATGAAGAAGGAATGGGTTTTGTATGTTTTAAGTGTAATACAGTAACTCCTTACATAACATGGAGGCAGTAAAATGGAAAAGAGAGAGCCATACATTCTTTAAAAAAGGACTTTTTGGGTCAGTTACTGACTGGAACTTCTAAATGTAGATGTCTGAGCCTATGCAGTTTTGGATGACAAAAACATTCATCCGTCCAAACCTCAGAATGCATCTGCAAATCCAGGCAATGATATGTGCAAACAAAAAGAGACCCAAAACTCTGCGACACAGTTTCAGTCACAGATACTCCAAGGCCAGCTGGCCTCTGAGCGTGAGCAAGCCAGCTTCAAAGCTCATCCCTCTGCCTCTGGACTGCTGCTGGTCTTTTGCCCTGGTGTCCAGAGGCAAATGCAGTCGGCTGTATCCACCGCTTGTTTGACAGCCAAGTGGCTGTGTCTCCTGGCTTGTGGAGGGACTTCATGATCTGAACCCTTCCAGTGCTGAGTTTTTCAGAGGCACAGGCACCCTATTATCTGAGGACAAGTACAATTTCCTGCATTTCTAAATGCCTCAGAAAACTCCATTCAGTACAAGACACACTCTCTGCAAAGTGGCAGCTCCTGCAGCACAATGTGGCAGCTCTTCCTGGCCCAGAGTTGCAGAAAGTGTCACGACACAGTCAGGACTAGACACCAGGTATTCGAGCTCACTAGCATACTCTCTACCTGCAGAGGAGACACTTCGTAATACTCCACTGGAAGGCTAAGCTGTCTAGCTGTAGACCAGTGCAGCTGGCTGGTTACGATCTGTACTGAGACTCTTCAGTGTACGTCTTGAAGAGTGGCCAAAATCTCGCCACTTCAGTTCTGATGATTTGGGAGGACAAGCAACAGTGAGCAAAAAAAAAAAAACTGTTTCTACAGGGTTGGACTGCCTAGTGGTTGGATAACAAAAAGTGTTTTTTCCTGTCTGAATTGTTTGAAAGATGACGGCACGGTCAGGAGTGGCACTTCAGCTCCGCAATGTTTTGTTGACTTTAAACCAATTGAGCGCGAACTGGTTTTGCCTTCTGTGTGATAAGGCCAGTCCTCGGCCTCAGTTCTTTTAGTTCTGACAACACCACAACCGCCTGAAGTCACCTCTTTCATGACATCAAATACCAAAGATCAGTCATATGCACATGGATTGAAAAAATGTTATCTAGTCTCTGTGGGGGAATATCTGTGATCTTTTTGGCATGATACAGTTCTCACTCATACAGATATCCTTGACTTTCCAACAGTCACAGTGGACATTCATTGACTATTTCTGTGAGTCAACTGACATTGCAACCATATGCACTAGTTTTAATAAATACGTGTGACAAAAGCAAAGCAAGTACTGTGTAAGAACTGATGATTTTTTTTCTATTTTAATGGCCATCTAATAGAGCAATAGAGCAGCATTTAAGACAACTTAATTGGTAGCTTAAAGATTATCTTGTCCACTACTGAATTTGCAGTCCAAAGATTACCTTAGATATTTTTCTTTTTAATTCCTAAGACATATTTCAAGGATTGTTTTTCTTTTATCTAATGGAACAGAATTTGTTTCTTTCTGGGGAGCGCGATGTACCAACACTTGTGAGACCTCTGAGATCTGCAAGAGCTATGGTGTAACTGAAAAGTATTTTACTTGCTAAGTTTCACGCTGATAGGAGAAAGTTTCCTGCCTCTGTTTATACACAACATTCCATCTTCCTTCTTGTCTTCTGTTTTTCCTTTCTGCTTCCTTTGTTTCTTGATCATAGCCTATTTCTATTTCACCAATTCATCTTCAGCATCTCCAAGGAAAACAGAGAAATAATTAAGAACAAAACATATAGAGCTCACAGAAGATGAAATGAAAAAAATACAGATGGTCTGGCGTGCCAAAGAGGCGCAACTACTTATGAGATACACTATTACCATTAAAACATTTTTCAGAAAGGCCTGGAGCTGGCCCAAACTGATAATAAGACCAATCAAATTCCAAGGAAAAGATAACACAGATCAGAAGACAAGATCAATGAATATTCTGCAGGGAAATGTGTGAAGATTTTGTGATGAAGTGCTCAGTCAAAAGTGTATTTATTATATGAAAATGATTCTCCTGATACTATCAGGCAAAATGAAGACCATGCAAATTCCTTTTAAGGAGCCTGTACACCTATCTCTAGAGAAATTAATGCTAAAAGTGATATTATCTGTATTTTTTCATCATCTTTCTTTGGTGCTCCATTTATTAACCAGTAAAAATGAGAATATTGTAAAAGCAAAGCATTATGTAGCTACAAATATTAAACAACTACGAATGTCCAAACCTTAGTCTCATTAAAATCTGACAATTAGTCTGAAGACAACAACCTCACACAGGAAAAAGCCTAACTTTTGAAAAGAAAGACAAAACACTGTAGGCTGAGAAACTATAAATAATCTCAAATGGAAAGCTGGCTGTTCAACTGGCATAAGAACATTTCCTTCATTTTTAGTCTGTTTGGAAAACTAAGGTTTTAGTATATTATGCTTACACTTTTATTTTGTATTTTTTTTTATGCATGTTGCTTGATTTCTCCCCAAGTTTGTATTTCTCTTTAGCATTTTTTTTTTTAATACATATTTTTCAAGAACATGTAGGATTTATTTTAAAATGAGCATGTTCTGCTTTTTTTTTTTTTTTTTTTTTCTGTAGATTTCTGTAGCTTTATGCTGGTGAGTCATTGAGTCCATCCTCCTGAATTTTCCAAACAGAGGAAGTGCATACTTACATTTTTCACCATATTAGCTTTTGCCTTGTATCTTTTTCCGCAGCGGGATCAAGTGTGCTTCATTTTTGCTGTCAAGCAGACTCCTAAGCAGCTTTCTCTTTCTTCTGGGTTAAGACTGAACATTCCGTTTTATGTGAATATATTATTAAAAGATAATCAGTGTTAAGCTAAAACTGCAGAGTTACAACAGCTAGTGTTGAACTCGACAAGAACTGAGGACAATAGCTAAGGTAAACAGGATTTTTTTAAGCACAAAAAGATCATGTAAATCTTGTCAGGTTACTCCACTGAGTATTTTAGCATAGGATTATTTGCCAGAGCCCTGGAGTTTCAGCTAGCTGTTTATTATTCTTGAAAGAGTATGATTCACAGTTATTAAGACTGTCTAGCAAAAGGATCATTATCACATGAACTGGAAGGTGAGTGAATGACTGCAAACCAAAATAATGATGAATGGCAGTGAACAGAGGCAGGGAAGAGTGTGAAGACAGCAGTGTTTGAGGTGCCTTTGGAATTTTTATTATTTAGCAGCCCCATTACTGATCAGGAATATGCGTGTAAGAAGAATGAAACTTAAGAATACTGTAAATAAATAAAAGAGCACTAAGAACCAAGAACAGTTGAATAAAGAGAGACAATAAATTTATTATGGGACAACTATCTTCACGCAGGAAGTTCATTAACCGTGTGTGCTCAGCACTACTTGCTAGTGCCCCTTTTTTTTGGCAAATCCTAAACAGGCTACATTCCAAAATCGAGGAACTCTAATTTTTGTATCAGCTGTATATGTTGTGATGGTTGTGCCCCTACACACTCCCCCAAAAGAAAGATACCAGCTGCTGTGAATTGAAAACTTATATGAAGAATCTCAGCATGGCAGGTGTTTCACATGCTCTAAAAGTGGGTAACTCAACAGCCGATCTGCCCCAAATCAAGAAAGCTTAAAAAGTGATAAGCCTGCTCAAAAAAGCAAACAAAAAGAATATCCTGAAACTCTTCCTCTCTTGTTCTTTTGGTTTATCAGGAGGTTTATGTTTTAGATGCTGTTTTCCCAGCGTAATTCTCCTCAGATCTTGAAAAACAGCCAATTGTAACTGGTGCCAGTGGCGTTTTCCAAATTATTTTCAAAAGTGGCCCAATGCAGCATTAATTACAATATTTGCAGAAAATACCACCCTTGCATATATATTAAAAAGAAAAAATTCAAAATCTTTGGGACATTGATACTGACCATTTTTTTGGAGTTGTTGCTGTGATCTGAGGTGCTAGGAATAATAATCAGTAGGACTATGAAGTTGCCTGTCATGACACTCTTCCACAGTAAGGGCAAACATAATATCCGTTCATCTTATCTGGACTGGGTTTAAGTAAATAGCTTTCATTCTGCATGCTTTCATGATCAGATATTAGGGAAAAAAAAAAATCTAAACTATGCTTATAAGAAAGGAAATGCAACATCCTTCACCTGCATTATAGATATGATCCTGCAGTTACAATTCCCAAGGACGATGAATGCGCATGGAGCAGTGACTGGCATGTGGAACTACTCTTCAGCTGGAGTTAGCTGAGCATCTCTAAAAATCTCTACGGTATTTACACAAAAACATCATTATCAACATATGTAGATAAAGCCTCCAAATGTGACAGAACAATATGAAATCTTTTTTTTTTTTTCCTTGACAAGTACTAATCAGATAACTACCTTTGAGACAGTGCACTGTAGCTCTTGCTTTTTTTTTTTTTCTTTAATCCTAGATTCCTGCAATATCATGACCATCTTCTTGAGCCACACTTAGATTTAACATTATGCTTATTTTGAACCTACATCTTTTCTCAAAGAGATTGTAACATCTTGCTAGAGCTTAATACATGGAAACACTCATATTGGTCCCAAACAGTGTCTGTCTAGCCCAGTATCTTCCTCAGCAGTATCAATTAGCGAGGGGCTGAAGGATGACCATGAAAAAGACAGCAAGTTAAAAATGAGCTTTTCATTGATGTTTCCTCCTGGTATCCAGCAACCAGCAGCTTAGGGACTTCCTCTGCCACAGATTGCTTCTGAGTAAAATAATCTACATTAGATTTTCAGCCATGCCTCTAGCTGTGATTATAAAGACCCTAAAGCCAGTGTAATATTGCATGCATATTTCAGAGTTTAAAAAACAGTATAAAACAAATCAATGGAATTTTATGAGCTAATTCACTTTTATTTCTATTTGTTTCAGATATGTGTACCGAGCTGATACATTTCACCAAACATCTGGGGAAAAAAAGCCTCCACCGTTTTCCAACCCTTGGGGGAGTACTACAGTCTCCCTAAGAAAGGAGCTGGGAGGAATTTGCTCACGCCACTATTTTCTTTCCACTTCCATATCCACCAGAGGAAGAAGGAATAGATATTTCATGTATGCTGCTGATGGGCTTTATGCAGTACCCCAGCAGTTTTTCCTGAGCCTCTAGATATATGATAATAAGGCAGCTCAGACCAAAATCAGCACACTGCCTCCATGACTTATGAAAAAACATGCTGCACTGATAACATTTAACACCGTTCTCTTCGCAAGTCCTCAAATGTGCCAAAATTATAATTAAGATATTCTGGCAGGCTTTATATTTGACTTCCTGGTGTTTTGTTCCCTTACCGCTTGCACCAGATTTGCAATTGAAAATAACACAGCAAAAATCCACTCTGGTTCCCTTTCTGGGATGTTTGTTGTTTCTGTTTACTGCCACTTCCCCGAACACAAGCAGGGCCCCCGACATTTTGGCTCCCCAGGCTCCCTTCCAGCCCCGCAGCTGGCACGGCCCTTCCCAGCTTTTTTGGACTACGTTGACTATGAACGGCCCTGCTTCCCCGCAGGCTGAGGCCACGGCTGGCCCCTCGCCCCGCCGGGGTTTTTTTTTCGCTGCCTGCCCCATCAAAGCCCCCTCTGTTATGGGAACGCGAGGCCGCTTCCTCCAAGGCGGAGGCCACCGGTGGGAGGCCAGGATCAGCAGGGCGGTGCACTGAGAAGAAACGTCCCTTTGTTTGGCTGGGACCGCTGTAGGCTGCTGCTGCCCCCCCGGACGGCTCTCAGAGGGAAGCCCCCAAGCTCGGTGGCCCCTCCAGGCAATGGAGCTGAAGCCCAGACCTGGGCTTTCGCCCCGGCCCCCAGCCTACGTCCAGGCCCATGGCCTCTGCCCTAGCGCCGTCACTGAGGGTGTGAGCACGGCCTGCATGGCACAAGGTGCTTGGCCGCAGCCCTGGCTAGACCAGCGCGTGGTGTCTGCATGCTGCTTTGAACAGCCACAAGCCAACGCCTTCGTATGTCTAGGATAATCCTGTTTATTATTATTATTACTATTGTTGGTGGTGTTATTGTTATTGTTATTATTATTATTCTTTAAATGCGGTCTGCCACAAAATTGATGACAAGGCCTGGTGGGACTGATGGCTTTAACGCTAAGTTCTTGCACCAGGGTTTGCTGGGTTCGGGCATTTCCAGACTGAGGAGGGCAGATGAGCTGCCATCTGTGTTGGTGGTGCGTGCTGAGACTTTGACACTCGCAATGATAAAGCTTAGCAGGGTCCAGGCTGACACACGGTTACACTCTTCCATTTAGCTCTTGAGAAAAGGGGTGGGCAGAGCATTGAAATGAATCTGCAAGACCAAGTTGCCTGGGTTACCCGCGTTCTCTAATTTAGCAGAATTTAGAGGTTGAGGAAATGGGCATACAGTTCCTACTGCTGTTGGGAGATCAGGCATCAAGAACTGTGGCTTTTTTTTTTTTTTTCCAAGTGAAGGAAAAACAGCTACCTTTGCTTTAACATAGATAACATTATTTGTGCCCCAATTTGCCAAGCTGTACTACGTCATCAAGGCTGGGCTTCTTTTTTTTCCTTTTCTTTTCTTTTTTTTCCTTTTCTTTCCTTTCCTTTCCTTTCCTTTTCTTTTCTTTTCTTTTCTTTTCTTTTCTTTTCTTTTCTTTTCTTTTCTTTTCTTTTCTTTTCTTTTCTTTTCTTTTCTTTTCTTTTCTTTTCTTTTCTTTTCTTTTCTTTTCTTTTCTTTTCTTTTCTTTTCTTTTCTTTCTTTTCTTTTCTTTTCTTTTTCTTTTCTTTTCTTTTCTTTTCTTTTCTTTTCTTTTCTTTTCTTTTCTTTTCTTTTCTTTTCTTTCTTTTCTTTTCTTTTCTTTTCTTTTCTTTTCTTTTCTTTCTTTTTTTTCTTTTCTTTTCTTTTCTTTTCTTTTCTTTTCTTTTCTTTTCTTTTCTTTTCTTTTCTTTTCTTTTCTTTTCTTTTCTTTTCTTTTCTTTTCTTTTCTTTTCTTTTCTTTTCTTTTCTTTTCTTTTCTTTTCTTTTCTTTTCTTTTCTTTTCTTTTCTTTTCTTTTCTTTTCTTTTCTTTTCTTTTCTTTTCTTTCTTTTCTTTTTTTCTTTTCTTTTCTTTTCTTTTCT